>NC_082715.1:10039796-10413445 GCF_030144855.1 Hypanus sabinus
TTTAAACCCTCCCCAACAGCTCTAACAAACCTACCTACGAGGATATTAGTATCCAATTGCAGAGGGAGGTGTTGAGACCCAGTGAGGACATTTTCCCCACCAGTTTCTGCGGTATAATGGTGTTGAAGTCAAGCCAACCTGAAGTCAATAAATAGCAGTCTGGCATGACACCCCATTTTTCCAGGAGGGATAGGACAGAGTGGAGGGCAGAGGCTATTGCATCATATGTGGATCAATTTGAGTGATAAGCAAACTGGAAAGGGTCCATCGTAGCTGGGAGAAAGGCTTTAAAGCGCTCCCTGACCAGTTGCTCAGAGCATTTCAAAATGGTTGATGTTAATGCCACAAGATGATAGTCATTTAGGCAGGTACTGTCACCTTCTTTGGCACTGGAATGATGGTTGCCGCCTTGATAACAGAGGGGAAAACGGACTGTTCCAGAGAGATCTTGAATATATCTGTCAGCTGAGTTGTAGAGTCTTTCGGAACCCGTCCTGGTACGTTATTGGACCCCACAGCTTTGTGCGGGCTGACCCTGGCCAGGGTCTTCCTCACCTCAGCTTCATCCAGGTGGAGTGTCTTCTCCCCTGGGGGAGGGGAGCCTTCCTCGCCAGCACTTTGCTCTGCACATCAAGTTGGGCATAGAAGGCATTCAGCGTCTCAGGTAATGAAGCATCCTGGTCACTGACACACAGGGTAGACTTGTGGTCTGTAATCCTCTGAATTCCCCGTCACACGTGCCTTGTGTCTTTGGTATTGCAGAAGTTACTGTAAATTCTGAGAACTCTTCCATTTCACCTTCCTGACGAAGCGGGAAAGCACAATTCTTGCTTCCCTGAGAGCTGTCACATCCCCCGATCTAAAAGCAGCACCACAATCCCTCAGCCTGGCAGTAAGCCATGGCTTCTGATTTGCCCTCACCTGGATATGCTCCCTGATAGTAACATCCTCAGTAAACTTCTGTGCGTAGCTGATCACATGGTTGCCACAAGTCGCGGCTCCCTGAACGTTCTTCAGTTCGTATTATCAAAGCGGTCCTGTCGTGCAGCCTTAGGCTAGGTTTTCACCAGCTTCAGAACGGGTTTGGCCCATTAGTGTGAGCTCTTTGATCACACTGGCTACTCCACCGAAGAGAGGCTGAGGTAATAATTAGAGATGCAGCACGGTAACACACCTTCCAGCCCAAACTGCCCAATTACACCCATGTGACTAATTATTCTACTAACCCTTAGGTCTGTGGGACGTGGAAGGAAACCTGGAGGAAACACACATGATTACAAGGAAAATGTACAAACGCCTTACAGACTGCAGCGGGAATTGAACCCCAGTCGCTTGTGCTGTAATAGCGTCACGCTAACCTCTACGTTACTGATGCACCATCAATAACTCTCTCTGAGACGTAAAGGCGAAATATCGGCTTTTATTGACTGGAAGAAGGAACGAGCAGTGGTTGACCACCATACTACATCCTGGAGACTGAGGCCGGGCTCAGGCCTTGATCGCCTTTATACCGGGGTCTGTGGGAGGAGCCACAGGAGCAGTCAGCAGGGGGTGTGTCCAGACAGGCACATGTAGTTCGCCAGAGTTACAAAACCACGCCTAAAATAAGTAACTCCCCAGATAAGGGATGTGTCAGAAATTAAACTGAAAAGAACAGATACTAGATTTTAGCCAAAGAAGCAAAAGTGGTTGTCTTTCAAAGTCCAGAGTTCAGAGTGATAATAAGTTCAAACTCATTATCAAAGAATGCATGTATTACCTTGAGATACATTTTCTGTCTCCTCTCTACTATCACTTCTTGGTAGAGGAAGTAATAATTATAGAGGGGCTCATCAGGAGAGGGGCAAGGGATTGAGAAAAAGTATCAGCAAGGATGATCAACAGTACTGTGGATCTGGAGGGATCCCGAACTCTCCTGCAAGCTCCACGTTCATGTTAAAGGTTTATTACAATGCCCTTTTATGCTGATGACTATCAACTAGATCCCGGTTTGCTGCCAGATACTGTGTCCAGACCAATTGCTTTATTGAGCGACTGAAACTCCAGTGGGCAACAGTTCAGCAAGTGCTCCCCATCACTTTAGCAATTTTTTTGATACTTAGAAACTTTTCACTAGTTTTGAAAACATCATCACTTTACAGAATTTTTTTTACACATGGCTAAGAATTTTGCGCAGCACTGTAGTAATTTTATGCACTGCACTGCTGCCATAAAAACCCCACAAATTTTATGACATATGTGAGTGATGATAAACCCGATTCTGGCATGGGTCTCTGTAGTGGACTGAGAGTGGGAAGGGGGCAGGGAGAGGGGAAATCAGGGTTGCAAAGAGGGGAAGGTTGAGGGAAGAGAACAGAAAGCACCAGAGGGACATTTTGTAATGATTAATAAACTAATTTTTTTTAGAATCAAATGACCTTGCCTAGTGTCTCAGAGCTGAGTATGTCTGCACCTCTGCCACCGCCCCCCCTTCCCAGTACTCCTTCTCTGCCACCTGTCCCATAACCCTCCCATTTCTTATGGTAGTGTATAGAACCTTTTATATATTGCACTTAACAAAACAACACATTTCGTGACAAATGTCAGTGACATTAAAGCTGAGTCAGATTCTGATACACTGGTAACTGAGGCGATGTGGGAATATCCCTCAATCTGTAGTATTCATTTATTATTATTGCGTCCAGATATAATCGTCTGGTCTGACACCAATAGAGAAGTGGTTATTGGTGAACTCACAGTCCCCTGGGAAGACAACATCGATGAAGCCCATGAGTGCAAGTTCACCAAGTATGCAGAATTAAGATCAGAGTGCAGAGACAGAGGGTGGAAGGTCTCATGCTGTCCATTCGAAGTAGGGTGCCGTGGCTTTACTGCGTTAACTTTCCAGAAGTGGCTGCGTGACCTTGGCTTCACTAGAAGAGAGATCAAGTCAACCAGCAGGGCTGTAGCTGAGGCAGCAGAGGCAGGATCGTCACGGGTGTGGACCAAGTACGTCCAGAGGGGCAGATAGTCGGACTGTGTATCCATCTTTTGTAAACTCTTCAGTAGTTGCGTAGACACCTGAAGAGTAGACTATCTGTTGGATGGAAGTGACCAACAACTCTGAGAGAGGCAGATGCCAAGTTGTTAAGCTCACCAGTGGGAGGTGGTGCTTTAGCACTGCTGGCCCACCACCTCGAGGGAGTCTTGATCATAAGCGGGCCGAAACTCCTGAAGACAGGTGGCAGATCAACTGATGATCCCACTAATGATAGCACAGGACAGTTAACGTCTTAGTCCACGTGTATTTTCAATTCTTTTAAAGATACAGCATAGTAATGGGCCATTCCAGCCCAACCCATACTGCCCAAATATCCCTAAGTGATGAACTAAGCTAACACAAACTGTACATCCTTGTAAGGGTGGGGAGGAGGAATAGGGCTTCTTTTGCTTTTGGTGTTTGTTGCACTCGGTGTTGTTCTGCCGAGCATTCCGGGCATGTTAGCACAGGAATGTGCGGCAACGCTTACAGGCTGCCCCTGGTACACTCTCGAGTGTGACCCTTTGATGCCCTGGCTAATCAAGAACTGATCTATCTCTGCCTTAAATGCACTCAATGACTTGGCCTCCACAGCCGTTCATGGCAACAAATTCCACAGATTTACCACCCTCTGACTAAAGTAATTTCTCCACATCTCTATTCTAAATGGATGTCCTTCAATCTTGGTCATGCCCTCTTGTCCTAGAATCCTCCATCATGAGAAATAACTTTGCCATATCTAATATGTTCAGGCCTTTTAACATTCAGAATGTTTCTACAATTATCCCCCCCCCCCACCTCATTCTCCTGAACTCCAGGGAATACAGCCCAAGAGCTGCCAGATGTTCCATTTCATTCCTGGAATCATTCTCGTGAATCTTCTCTGAACCCTCTCCAATGGCAGTTTGTTCTTTCTAAAATAAGGAACCCAAAACTGCACACAATACTCCAAGTGTGGTCTCATGAATGCCTTACAGAGCCTCAACATCACATCCCTGCTCTTAGATTCTATACCTCTAGAAATGAATGCCAGCATTGCATTCAACTTCACAACCAACTCAACCTAGAGATTAACCTTTAGGGTATCTTGCACCAGAACTCCTAAGTCCCTTTGCATCTCTGCATTTTGAATTCTCTCCCCATCTAAGTAATAATCTGCCACCAAAGTGCATAACCATGCACTTTCCAACATTGTATTTCATTCGCCACTTCTTTGCCCATTCCCCTAAACTATCTAAGTCTCTCTGTTTCCTCAACAGTACCCACTCCTCCACCTATCTTTGTATCATTGGCAAATTTAGCCACAAATCCATTAATACCATAGTCCAAATCATTGACACACATTATAAAAAGCAGCAGTCCCAACACCGACCTCTGTGGAATTCCACTGGTAACCAACAGCCAGTCAGAATAGGATCTCCTTATTCCCGCTCTCTGTTTTTTGCTGATCAGCCAATGCTCCACCCATGCCAGTAACTTCCCTGTAATACCACGGGCTCTTAACTTGCTAAGCAGCCTCGCGTGCAACACCTTGTCAAAGGCTTTTTGAAAGTCCAAGTATACCACATCTACTGTATCTCCTTTGTCTACCCTGCTTGTAATTTCCTCAAAAAATCGCAGTAGGTTAGTCAGGCAGGATTTTCCTTTCAGGAAACCATGCTGGCTTTGGCCTATGTTGTCCTGTGCCTCCAGGTACTCCGTAATCTCATCCCTAACAATTGATTCCAACAACTTCCCAACCACTGATGCCAGGCTAACAGGTCTATAGTTTCCTTTCTGCTGCTTTCCATCCTTCTTAAATAGCACATTTATTTACCTTCTCAACCACATTCCCATGCTTTCTCCTCGTAACCTTTGACACTCTTACTAAGCAAGAACCTACCAACCTTTTTAAATATACCCCATGGCTTGTCCTTCACAGCCATCAGTTGCAATGAATACCACCACCTGTCTAAAGAAATTCTTCATCTCTGTTCTAAGCATACGTCCTTCTATTCTGAGAGTGTGCCCTCTGGTCCCAGTCTGCCCCACTGTAGGAAACGTACTCTTTACATCCACTTTGTCTAGGCCTTTCAATATTCAATAGTTTCCCCCTCCTCTTTCTCCTAAACTCTGGCAACCACAGGCCCAGAGCCATCAAACACTCCTCATATACTAACCCTTTCATTGGTGTGAACCTCTTCTGAACCCCCTTCAATGTCCGCACATCCTTTCTCAGATAAATCTGCTCACAATACTCCAAATATGGTCTGACCAATACCTTACCCTCTTGAGGGGATACCTCAAAAACTTGTCATCCTTCATTATGGACCCCCACCATCCAGAACATGCCCTTTTCTCATTGTTACCATCAAGATGGTGGTACAGGAAAAGCTTCTTACCGTCTGCCATCAGATTTCTGAATGGACAATGAACCCATATACACTGCCTCATTTTTTCCTTTTATTATTACTTATTTAATTTAAATATATATTTATTTTTGTAATTTATAGAATTTTTATTATTATGCATTGTAATATACTGCTGTTACAAAACAAATTTCACAATGTAGAGTACATCGTTGACATTAAACCTGATCATAAAGCCACAGTATTACATTGTTGCTTTTCTACCCTGAATTGTACAGGGGCATCATTGACAGCATCCTGACAAACTACATCTCCACCCGGTAGGGGAGCCGCCAAGCATCAGACTGACAGAATGGCTGAGAGGATAATGGGGGACATTGTGGACATTTATCGGGAGCAGGGCCCTGAGTATTATTAAGGATCCCACCCAACCACCCAGCATTCTCTTTGACTTCCTACCATGGGGCAGGAGACTTTGAAGCACAGAAACTAGAATGGTCAGGATGGGAACAGTTCCTTCCCTCAGGCCATAAGGCATCCGAACTCCCTGCTGCATCACAATTGAAGTGTCACCGGATAATCTGTTCTGTACCTTATAATATTTAATTCATGTTATTTATGCGTCATCCATCTGTAAATTTTATCCTTGCCTTCCTGCACTATTTCCCAAGTAGGTCATGTACCTCTGTGTTTTACATCCTCGTCTGGAGAAACGTTGTCTGGTTTGATGGTATAACGTATATAGTTAAGTGACAATAAACTTGACTTGACTGACATGAACGTTTAAATTGTATTTACCTTCCTCAGCACCAACTCAACCTGCACTTTTGTTATTTATTCATTTGTATTTACTTCAAGGCCAAGGTTGCGGCTTGACGTGACATTAAACCGAAAGTCATGCTCTGGACATGGTTCTGCAATCAGTTCAGACCACTCAGATATTCAGAAAAGCTTCAGCCACACAGCAGCAAGATATAAAAATCGCAGTGTGTCGGAGTGCATTAGAAATTTGCAATTCCATCGACAGACATCAAAGACAAAAGAATATCAATGAGTATTTAATTACCCCGGGGGAAAATGATACAAGACACATCATGAGTATTTAATTAGAGCCAGTCCCTTTGTGGTTCCAAGTTGTTTTCAATTACCTAGCCATTAAAAGGCAAGACTGCAGGTTATGACAGATGGCAGCAAAGTCTTACTTCGACTTGTAAATAAGGATGCCAGTCATGTTTCATAATTATTAAACTGTACTGTGCTTCTTTTTCTTGTTTTGTGTTTAATTGTAGATTAGCAGCTCTCCACGTCAGGGAAGAATGCACGTCTGACCATTTAGTGGAAGGGTTATCAGGAACAAAATGGTGAAGCAGAATTTCATTCCAACAGGGTGCCACAAACTGCTGGAGGAACTCAGCAGGTCAGGCAGCATCTATGAAGGGGAGTAAACGGCTGGGCTGAGCTTCCTCACCAGGACTGGAAAGGAAGGGAGCCAAAGCCAGAATAATAAGGTGGGGGAAGGGGAAGGAGTACATGCTGGCAGGAGGCAGGTGAGCCCAGATGGGTGGGTTGGAAAATGGGTGATGAAGTGAGAAGCTGGGAGTGGACATAATAAACCCTATTCTAATAGATATCTTTATTTTATTTCCTTTCACGTTCATCATCATAGGCCGTAATTGTACGAGATGGGCGACCATGGTCTTCTACCCATCCTAATCTGCAAGGGGTTGCCACTTGTGGGGAAGCACCCCAACCCCCAAATTGCTGTCCCCACTCTTTTCTCTGTCCATGACCATGATTATTCTTTGCAAAGTTCTCTACAGAAGTGGTTTGCCATTGCCTTCTTCTGGGCAGTGTCTTTACAAGACGAGTGACCCCAGCCATTATCAACACTCTTCAGAGATTGTTTGCCTGGTGTCAGGGGTTGCATACCCCAGGACTTGTGATCTGCACCAGCTGCTCATACGACCATCCACCACCTGCTCCCATGGCTTTACGTGACTCTGATTGGGAGGCTAAGCAGGTGCTACACCTTGCCCAAGGGTGACCCGCAACCTAACGGAGGGAATGACTGCCTTACACCTCCTTTGACAGAGATACTTCTCCACCACATCACCCAAGATAAAGCCACTCATACCAGACAACTCCAATGATTGGCAGTCAGCTGTGGTTTCTTATGGAGTTGCTCAGTCTTGGATTACAGGAGGAGAGCAGTCTGAGACCACTCCCAAAGGCAAAGGGGATTTTTACTCTCCAAAAGAAAGATTACTTTACCCACTAATTGTTGTAGGAGCTCAGCAGGTCAGGCAGCATCTGCAGAATCACTTGTGTTTATTATTTTTTAGGGTTAGACTGAATAACAATCACAGAGTAAAGAAACATCTTTCGTTGCCGGAGTGATATACAGTAAATTCAAACATGTCACTTCCGTGTAGAGCAAATGAATGAAAAATAAAATATTGAGGGTGATGTTCTCATGTGGGAATGCTACATTGTGGCACTTGTGGTGCTTGAGGAGAAATGGGCCATTCAGCCCATCTTTTCTTAAAGGGGCCAAAAGTGCTCAAAGTTGTATTTAAACCAAGTTCCTATCTTCTTTCTCTGGTGCAAGCAAAAAAAAAAGACATAAATAGGGTTGAACGAGAACAGAGAAAACTTACAAGGATGTGCTGGGACTGGAGAACCCGAGTTACAAGGAAAGGTTGAATAGGTTGGGACTTCATTCCTTGGAGCACAGAAGATCGAGAGGAGATTTGATAGGGGTATGGATAGGGTAAATGCAAGCAGACTGTCTCCTCTGAGGTTGGGTGGGACTGCAACTAGAAGTCGCAAGTTAAGGGTGAAAGGTGAAAAGTTTAGGGGAACACAAGGGGAAATTTCTTCACTGAAAAGGTGGTGAGATACCAGCACAAGTGGTGGATGCAATTTCAATTTCAAAGTTTAAGAGAAGTTTTGATAGGCACAGGGATGCAGGGCTCTGGTCCAGGTGGGAGTAGGCAGTTTAATTGGTTTGACATGGACTACGTGGGCAAAGGGCCTGTTTCTGTGCTGTAGTTTCCTATGACTTTCTCATGCTACAATCTTTAAGAACATTGGGTCCAGCTTATTACCAACATATTAACTGCTGCTGCCCTGTATTTAAACCATATCTTAATTTAACAGTTAGCTAAAAGCCTTACAGTGCCAGCTGTAAGATTGTAGTTCGACTCTACATCTAAAAAAGTTATGGACAGCCTACATGGTAATCTCTTCCCATGACAGAGCTTGTATCAAGCCGTTTGTTTCAAGAAAGTGGCATTGACTGGGGTAGGACACCCATCTTACATTATGGGATTTGGTCAAGGCTGCATTGGTGATTTCTCTCTGTGTAAATAACCCAAGTCTCAGAGGTACACAGAAAATAAATAAATGGTCCATTACTTTCTGCCAGTGTGCTGGTGCAGATGCTACTCCAAAAATAAGCCTATTATAGTGTTAAAGCCCTTTGTGAGTGTGTATGGTGAGAAACACTTTGAACTCTTCTTCATTCTCCATCTGTACGTAGGCCTCAGCTAATTCCACTGAGCTGAAGTGTTTCCCTCCAGAAAGGTTTGCAAAGGAATCCTCTGTCCTGGGCAGAAGGTGTTGATCTACTTTCAGTACCGGGTTCATTGTGACCTTAAAACCACCACAGATCCTGACAAATCCATTCTTCCTGGCTACTGGAACCACTGGCATTGTCCATGGGCTCCACTCAACCTTGGAAAGAACTCCTTCAGCTTCCATGTGCTCTGTCCAGCTCACTGGCTACTTTATCACAGATGGAATAAGGAACAGGACAGGCTTTGTAAAACTTGGGTATGGCATTTTCATATATACTAGTTTACCCTTGATATATCGGAGTTTTCCAATGCCATCCTTGAACACTGCTGTGGCATCATCCATTACCTTTCTTAGTTTGTTTCAGTTCACCTCCATTGCAGGGGATGTGGATGCAAATTGAGGTGGATCGCCAATCATGTTATAGTTATCTCAGCCACTCACATACCCACAATGCTGGCCCTCCTGTTGTTAACCACATATAAGCCCAATGTGGCTCGTTAGTTGTCACATTTCACTCTCACAAACATCTTTCCCATAGGAGTCACCTTTTCACCAGTACAAGTTCTCAGCTGGATATATGCAGGCTTCAGTTAGACCACAAGATACAGGAGCAGAATTAGGCCACTTGGCCTATTGAGTCTGCTCTGCCATTTCATCACGACTGATCCAAATTTCTTCTCAGACCCAATCTCCTGCCTTCCCCCCATATCCCTTCATGGCCTGATCAGTCACGAATCTATCAATCTCTGTATTAAATATACATAAACACGTGACCCCCTCCCCCACAAATGCGTGTTGCAAGAAATTCCACAGATTCACCGCTCTCTGGCTGAAGAAATTCCTCCTCATCTCCATTCTAAAAAGACACCTCTCTATTCTAAGGCCGTGTCCTCTGGTCTTAGACTCTCCCACCATAGGAAACATCCTCTCCACATCCATTCTATCAGTGGCCTTTCAATGAAGTCACCCTCACTCTTCTGAATTCCAGTGAATACAGGCTCAGAGCCATCAAACGCTCTTCATATGATAAGCTTTTCAATCTTGGAATCATTTTTGTGAACCTCCTTTGAACCCTCTCCAGTCTTAGCACATCCGTAAGGGGCTCAGACCTGCTCACAATTCGCCAAGTGAGGCCTCACCAGTTTCACCATTACATCCTTGCTTTTATATTCTAGTCCTCTTGAAATGAATGCTAACGTTGCATTTGTCTTCTTCACCACAGACTCCACCTGCAAATTAACCTTTGGGGAATCCTGCACAAGGACTCCCAAGTCCCTTTGTGCCTCCGATTGTTATATCTTCTCTCCACTTACAAAATAGTCAATGCTTTCTTTTCTTCTACCAAAGTGAAGGACAATACCGTTCCTGACACTGTATTCCATCTGCCTTTCCTTTGCTCAGTCTCCTAGTCTGTCCAAGTCCTTCTGTAGCCTCTCTACTTCCTCAAAACTACCTCCCTCTCCACCCATCTTCATATCATCTGTGAACTTTGCAACAAAGTTATCAATTCCATCATCCAAATCATTGACAAATGACACAAAACAAATTGGTCCCAACACAGACCCCTGTGGAACACCAATAGTCACCAGCAGCCAACCAGAAAAGGCTTTCTTTATTCCCACTCTTTGCCTCCTGCCAACCAGCCACTGCTTTATCCATGCTTGAATCTTTCCTGTAATACCATGGGCTCACAACTTGTTAAGCAGCCTCATTGTCAAAGGCCCTCTGAAAATCCAAGTACACAATATCAATTGATTCTCCTTTGTACATCCAGCTTGTTATATCTTCAAAGAATTCCATCAGATTTGTCAGGCAAGGTTCTCCCTTGAGGAAACCATGCTGACTATGCCCTATGTAATCATGTTCCTCCAAGTAACCTGAAACTTTATCCTTAATAATCAACAGCAACATCTCCCCAACCACTGTGGTCAGACTAACTGGCCTAAAGTTCCCTGTCTTCTGCCTCTCTCCCTTCTTGAAGGGGAAGAGTGTCTTTTGCCATTTTCCAATCTTCTAGAATCATTCCAGAATCTAATGATTTCAGAAAGATCAATACTAATGCCTCTACAATCTGCTCAGCCACCACTTTTAGAACTCTGTGTGTACACCATCTTGTCCAGGTGACTTATCTACCTTCAGACCTTTTAGTTTCCCCAAGAACCTTCTCTCTCATTATGGTAACTTCACTCACTTCATGCCCCCTGATGCCTGAAACTTCAATCATACTGCTAGCATCTTCCACAGAGAAGATCAGTATCTTTGAAATGCATTTCAAACTCACTTTGTGGAATGACTGATACAGCCAGTGTCCAATTCATCTTGACCAACATGATACAAAGATTATGGGGTCACAGCGCAATGCAGAGAAAAAAATTACACATCGATTGCCTCAGCTCTGGTTTGGGGTGTGAAACATTTCATCTAGAACCTGTATGGGAGAGAGATTACCCTAATTACTGATTATCAAGAACCAGCATCCATTTTCAACCCACAGAACATTCCATTAACAGCGGCAGCACAGATGCAGAAATGGCCTCTGTTTCTTGAAGGACGCAAGTACACGGTTAAATTCAAGAGGACAACTAATCATGGGTTGTCCCATTTTCATTTGTAAAAGGAAGTATCTAAAAAAAATTTACAAAAAGAGGTCACTCCTCTTAACGTATTCTGTCAGCAGAATACACTACACTAAAACTGAATCAGAAACCTCCTTTCACAATCACAGTGCAGCACACTCCACAAGCAGCAACTCACCAGTTGTGCTGTTCTTGGGTCGACCGTTCTGCTCATGCTCGGATCTCCTCAAACCCAATCTCAGAAGGAGTACGCAGGACACGCAGCTGAGACAAATTGAGGGCTCCTCAAACAAGAAGGTTTGATGTTTCATTCCCGAATAAGCAGTCCTGGTGAGGGACTGCAGAGGTGATCAAAAGCGGGTACCTGGGAGGATTAAGGACCAAGCTGGACCACTGTCCTACACAGCGGAGATTGCGCCAGATGTCATCTCAAGATAACACATCGATCAGTTGAGGAGAGCAGAGGAAATTGTTGGAGAAGACAGGTGGCTAGAGCTGACAGAACCACTTCCTGTAATCCCAGAGTCAACTCCTACAACCACTATGGAGGAGGCCCCGGAAACTCAGATTGTTTCACAGCCACAAGTCTCAACTGCAAAACAATGTGGCTCTCCCCCCACCTCCCCAACCTTGTCAGGAAAGATGTTATTCCACAAGAGTAAGAAATCCTCCACAGTGATTAAATCTTGAGGCCTGGATGTGACAATTTAAAATTTACTATGCTGTGGATGTGCATATTGCAGTTGTATTATATAGTGCAGTGCCCATAAAAAGTATTCACCTCCCCCCCAAAGCTTTATTGTTTTACAACATTGAATCATAATGGATTTAATTTGCCTTTTTTGACACTGATCAACAGAAAGGACCCTTTCATGTCAAAGTGAAAAGAAATTTCTATATATCGATCTAAATTTAGTACAATTATTAAAAGCAAAATAATTGATTGCACTATTACTCACCCCCTTTGAGTCAGTATTTAGTAGATGCACCTTTGGCAGCAATTACAGCCTTGGGTCTGTGTGGATAGGTCTCTATCAGCTTTGCACATCTGGACTCTGCAATTTTTCCCCATTCTTCTTTACAAATCTGCTCAAGCTCTATCAGATTGCATGGGAATCATGAGTGAACAGCCCTTTTCAAGACCAGCCACCAATTCTCTATTGGATTGAGGTCTGGACTCCAACTTGGCCACTGCAGGACATTAACTTTGTTGTTTTTAAGTTATTCCTATGCAGCTTTGGCTTTATGCTTGGGGTTATTGTCTTGCTGGAAAACAAATCTTCTCCCAAGTCATTGTTTCCTTGTAGACTGCATTAGGTTTTCCTCCAGGACTTCTCAGTGTTTTCTTGCATTCATTTTACCCTCTCCCTTCACAAGCTTTGAGGGCCTGTTGCAGTGAAGCATCCCCACATCAGGATCAGGTTTACTATCACAGGTATGTGTCATGAAATTTGTTAACTTAGCAGCAGCAGTTCAATGCAATACATAATATAGAAGAAAGAAAAAATATAATAAACCAGTTACAGTATACATATATTGAGTAGATTAAAATAGTGCATAAAACAGAAATAATATATACTAAAAAAGTGAGGTAGTGTTCAAGGGTTCAATGTCCACTTAGGAATCGGATGGCAGAGGAGAAGAAGCTGTTCCTGAATCGTTGACTGTGTACATTCAGGCTTCTGTACCTCCTACCTGATGGTAACAGTGAGAAAGGGGCTTGTCCTGGGTGCTGGAGGTCCTGAATAATGGACCTCCAGAACAGGAACATGATGCAGCTGGCACCCGTGCTTTATGGCAGGGATGGTATGTTTTGGATGATGTCTGGTATTTGGCTTATGCCTAACATAGCATTTAGTCTGATGGCCAGAAAGTTCAATTTTGGTTTCATCAGACCATAGAATCTTCTTCCAGCTGACCTCAGAGATTGGTGGACTGCTTCATCGAGTGCCTTCTCTATCCACACAAATGGTGGGATTTCTTAGTTGTCGCTCATTTCGATTCGACTTTCCATTATTACATCGATAAAAAACTGTTTAGCCGCCTGAAGAAGTAGAGACAATGGTGACCATTCTTGGTTGTGGTGTCTACGTGGTTTTGTAGGACAGGATTGGTGATCACTTAAAGTTTTCAACCCTCTTCAAAGTTCAAAATGAATTTTATCATCAAAGTATATAAACAACTCTGAGATTCATTTTCTTGCAGGCATACTCAATGAATCTATCAAGTAATAACCATAATGGAATAATGAAAGATCACACCAACTTGGACCTCCAACCAGTGTGTAGAAAATAACAAACTGTGCAAATACAAAAAGAAGAAATAATAATAATAATAATAAATAAGCAATAAATATCGAGAACATGAGGTGAAGAGTCCTTGAAAGTGAGTCCATTGGTCGTAGGAACATTTCAATGATGGGGCAAGTGAAGTTGAGTTGAGGAGTCTGATGGTTGAAAGGTAATAACTGTTCCTGAACCTGTTGGTCTGGGTTCTTGTCCTGGGCGGTGGGGATCCCTCTGTGACGGTGTTTCATGTCGACATACTCAATAGCTCAAAGGTTCATGTTCATGTCAAGGCATGCATGTACAATACCACTCTGATATTTGTTTTCTCCAGATAGCCATGAAATATTAAAGGCCATACATCAACTCCACCCCCACATAAAAAAAGAAACAAAACTCACATGACCCAAAATCCCCCACCACCACCCACACAGAAAAAAGCAGCGACAATAGCTTCAAATCCCCCAGTAGCAATAGATTTCCACCCCCTTCTCGCAGAAGAAAAACTGACAATATCATTCTCTGGCCCTCTCACTCGCAGAAAAAAAAGTGGCAATAGCAACAAATCCCCAACCCCTCCCCTCAGAAAAAACAGTGAAAATAACAGTTCCTGCCCCCCCACTTGCTAAAAAAGAACAGCAACGGTAGCAATAAAAACCCCTGTCCCCCTGCCTCACACACACGAACAGGTCACCAATCTGCCACAAGAAAGAAAGCACTGAAAACCGAAGGAGACCAATATAAAGTACAGTTGAATCACATAAATCTCAGAATATCAAACAGTCCTGTGACTCAGAACTCACACCTGGTTTAAGTACCCCTGTGGCCTTGGTTGGGTGAGATCGCTGACCCCTTCCGCATTCACTTCAATGCTTCAATTATCCTCACTGCTTCAAGATGGAGTCGTTCATGACCACCTCTCCCCTGCCCCCATCCTGTCTCTGGCCTTTTCCATGAGTCAGTTCATGTTCTCGGTCTTTTTCAGGTTCTTGTCACTGCTCTCCACGAGACTGCTCTCTGGACACAAGATCATTTAATCGAGTTGATAACTGGTTAACCCCAGCACCACTGATATTCACAAGTGCAAGGTCACTGGACACTTGGGGGACTGAAGGACTGTGCTATACAACATTATGAAACATCCTTGTGCAGCTTGTGAAGAACTACCAATGTCCCCATATATCTTTTGTAGCTTAAAGAAGTTCCTTGGTATTACTCTTCAGACTCTGCTTATTACTCCCAGCAGAAAGAAGGAAACCATAAGGCATTACACACTTAGTGGCCTCTTTATTAGGTCCATTAATGCGAGTATCTAATCAGCCAATCATGTAGCAGAAACTCAATGTATAAAAGTAGGCAGACATGGTCAAGAGGTTCAGTTGTTGTTCAGACTAAATATAAGAATGGGGAAGAAAGGGACTTGGACCGTGGAATGATTGCTGGTGTCAGACGGGTTGGTTTGAGTATCTCAGAAACTGCAGACCTACAGGGATTTTCACATGACAGTCTCTAGAATATACAGAGAATGGTGGGGAAAACATCCAGTGAGTGGCAGTTCTGCGGGCAAAAAAAGCCTTGATAATGAGAGAGGAAGAGGAGAATGGTCAGACTGATTCAAGCTGACAGGAAGGTGACTGTATCTCAAATAATGAACGCATTACAACAGTCATGTGCAGAGCACACAACACATTGAACATTGAAGTTGATGGTCCACGGCAGAAGACCACACTGGGTTCGACTCCTGTACCTAATAAAGTGACCACTGAGTGTATATTACAACTGGTCTTATTTTTCAAGTGTGGAGTATATTTCAATCACTTGGTGTCCAAGATGAAGTAGTAAATTGGATTAGACATTGGCTTTGAGGAAGTAACTAAAGAGTAGTGTAGATGGTTACCTCTCTGACTGGATGCCTGTGACTAGTGGTGTGCCACAGGGTTCTGTGCTGGGTCTGTTGTTTTTTGTCATCTATATCAATGATCTGGATGACAATGTGGTTAACTAGATCAGCAGATCTGTGGATGACACCAAGATTGGAGATGTAGTGGAAAATGAGGAAGGCTATCAAAACTTGCAATCAGATATGGACCAGCTGGGAAAATGGCCTGAAAAATGACAGGTGGAATTTAACGTAGACAAGTGTGAGGTGTTGCACTTTGGGAGGACCAGCCAAGGTAGGTCTTACACACTGAACGGTAGGGTAGTGAGGAGTGCAGTAGATCTGGGAATACAGGTCCAGAATTCCTTGAAAGTGGCATCACAGGTAAATAGGATCATAAAGAAAGCTTTTGGCTCATTGACCTTCATAGATCAATGTTTTGAGTATCGGATGTGATATTGAGGTTATATAAGGCATTATTGAGGCCTAATTTTGAATATTGTGAGCAGTTTTGGTCACCTACCTACAGGAAAGATGTAAATAAGATTGAAAGCGTGCAGAGAAAAATTTCAAGGATGTTGCTGGGACTTAAGGACCTGAGTTGCAAGGAAAGGTTGAATAGGTTAGGACTTTATTCCCTACAACTTGAATGATTGAGGGAAGATTTGATAGATGAGAGGTATAGATAGGGTAAATGCAACCAGGTTTTTCCGCTGAGGTTTTGTGAGACTGTAATTAGAGATCATGGGTTAAGAGTGAAAAGTGAAATGTTTTAGGGGAACAAGAGGGGAACTTCTTCACATCGAGTGTCCTGAGAGGGTGGAGTCAGCTGCCAGCACAAGTGGTGGATACAGGTTCAGTTTCAACTTTTTAGAGGCACTTGGATAAGTACATAGACGGTAGGGGTCTGGAGGGCTATGGTCCAGGTGCAGGTCAACGAGACTAGCCAGATAAATGGTCCAGCACAGACATAGTGGGCCAAAGGCTGTTTCTGTGCTGTAGTGTTTCACGACTCTGTAGCTATACCTGAAGTATTGTCCTGAATGTCTCATGCAGAGACTCAACTCGGAAAATTCCTCAGAGCTGCTCCCACTCCACTGGAGTTCAGTGAGATTTCTCAGCGGATTTATCAAACCAACATCAACACAACAGCAGTTCTTCTCAACTATTTCCCAGCCCATGCATGAGGTTCTTTGTACCGGGGCCTTGCAGACTGATAATCCCCAAACCCCATCACAATTTTCCCTCAATACAGTAATAAAAATAATAGATTTTTATCATAGAACACCAACATGAGTCTATTCCAAATCAGCAGCTGCGTCCTGAGGATTACATGTTGCAGCTGGCTCAGAATTTCTGCAGGTTATTCAAGTAAAAAACAGATTACACCAAAGCTTATGTTATTGCCATGCAAGTTCATAAATTTAATTATTGTGGATTTCATATTTACTTCTCCCTCCCTCAACGTCAGCAAGACCAAAGAGCTGATTATTGACTTCAGGAGGTGGAAAACAGAGGTCCATGAGGAGGTCCTCATTGGAGGATCAGAGGTGGAGATGTTCAGCAACTTTAAATACTTTGGTGTTATCATTTCGGAGGCCCAGCATGTAAGTGCAATTAGGAAGAAAACACGACAACACCTCTACTTCCTTAGTAGTCTTTTCAAAGATTTGGCATGACATTTAAACTTCAACAAACCTCTACAGATGTGTGGTGGAGAGAGTATTGACTGGTTCCATCACAGCCTGATATGGAAACACTAATGCCCTGGAATGGAAAATCCTACAAAAATAGTGGATATGGCCTAGTGAGGCAAAGCCCTCCCCACCATTGAGCACGTCTACACGGAGTGCTGTCACAGGAAAGCAGCATCCATCGTCTGGCACCCCTACTATCCAGACCTGTGCTCTTCTCACTGCTGCCATCAGGAAGAAGTTACAGGAGCCTCAGGACTCACACCACTGGGTTCAAGAACAGTTATTACCCCTTATCCAATCGCCTCTTGAACCAAAGGGGATAATTTCCCTTAACCTTACTTGCCCCATGCAACTGTTCCCATAACCTATTAACTCACTTTCAAGAACTCTTCATCTCACATTCTCAATATTTATTGCTTGTCTATTTATTATTTTTTCATTTTTGTATTGCATGATTTGTTGTCTTTTGTCACCGGTTGTCCACCCTGTTGGGTGTGGTCTTTCATTGATTCTATTATGATTATTGGATTTATTGAATCTGCCTGCAAGAAAATGAATCTCGGTTATATATGCGGACATGAGTGTACTTCGATAATAAATATACTTTGAATTGTTTTGCAGCTTGTCTAGGGTGACACCTCTTGGTCAATATAAAAACTGCAGAACAGTTTACAGAACTAACTTCTCCAGAACCCCTTTATCATTTGTCCTGATATTTCCTTGAATTGTAAAATTTATTGCCTCCTAAATGCACTAAGCAATAAAGAATAAAAGATGAAGTTAATTTTCCAAACTTTCCCAGTCAATATGACAATCTAAATCATTTACCAGTCACAAATCCTCAGGAAACATTTGTGTGGTTGCATCTCTGGAGACGGCTTATCTACTGATATCTACTATAAGCCTACAGACTCTCACAGCTACCTGGGCTATTCCTCTTTCCACCCTGTCTCTTACAAAAATGCTATCCCCTTCTCACAATTCCTCCGTCTCCACCGCACCTGCTCTCAGGATGAGGCTTTTCATTCTAGGACGAAGGAGATGTCTTCCTTTTTTAAACAAAGGAGTTTCCCTTCTTCCACCATCAACTCTGCTCTCAAATGCATCTCTCCCATTTCTCGCACATCTGCCCTCACCCCATCTGCCCGCCACCCCACCCGGGACAGGGTTCCCCTTGTCCTCACCTACCACCCCACCCGCCTCCAGGTCCAACGTATAATTCTCCGTAACTTCCGCCACCTCCAACGGGATCCCACTACCAAGCACATCTTTCCCTCCCCCCACTTTCTGCTTTCCACAGGGGTCACTCCCTATGTGACTCCCTTGTCCACTTGTCCCCCCCTTCCCTTCCCACTGATCTCCCTCCTGGCACTTATCCTTGTAAACGAAACAAGTGCTACACCTGCCCTTACACTTCCTCCCTCACCACCATTCAGGGCCCCAGACAGTCCTTCCAGGTGAGGCGACACTTCACCTGTGAGTCGGTTGGTGTGGTATACTGCATCCGGTGCTCCCGGTGTGGCCTTTTATATATTGGTGAGACCCGACGCAGACTGGGAGTCTGTTTCGCTGAACACCTACGCTCGGTCCGCCAGAGAAAGCAGGATCTCCCAGTGGCCACACATTTTAATTCCACATCCCATTCTCATTCTGATATGTCTATCCATGGCCTCCTCTACTGTCAAGATGAATTTACACTCAGGTTAGAGGAACAACACCTTATATACCAGCTGGGTAGCCTCCAACCTGATGGCATGAACATTGACTTCTCTAACTTCCGTTAATGCCCCTCCTCCCCTTCTTACCCC
This sequence comes from Hypanus sabinus, assembly GCF_030144855.1. Taxonomy (NCBI): domain Eukaryota; kingdom Metazoa; phylum Chordata; class Chondrichthyes; order Myliobatiformes; family Dasyatidae; genus Hypanus; species Hypanus sabinus. Next base: position 10,058,988 of record NC_082715.1, read on the forward strand.
ATCCCTGATATATTTAGTTTGATTTTTTTTCTCTCTTTCTCTGCCCATCACCCTGCCTATTCTCCATCTCCCTCTGGTGCTCCCCCCTCCCCCTTTCTTTCTCCCGAGGCCTCCCGTCCCATGATCCTTTCCCTTCTCCAGCTCTGTATCACTTTCGCCAATCACCTTTCCAGCTCTTAGCTTCATCCCACCCCCTCTGGTCTTCTCCTATCATTTTGCATTTCCCCCTCCCCTCACTACTTTCAAATCTCTTACTATCTTTCCTTTCAGTTAGTCCTGTCGAAGGGTCTCGGCCTGAAACATCGACAGAGCTTCTCCCTATAGATGCTGCCTGGCCTGCTGAGTCCCTCCAGCATTTTCTGTGTGATGCTCAGAACCAACATTGGTTCTCTCACTTTCAACAGTAATATTTTTCAATGAGTTGATCACTGTAACTCAACTAAGAGTTCTTTGTCTTCATTTTGAACAGCAGCTGACAGGTAAGAAATGTCTCGTACAGTTTATGAACTTTATACTGGTTAAATAAATAAAATGAAACTGTTTAAATTTATCAGTTTTTATTTAGACATCTCTCATTGTGAAGCACTTCAAGCAATTTGTAACTTACATCCTTATAAAGACCAATAAAATATACAGAATATTACTGAACATTAAGACTAGAATGTGGAATGGATCTTATTAAACACCTCAGCGGTTTGTAATATAAGAGATTATCATTAAAGCATTTACGCTTCAGTATTTGTAACATTACTTTTCCATTACTTCCCTTTGGAACCTTGTATACTGGAGGTCTTTAGATTACTCAGAAATTACAGCACGATTATTTTTTCACTTTTTCATGATGGAAGATAGCTCGAGGAGCATGCTCTGAAAGAGAAAAAAGTAAACTTTAAGATGACATAGTTTTGATCATTTGCATTCATAGGTCAAAAAGCATATGGAAGCAATCCTCTGTTAGTTATCAACAGATCTGAAGATTACTTTTCAATATTGGTCCAACTCTCTCTCAGCATTAACTATTGACTTCACTTAAACACCAATGTTTTAGGGCATTTTAAAGAGAAGTTTCTTCTCTAGCCCTTTACCTTTCCTGCCCATCTGGTTTCACCGGTCACATTCTAGCTTGTCCTCCTTCCCCCCCACCTCCCCACCTTTTTACTCTGGCATAATCCCCCTTCCTTTCCAGTCCTGCTGAAGGGTCTCGGCTTGAAACACTGACTGTTTATTAATTTTCATAGATGCTGCCTGACTTGCTGAGCTCCTCCAACACTTTGCGTGCGTGTGGTTTTGGATTTCCAGCTTCTGTAGAATCTCTTGTGTTCATGTTTTAGGACAAGTGGTTCCCAGCTTTTAATGACATGGGTCCCTACTATTAACTGAAAGGTCTGTGGACCCCAGTTTGGGAACCTTAAATTTAGGGCATTGTTTTCTAATCACAATGTAATGTTCCAGATGATGCTGATGGTCATTTGGTGGTTCTGCAGAGCAGTGGCCACCAACCTTTTTGCACCGCGGACGGGTTTAATATTGACAATATTCTTGCTGACCAGCCGACGGGGAGGGGGTTTTAATCATGACTGGAACATAGGTGATCAGTCAACTATAAGTCACTTATAAAATTATGTGGGGGATAGATAGAGTTGACGTGGATAGGCTTTTTCCATTGAGAGTAGGGGAGATTCAAACAAGAGGACATGAGTTGAGAGCTAGGGGCAAAAGTTTAGCGTAACACGAGGGGGAGCTTCTTTACTCAGAGAGTGGTAGCTGTGTGGAACGAGCTTCCAGTAGAAGTGGTAGAGGCAGGTTCGATTTTGTCATTTATAAAAAATTGGATAGGTATATGGACAGGAAAGGAATGGGGGGTTATGGGCTGAGTGCAGGTAGGTGGGACTAGGTGAGAGTAAGCGTTCGGCACGGACTAGAAGGGCCGAGATGGCCTGTTTCTGTGCTGTAATTGGTATATGGTTTTATGGCTATTACACTCAATTTCGTTTCTAAAAGGGTTTATCTAACAAATTTAATATTAAACACACAGCACATATTTTCCTCGCATGAATATAGTGATAAGTCAATTATAACTCACTTATAAGTCAATAGCAGCATAACATTTTAAGTAACGTTTGGATATTAAACACACAGCGCATATTTTCCTCACATGAATGTATAAAATCATTACAACACACCAGTGAGAGGACAAGGTAAGGGCTGGACCCTGTTCCAGGGTTGCAGTCCGGAGAGAGCAACCAACCGAGTGAGGAGTGTGACATTGTACGTGCCCACCCCCCCTTGTAGGTAGGTAGGATCTATCGTCCTACAAAAGTTTAGCTCGAGGGATGACTTTCAGTAGATCACCAGGAGGTGGCTGCTCTGAACCCCAATTAGGTCATCTGCAAATATTTTAGCACTGAGTTCCCCACAAACATTCGGTGTGCTAAACAGGCAGCGCCCATCTGTCCGCGCTCCAGGCCAGTATCAACGCCACTTCTCGGCAGCCGTGCGAGGCGGTTGGTTACCTGAGGCCAACCAGTGATCCCTGGTGTGAGGGTATCACTGCATTTAGGCGACTGATGACCTCGCGTGTGTTCAACAGTGGGCGTGACAGAATGAGGAAAGGTGCAGCTGACTCATATCGACAAATCATATCGTTTCCTCGCGGCCCGGTACTAGCCCATGGCCCGGTGTTTGGGGACCACTGTTTTAGGGCAAGGGGTTCCCACCTTTTTAATGACATGGACCCCTACCATTAACTGAAAGATCTGTGGATCCCAGGTTGGGAACTTAAATTTAGGGCATTGTTTTCTAATCACAATGTAATGTTGCAGATGATGCTGATGGTCATTTGGTGGCTCTGTAGAGAAGCACCAGCTATCATATTCCAGCCACTGGGCTCTGTACAAAACAGGGTGGACACTGAGTATTGAGTAGCAGAGGGGAGATGATATGCTGAAGTTCCATACAATATTGCTAACACCAAATAGGGAGTGTTGTGTGCAGTCCCGGTCACCTCATCACTACCTCTCTCACCCTCAGCTCTGTTCATTACCTCAGTACAACAACATCATGACTGCTTTGCACTACAATGGACTTTTTTAACTTGTAAAAAAATGTTTACAGTGTTTATAAATTGTGCTTAATTGATGTTTTCTTGCTTGTCTGATGCTGTGAGTCAGTAATGGCGCTGTGAGTAAGTTTTTCAATGCAGCTGTGCACACATATACTGTTCTTGTACATATGACAGCAAACTCGACTTTGATTTTTGACTTTGAGGTATTACATAGATTCAGGAAATACTCAACTGGTGAGGCAGCATCTGTGGAGAAAGATGTGGTTACAATCTCAGTTTAGTGATCTTTCATCAGAAACCAGGAGAAATGGAAGTAAACAGGCTGTACAATGCAAAGAAAGCAAGGGAACTGGGAAAGAGGGAAATTTTTTCTTTGGCTGAAAGGCAGGAGAAGTTCCCATGGCATATGGCGCCATGGTAGTGTACCGGTTAGTGAAACACTGTTACAGCTCAGGGTGTTGCAGTTTGGAGTTTAACTCCATTGTCTTTCGTAAGGACTTTGTATGTCTTCCTTATGAACTTGTAGGTTTCCTCCCGGTGCTCCAGTTTCCTCCCAAAGTCTAAAGACATACCAGTTAGAAGGTTAATTTATTTACTGTGCTTGAGAAATTTAATTTTAGTCCAATATTTATAACTTGGATTAAATTGATATATCACACCCCAGTAGCCTCGGTTCTTACTAATAACCAAAGATCTGCCTTTTCTTGTCTATTTCGGGGTACTAGGTAAGGTTGTCCTCTTAGTCCATTACTATTTGATATTGCCCTGGAACCTTTAGCAATTGCTATTCGAGAATCACCTAATATTCTTGGTATTACTCATGGAATGGAGATACATAAGCTATCATTATATGCAGACCACTTGTTATTGTACATTTCTAATCCTGAGAAATCCATTCCCGCAGTTATATCCTTGTTGGCTCAGTTTAGTAATTTTTCTGGTTACAAATTGAATCTTAATAAGAGCAAACTGTTTCCCCTAAATATGCAGGTTCCAATTTATGGAAGTTTATCTTTTAGATTGGTTACCGATCACTTTATATATACTTAGGGGTTAAAATTACAAAAAAGCATAAGGATTTATCTGAGGCTAATTTCTTACCTTTAATCGATCAGATTAAACATTTGTTCACTAAATGGTTACCATTGTCTCTGTCACTGATAGGTCAGATCAATGCTATTAAGATGATTATTTTACCTAAATTTTTATATATATTTCAAGCAGTACAAATTTTTATTCCAAAATCCTTTTTTGATAATGTTGTTTCTAAATTTTCTTCATATATATGGCAAAATAAAAATCCTAGGTTAGGTAGAAGATACGTACAGAAGCCTAAAAAGGAAGGTGGACTGGCATTGCCAAACTTTAGATTTTATTATTGGGCAATCAATATCTGATATATGAAATTTTGATTATGGGACTTGGATATAACTTCAAGTCCTCACTGGGTAAATTTGGAAACCAAATCTGTACAAGGGTTTTCAGTGGGTTCTATTTTAGGGACTTCACTTCCCTTTGCTTCTTCTAAATTGCATAAACAAATTGACAATCTGATAGTTAAATACACTTTATGAATATGGTTTCAATTTCAGAAATTCTTTTGGTTGAATCAATTTATTCTAGCAATTCCTATTACGTCGAATTTCTTTTTTCATTGCTCTATTATGAACTAAGCCTATTTAGCTTGGAAAACTAAAGGTATATTACGATTTTACGATTTATTTTTGGATAATTGTTTCATGTCTTTTGAACAATTATCTAATAAATATAATTTGTCTGGATCCCACTTTTTTAGATATCTACAGATTAGAAACTTTTAAAACACTGCTTCCTATCTTCCTGAATCTGGATTCTATGGGTATTTTGGAAAAAATTTTAGATTTAAATCCTTTTCAGAAAGGTGTAATAGCAACTGTTTACAATATAATTATGAAAATACATTCAGATGTATCTTATAAAATTAAGAATGATTGGGAAAGGGAACTTAAGTATACCTATTGAAAAATGGGAAAAAATTCTTCAATTAGTTAATTCATCCTCTATATGTTTCAAACATTCGTTGTTACAGTTTAAAGTTGTGCACAGGACCCATATGTCCAAGGATAAATTAGCTCGTTATTATTCCCATATAAATCCTTTATGCGACAGATGTCATTCTGAGACAGCCTCTCTAACTCATATGTTTTGGTCATGTCCATCCTTGAAAAAATACTGGAAAGATATCTTCGATATTATTTCAACGGTATTGAATATTGATTTACACCTCATCCTACGACCGCTGTTTTTGGTTTACCAATGATAGAGCCAATTCATTTAACTCCTTCAGCTCATCGGATGATTGCATTTCTTACATTAATGGCTAGAAGATCTATTTTGTTGAATTGGAAAGAGATTAACCCCCGCCCCCCCCACCACATTTCATTGCTTCTCTCAAACTGTTATATTTAAACCTGGAAAAAATCATAAGTGTTATATATGATCTTTCTACTAAATTTGAAAAGACATGGAGGCCATTTATTCAATATTTATTCAATTTATTCAAAATTTTCATATGATGAAATTTGACCTTTTCCAAATCTATTTCTTTTTTTTCTTTGGTTTTGTACATGTAGAGAGGATCGGCGTGGATGACACTTATGGTTCTTTTTCTTTTTTAGATATTATAAACAGCCCATGTTTCTTCTATAATCCTTATAATCCTGCTCGCTAAGGCCTTCTCATGGCTCCTTCTGGCTCTCCTAATTTCATTCTTAAGCTCCTTCCTGCTAGCCTTATAATCTTCTAGATCTCTAAAAGTACCTAGTTTTTTGAACCTTTCGTAAGCTTTTCTTCTTGACCAGATTTTCAACAGCCTTTGTACACCATGGTTTCTGTCCATCATATTTGTATTTTGTATGATTTTGGGAGACTTAATTCCTTGGTACCAATTGAGTATATATTCATGTATGTTAACTATTAACAATATAATCCCAATAATTCTGTATCAATATCTGTTATTGTCAATATGTTGATATTAATAAAAAGATTGAAAAAGAAAGTTAGTAGGTTAATGGCTCATTCTAAATTGTTCAGTGATTGGTCTAAGGGTACACAGGTGCTTTGCCGAGTGGTGTGGCTCACTGGGTCGGAAATGCCTATTCCATAGAAACTAGACAAACTACCGCACAATACAGGCCCTTTGGCCCACAATGCTGTGACGAACATCTACTTTCTTTAGGAATTATCTAGGGTTACCCAAGCCCTCTATTTTTTCTAAGCTCCATGTACCTATTCAGGAGTCTCTTAAAAGACCCTATTGTATCTGCCTTCACCATATTTGATCTACCAAAATGAACCACTTCACACTTATCTCAGTTGAATTCCATCTGCCACTTCTCAGCCCAGTTTTGCACCTTATCAATGTCCCACTGTAACATCTGACAGCCCTTCACACTATCCACAACAACCCCAACCTTTGTGTCATCAGCAAGTTTACTAATCCATCCCTCCAATTCCTCATCCAGGTCATTTAAATATCACGAAAAGAAGGGGTCCCAGAACAGATCCTTGAGGCACACCACTAGTCACCGCCCTCCATTCAGAATATGACCCATCTACAACCACTCTTCGCTTTCTGTGGGTAAACCATTTCTGGATCTACAAAGCAATGTCTCCTTGGATCCCATGCCCCTTACTTTCTCAATAAAGCTTGTATGGGATACCTTATCAAATGCCTTGCTGAAATCCATATACACTACATCTACTGCTCTTCCTTCATCAACATGTTTAGTCACATCCTCAAAAAATTCAATGAGGCTTGTAAGGCACGACATGCCTTTCACAAAGCAATGTTGACTATTCCTAATCATATTATGCCTCTCCAAATGTTCATAAATCCTGCTTCTCAGTATCTTTTCCATCAACTTACCAACCACTGAAGTAAGACACTGGTCTATAATTCCCTGGGCTCTCTCTACTCCCTTTCTTGAATAAGGGAACAATATCTGCTACTGTCCAATCCTCCGGAATCTCTCTCATCCCCATTGCAAAGATCATTGCCAGAGGCTCAGTAATCTCCTCACTCTCTTTCCACAGTAGCCTGGGTTACGTCTCGTCCAGTCCCGGCAACTTATCCAACCTGATGCTTTCCAAAAGCTCCTAGCACATCCTCTTTCTTAATGTCTATATGCTCAAGCTTTTCAGTTCACCATAAGTCATCCCTACAATCATGAAGATCCTTTTCTGTAGTGAATACTGAAGCAAAGTGTTCATTAAGTACCTCTGCTATCTCCTTCAGTTCCATACACATTTTTTCACTGTCACACTTGATTGGTCCTATTCTCTCACATCTTATCTTCTTACTCTTCACATACTTGTAAAATGCCTTGGGATTTTCATTTATCCTGCTCGCCAAGGCCTTCTCATGGCTCCTTCTGGCTCTCCTAATTTCATTCTTAAGCTCCTTCCTGCTAGCCTTATAATCTTCTAGATCTCTATCATTACCTAGTTTTTTGAACCTTTCGTAAGCTTTTCTTCTTGACCAGATTTTCAACAGCCTTTGTACACCATGGTTTCTGTACCCTACCATCCTTTCCCAGTCTCACTGGAATGTACATGTGCAAAACTCTATGCAAATATCCCCTGAACATTTGCCACATTTCTGCCGTATATTTCCGAGAACATCTGTTCCCAATTTATGCTTCCAAGTTCCTGCCTGATAGCTTCATATTTTCCCTTACTCCAATTAAACACTTTCCTAACTGTCAGTTTCTATCCTCCTCCAATGCTATGGTAAAGGAGATAGAATTGTGATTACTATCTGCAAAATGCTCTCCCACTGAGAGATCTGACACCTGACCAGGTTCATTTCCCAATACCAGATCAAGAACAGCCTCTCCTCTTGTAGGCTTATCTACATATTGTGTCAAGAAATCTTCCTGAACACACCTAACAAACTCCACCCCTTGCTCTAGGGAGATGCCAATCAATATTGAGGAAATTGAAATCTCCCAGCATGACAACCCTGCTATTGTTACACCTTTGCAGAATCTGTCTCCCTATCTACTCCTCGATATCCCTGTTACTAGTGGGTGGTCTATAAAAAAACACCCAGTAGAGTTATTCACCCCTTCCTATTTCTAAGTTCCACCCACAGGGACTCAGTAGACAACCCCTCCATGACTTCCTCCTTTTCTGCCACTGTGACACTATCTCTGATCAACAGTGACACACCCCCACCTCTTTTGCCTCCCTCCCTGTCCTTTCTGAAACATCTAAAGCCTGGCACCTGAAGTAACCATTCTTGTCCCTGAGCCATCCAAGTCTCTGTAATGACCGCCAAATCAAAGCTCCAAGTACTGATCCACGTTCTAAGCTCAACTGCTTTGTTCATGATAGGAGATGTCAGGGGTAATTTTTTTACTCAGGGAGTGGTGAGTGCATGGAATGGGCTGCTGGCAATGGTGGTGGAGACGGATATAATAAGGTCTTTTAAGAGACTTTTAGATAGGTACATGGAGCTTAGTAAAATAGAGGGCTACAGGTAACTCCAGGTAATTTCTAAGGTAGGGATAAGTTTGGCACAACTTTGTGGGCCAAAAGGCCTGTATTGTGTTGTAGGTTTTCTATGTTTCTATCTCAAACCATTGGTCAGAGCGCGTACCTTCTCTATCACCTGCCAATTCTCCCTTTCATACCGTCTCCAAGCTTTCTCTATTTGTGAGCCAACCTGCCTTTCCTCCGTCTCTTCAGTTTGGTTCCCACCCCACCCCCCCCCCCCAGCAATTCTAGTTTAAACTCTCCTCAATAGCCTTAGCAAACCCCCTGCCAGGATATCGATCCCCCTCGGACTCAAGTGCAACCTGTCCTTTTTGTACAGGTCACACCTGCCCCAAAAGTGGTCCCAATGATCGAGAAATCTGAATCCCTGCCCCCTGCTCCAATCCCTCAGCCACGCATTTATCCTCCCCCTCACTCTATTCCTATTCTCACTGTCGCATGGCGTTGTATCTCAAAATTAATAATAAAAGATAAAATGCAAGTTCCATTGCAACATTTCAGAGAAGTTTGGATGGGAGGGGCATGGAGGGCTATGATCCCCGTGTAGCTCGATGGGACGAGGCAGAAAAGCTGTTTGACACAGACTAGATGGACCAAGGTATCTGTTTTTCTGCTGCAGTGTCCTGTGATTCTATATCAATATCAGACTGTTGCTGGGCTATTCTGCGTCAGCTCTCCTAACAAAGCCTCCTTGTTTTGAGAGAAGGACTTTGGAGGATCAATGGGCTGTGCGTGACTTTACCACATCCAGACTCAGGGCCTGAGTAGATGCCAGGTGACATTCCTGGTTTATTCCTAACCAAACAGCTTGCTAGGCCATGTCTGGGGCTATTGAAGCATCTAGGCTGGCCAGAACAGGTAACAAGGGCAGATTTCCCTCTCTGAGGAGAAGGGTTTTATGGTTATTTAAAAGTTCATAGTGATTAAAATTACATGGTGTGTGTTTAGTTTTCCCAAAGTTTGGAATAATAACTGAAATTAAATATCTCAGCTGCATGGTGGGATTTGTACCTACAACGTTGAATTGTCGGTCCTGGTCTCCAGATTCCAGCTCTGGTCATTAATCACTATAGCCATCCCTGTTTTGTCTCCTACTAAAACATTAAATCGCATGAATGAATAACCTTCATTTTTGTGACCTGTGCATTATGGCTCCTCTGTAGAGAGAATGAGGAGCACCAAGTTTCTGGGAGTACACATAAGAGACAATGTCACTTGGTCCTTGATTGTGGAGTCAAGAAAGCACAGCAGCCCCTCCACTTCCTGAGACTGAGGCGACTGAGGCTCCTTCTACCCTCTGTTCTAACGAATTTTTACGGGAGCACAAGATTGTCCTGACCAGGTGCATCACCGTCTAGTCACCTGGCCATAAGTCTTTACAAAGGATTGCGAGGACTGCTGACAGAATTACTCGAGTCTCTCTTCCATCCATCCATCAGGAGTGTAATGTGCGCATGATTGTCAACAATCCCTCTTGACCAACCAGCAATCTCTTTGACAAGAACATCCCCCAGGCTGTGTGACGACTGAACTCCCTGTCACCACCCAGGTCTCATCACGTAAGAGGTGCCAGTAGAGGTATATCGCTAACTTTTTAACTTGTGTCATAAATGTGCCATCTTATTTGTTAATTTGCTTAGGGTAATATTACTTTATGTGTTATGTGTGTGACGCACACACCTTGGTCTGAAGCAGGGGTTCCCAATTATTTTTATTTTATGGATCAATACCATTAAGTAAGGGGTCTCTGGACCTCAGTTGGGAACCCCTTTAGACCACCTGGACAACAAAGACACCTATGTCAGGATGCTGTTCATTGACTACAGCTCAGCATTTAATACCATTATTCCCACAATCCTGATTGAGAAGTTTCAGAACCTGGGCCTCTATACCTCCCTCTACAATTGGATCCTCAGTTTCCTAACCGGAAGACCACAGTCTGTGCAGATTGGTGATAACATACCCTCTTCGCTGATGATAGTGGTGAACTACATATACCTGTCTGGACACGTCCCCTGCTGACTGCTCCTGTGTCTCCTCCCACAGACCCCGGTATAAAGGCGATTGAGGCCTGAGCCCGGCCTCTTAGTCTCCAGGATGTAGTATGGTGGTCAACTACTGCTTGTTCCTTCTTCCAGTGATTAAAAGCCGATACCTCACCTTCACGTCTCAGAGAGAGTTATTGATGGTGCATCAACGATCAACACTGGCGCACCTCAGGGGTGTGTGCTTAGCTCACTGCTTTACTCTCTATATGTCTGGCTCATGACTGTGTGGCTAAGCATAGCTCAAATACCATCTACAAATTTACTGACGATACAACCATTATTGATAGAATCTCAGGTGGTGACGAGAAGGCATACAGGAGTGAGATATGCCAACTAGTGGAGTGGTGCCGCAGCAACAACCTGGCACTCAACGTCAGTAAGATGAAAGAGCTGATTGTGGAGTTCAGGAAGGGTAAGACGAAGGAACACATACCAATCCTCATAGAGGGATCAGATGTAGAGTCAGCAGCTGCAAGTTCCTGGGTGTCAAGATCTCTGAGGATCTAACCTGGTCCCAACATATCAATGCAGTTATAAAGAAGGCAAAGCAGTGGCTATACTTTATTAGGAGTTTGAAGAGATTTGGCATGTCAACAAATACACTCAAAAACTTCTATAGTTGTACCATGGACAGCATTCTGACAGGCTGCATCACTGTCTGGTATGGGGGGGGGGGGGGACCAAAAGAAGCTGCAGAGGGTTGTGAATCTAGTCAACTCCATCTTGGGTACTAGTCTACAAAGTGCCCAGGACATCTTCAAGGAGTGGTGTCTCAGAAAGGCAGCGTCCATTATTAAGGACCCCCAGCACCCTGGGCACGCCCTTTTCTCACTGTTACCATCAGGTAGGAGGTACAGAAGCCTGAAGGCACACACTCAGCGATTCAGAATGGACATTGAATCTTTGGACACTACCTCACATGTTTTTAATAAACAGTATTTCTGTATTTGCACATTTTCTTAATCTATTCAATATACGTATACCATAATTGATTTATTTATTTTTAATTTTATTGTTTATTATTAATTTTTTTCTATGCTAGATTATGTATTGCATTGAACTGTTGCTGCTAAGTTAACAAATTTCACATCACATGCCGGTGATAATAAACCTGATTCTGATGTAAGCTGTTTGCCAGGGCAAAACCTAGAGTTTGCTTCATCTTCTGAAATCAGAGAAGAACTACTCTGGAGTTCAGAACATGAGCCAACATGATTAAAGGAGATGTTTGTAAGATTCTCTTTGCCTGGAGCACCCACCCATTCCTGCATTAGTCAAAAGTTTACTAAGACCTGATCTATCACCTGCCTTGGTGTGGGTCTATCAAACATGAGGCCCTGGGATATCAGTTACATCAGTGTTGAAAACTGCCCACCATTTTCAGTGTATTTGTGTTTTATTTTCATCCAGATCAATGCCCTGAAAATTCATCCCTTATCTCCTAAACCTTGGACAGCTTTATTCCAAATGTGCCAACAGGATTTCTTTATACTTGCCATTGACATTCTGCGTCCTGAAGGAGGTGGGGTAACAGGTGGACTTTCTTCTTTATGCTTGGACTCAGTACTGGAACCATTTGTAGAGCACGGACTTGCAGGGCGGCTGGCGATTGTGGTTTCCGAGATCCTCTTTGACTTAATCCCGGTGCAGCTTGCCCTCCTCACATCCTGATAATCACCACCATCGTCTGGACTGTCTTTATAACAACTAGCTCTGCTCTGTCTGCAAAGAGTGTTGCGGGTGGTGGCTGGGATTTCTGGTTGGCTTGCGTGGTACATAGTTACCTTTGCGTGCCCCAGTGCGCTGTCAACATTATCACTGCTTTTTGAGTCATGCTCATTCGGGTGGGACCTTTTGGAAGTAATATCACTCATGGGTGAGTGATCCTGATTTCCTGTTACATTATGGATGTGCTTCACTTGAGTTGGGTCCTCAGCACAGCGTTCACCATGGTGTTGTCTATGAAATTGCTCTTGGTCCTGTTGAGGTTTATTCACTGAGAAGTCTCTTCCAGTTTGACCAGATGTCTCTTAATATCACAAATAAACACGTTAAGGCATTTATCTCATGTGAGTCAAAAGTAGTTTCTTACATGCAACTATTTGCAAATATTCATTTTATATTATGCATATATTCACTTGACAGCATTGAAGCAATGTATCAAAAAGGTGGCACCTATCATTTAGGACCCTCATCACCCAGGACAAGCCCCCTTCTCACTGATACAATCAAGGAGGAGATACAGGAGCCTGAAGACACACACTCAACATTTTAGGAACCGCTTCCTCCCTCTGCCATCAGATTTCTGAATGGACAATGAACTCAACACTACCTCACAATTTTTGCTATTTGTTTTTATGTATTGCACTGTACCGCTGCCACAAAACAACATATTCTGTGACACATTTATAAGGTATTTGCCCATAAGACATAGGAGAAGAATGAGATCATATGGCCCACTAAGTCTGCTCCACCATTCAATCATGCTCCACCATTCATCCCTCTCAACCCTATTCACTGCCTTTTCCCCATAATTTTTGACAGCTTGACTAAACAATAACCTATCAACCTCCACTTCAAATATCCCCAAAGACTTGGCCTCCACAGCTGCCTGTGGCAATGAATTCCACAGATTCACCACCCTCTGGCTAAAGAAATTATTCCTCATCTCTGTTCTAAAGGGACGTCCTTCTATTTTGAGGCTGTGCCCTCTGGTCCTAGAGTTCCCCTATTAATGGGAAATTCTCTTCACATCCACTCTACCTAGGCCTTTCAATAATGGGACAAACTTCATGCAGGCCTGATAATTAAAAAGGAGATAAGTGCAGTGGAAATGAATGTAATGCTTTGGATTGTTCGTATTTTTTCTTGGCATTTTCTACATTTAACATCTTGAATGTGTTGGTCTTTTATTATGGATTTTTGATTTTTTTTGTGTTAGTCACCTGGTCCTGCATTGCCACAGGAACTCTTCTGTTTCTGAGAAGAGGTCTCCGACTCTGAGCCAGGCGTTTTTCCCTTCCTTGTCGATACAGTCTGCTCAGATTGTGGGGATTTCTTCCAGTGGACAGACATTCTCTTCCATTAACTTTCTCTTCAATACTCATTGTTCTGGGTTGTGCTCTCATTTAATTTAGTTGTGTACACTTCTTACCAGAATTTGTGCTCACGTGAAGTGCTGAATCATCTTGTGTTGATGACAGTATATCCTTCAAGTTTTATCTGACTATTGCATAGATTTTTAATGTTTGCTATTCCTCTTCCTCCTTCTGTCAAGGTAGTGTTCACCTAAGCATATTTCAGTGTACAGAATGTTTTCTGAAATTTGTCATTTCAGTTCTTATTTCTCTTTGTAAATTTTCCAGATCGATTTTAGACAAGGTATTATGCCAAAAGGATACATTAATAAAGGGATAGTAAACATGTTTGCTGCCTTTGTTTTATCTTTACTGTTGAGTTCTGTTTTAGCCGAATTCTGTCAAAAGCTTTTCCTTTATTGTACTGTGATCTATTTTCTTTGTTTGTTGATATCCCAGATACATATAGGCTTCATATTCATCCATCGATTGTATTGTATCCTCCTGTTTTGTATTTTATTAGCTCTATTGCACCTTTCTTTATGTTTAATATTCTGCAGTTACCCAGCCCAAAGTTCACATTTATATCTTTCAAAAATATTTCTACTATTTGAATTAGTTGCTTTAGCTTTACTGATGAAGGGGCATATAATTTCAAATCATCCATGTATGTTAAGGTACAGCTCATTTTGTTGTTTCTGATTTGATACCCAATTTTCGGCTGTTCGATATGAAAATTGGGTATCAAATGAGGAACAACAAAACTAGATTTATTATTTTTATTGTAAAAACACATTTTTTTTCAGCTCAAGCTGCTAAAACCTGGAGTACGGGCAGAGCCAAGCACACTCATTTCTCAATTGCTCGGATTTTTGGACTATTCTGATGATGTTTAGTATTGTGGCTTTCTGGAGATTTACGTAGATATTGCTGTGTAGCCCTAATGGAGTGTAGTCCTAGTGACTGTTAGATGCAGACCATTTTAGTTACCATGGGAATTCACCACTGCCCTCATAGTTGGCATCTACATTCCCCCCAGTGCTAATGCAAAGGAGGCGCTCTGTGAACTGTATGGGACGATCAGCGAACTGCCATGCGAATCTTAAGTCAGTGCTCCCCAAATTCCATCAGTATGTGGACTTCGCAACAAAGGGGGAGAACGTGTTGGACCTGGTTTACACAAACATCCCTGATGCGTAACGGGCAGAGCCCTGCCCCCACCTCGGTTATTCAGACCACATCTCTGTTATGCTAATCCCAGCATACAGGCCGCTCGTCAGGCGCTCCAGACCGGTTCAGAAGCAGGTGAAAACCTGGCCAGCAGGAGCCATCTCTGCTCTTCAAGACTGCTTTGAGCACACTGACTGGCACATGTTCAGGGAGGCTGCAACCGATGGCGACTCTACCAACTTAGAGCAGTACACAGCATCAGTGACCAGCTATATCAGCAAGTGCATTGATGATGTTACTCTGCCCAAGACCATCACTATACGTGCCAACCAGAAGCCATGGATGACCGCGAAGGTGCGTGAGCTGCTGAGGACCCGTGACTCCACCTTCAGAGGAGCGACAAGGCAGCTTTAACATCAGCAAGGGCTGAACTGTCCGGAGCCATCAGAGAGGCAAAGCATGTACACACCCAGCGAATCCACAGCCACTTCCAGGACAGCGGCGACACGCGGCGCATGTGGAAGGGCATCCAGGACATCAATTACAGGACAACATCAACTGACTGTGCAGGGTTGCCTCCCTCCCAGATGTGCTGAATAACTTCCACGCCCAGTATGAGGCGGAAAATGACATGGCAGCGAGGGAGTCCACCCCTCCTCCAAATGACCAGGTGCTGTGTTTCACTGTGGCTGACGTGAGAAGAACCCTGTGCAGGGTCAACCCACGGAAGGCTGCTGGACCAGACAACATCCCTGGTAGAGTGTTCAGAGGATGTGCAGACCAGCTAGCAGATGTTCTCACTGACATCTTCAACATCTCCCTGAGCAGCGCCACCATTCCAATGTGCTTCAGGGCCGCCACCATCGTCCCTGTGCCGAAGAAGGCTTCAGTGTCCTGTCTAAATGACTACCGTCCCGTTGCACTCACATCCATCATCATGAAGTGTTTCGAGAGGCTCATCATGAGGCACATCAAGACCCTGCTGCCCCCCTCACTGGACCCCCTGCAGCTTGCGTACCGTCCCAACTGTTCAACAGACAATGCCATTGCCATTACCCTCCACCTGGCCCTAACCCACCTGGACCAAAAAGACACCTACATTCGAATGCTGTTCATAAACTTTAGTTCAGCATTCAACGTAATCATTCCTCAGAAACTGATTGGAAAGCTGAGCCTACTGGGCCTGAACACCTCCCTCTGCAACTGGATGCTAGACTTCCTGACTGGGAGACCTCAGTCAGTCCGGATCAGGAGCAGCATCTCCAACATCATCACACTGAGCAAGGGAGCCCCCCAGGGTTGCGTGCTCAGTCCACTGTTGTTCACTCTGTTGGCCCACGACTGTGCTGTAACACACAGCTCCAACCATATCATCAAGTTCGCCGATGACACGACCGTGGTGGGTCTCATCAGCAAGAATGACGAGTCAGCATACAGAGAGGAGATGCAACGGCTAACGGACTGGTGCAGAGCCAACAACCTGTCTCTGAATGTGAACAAAACAAAAGAGATGGTTGTTGACTTCAGGAGGGCACAGAGCGACCACTCTCCACTGAACATCAACGGCTCCTCGATAGAGATTGTTAAAAGCACTGAATTCCTTGGTGTTCACCTGGTGGAGAATCTCACCTGGTCCCTCAACACCAGCTCCACAGCAAAGAAAGCCCAACAGCATCTCTACTTTCCGCAAAGGCTGAGAAAAGTCTATCTCCCACCCCCCATCCTCATCACATTCTACAGGGGTTGTATTGAGAGCATCCTGAGTAGCTGCATCACTGCCTGGTTCGAAAATTGCACCATCTCGGATTGCAAGACCCTGCAGCGGATAGTGAGGTCAGCTGAGAAGATCATCGAGGTCTCTCTTCCCGCCATCACGGACATCTACACTACATGCTACATCCGCAAAGGAAATAGCATTATGAAGGACCCCATGCACCCCTCATACAATCTCTTCTCCCTCCTGCCATCTGGGAAGAGGCACTGAAGCATTCGGGCTCTCACGAACAGACTACATAACAGTTTCTTTCCCAAAGCCATCAGACTCCTCAATATCCAGAGTCTGGACTGACACCAACTTACTGCCCTCTACTGTGCCTATTGTCTTGTTTATTATTTATTGTAATGCCTACACTGTTTTGTGCACTTTATACAGTCCTGGGTAGGTCTGTAGTCTAGTGTAGTTTTTTTCTGTGTTGTTTTTACATAGATCAGCATAGTTTTTGTACTGTTTCATGTAGCACCATGGTCCTGAAAAACATTGTCTCATTTTTACTGTGTACTGTACCAGCAGTTATGATTGAAATGACAATAAAAAGTGACTTGATTTGACTTGACTTGTAATTGTTTAATGCCTATTGTGTCGTGACTTTGGGATGATACCAGTTGTAGATATTACTATTATTATTATTTCCTTTCTTTTCGTATTTGCACATTTTGTTGTCTTTTGCATGCTGGTTGTCTGTCCTGTTGGTGTGGACATTGATTCTATTATAGTTATTGGAGTTTTTGGGCATGCCTGCAATAAAATGAGTCTCAGGGTTGTATATGGTGACATATACTGTATGTACTTTGATAATAAATTTACTCTGAAGTTAGAAATTTCAACTTTGTGGGAATGGTTATCATAAAACAGTTAATATACTGCATAACGAGAAGGGGATTAACTAATAATCTGGTAGTTAAGAGGGCTGTGAAGAAGGGAGAGCATAATATGACAGAATTTTATATAAAGATTTACAAATCCAGTTCTTGAAACTAAACAAGGCAATTTATGAAGTTGTGAGGTATGAGTTAGCTGTGGTAGATTGGGAACCTACATCAGAAGGCATGAGAGTAGATGTGCCAGTGCCTTTTCATCAGGGCACCAATGGCTCACACCGGAGGACATGATTGTAACATGAGTGGAAAAAAGTTGAGAGATGTCAGAGTTAATTCTTTTTTCATACACTGATAGTGTTAAGTTCCTGGAACAGACTGCCACGATTGGTTGTAAAGACTGATGTATTAGGGACATTTTAAAATTCCGACAGCGAAGAAGACAATTAATACATTACTAAAGAGTTAATGACTACTTTGCAATAAACGTCAGACTCCGTAAGTGCAAACCCCAACATGATAAGTGGTTTAATTTTGCCTAAATCAGGGATAAGTCACAAATGTCATAAGAGGTGATGTTCAGAGCCGACCCAAATGCAAGACAGACACTGAACTACCAGGAACAGGACTAGGCGTGAGAAGGAAGCAAGGAAAGTGGGGAAGAAAGGACACTGGACATGACACAGGACATGACAAGGATTCCAGGCCTGGGCTAGGATTTGACATGGATCTGGGGACTAGGAGCCTGGGCTTGGACTCCGAGCCAGAGACTGGACAAGGACCCAGAATCTGGGTCTTGACTCAGGCTCGGACTCCAGAACCCGGTGAGGACAAGACGAGGAGAGGCACAGGATGGGACAAGAGACTCCTGGACGGGACAAGAGAACCCCAGCACAGGACGAGGGAATCCTAGCACTGGGCTGGGCAAGGTACTCCTGTGCTGGGTGAGGCACATGGACATGATGAGAACCCAGAGCCTTGGTCGAGGGAGAGACAACAGGACTGGACGTGAGACTCCTGGACAAGGGAATCCCAGCACAGGATGAGGGAATCCTAGCACTGGGCTGGGCAAGGTACTCCTGTGCTGGGCGAGGCACAGGGACGTGATGAGAACCCAGAGCCTTGGTCGAGGGAGAGACAACAGGACTGGACGTGAGACTCCTGGACAAGGGAATCCCAGCACAGGATGAGGGAATCCTAGCACTGGGCTGGGCAAGGTACTCCTGTGCTGGGTGAGAACCCAGAGCCTTGGTCGAGGGAGAGACATGAACGTGGAACACCGAGCTGGGACCCCTTCTTGGGTACCGGACATAAGGCCGGGATTCATAACACAGAACGCTGAACACAACAAGAAGGCATGGACAGAGGGGCAGTTCCCAATGCTAGGTAGCGGCAAACAGCCAGACCTACCTAGCGAAGCCGTGGATACAGACTGGCAGTTCCAAACAGGGCAAAGCTCCATACACAGGCGAGGCAGAGGCAGAGCTCCAGGCAGAAGCAAGGTGGGGCGAGGCAGGGTGAGGTGAGGCTCCAGGCAGAGGCAGGAAGGTGAAGGGAAGGGATACAAACAGGGGGTTTGGACAGGAACAATCCAGCAGCCCAAGGCTGAATCCTGAAGCTATTTATGAAGCCAGCCCAAACAAGAATCAGCTGCCTCAACAGAAACAGGGAAAACCCGGAAAACCTGGAATAAGGAACATGGACCGGACCATGAACCGGAATATGGATTTCACGGATTGGACCACGTCAACAAATCCATGAGAAAAGGAAAGATGACTCATGATGAAGACTAGGTCTTTGGGTGTATTTAGAGTGGAGGTGGATAAGTTCTTGACTAGTCAAGACATTGAAGGTTACGTGGAGAAGGCAGGAGAAGGGGGTTGAGATGGCTAAATTAATCAGCCATGATGGAATGGTGGAGCAGACTCAATGTGCTGAATGGCCTAAACTTGCTCCTATTTCTTAAGGTCAAAAATGTCAATGTGTAGAGTCGACAGGAGTGCCCGAGGCTGAGGAAGAACCTGGTAGAAGTTTATGAAGCTATAACTACATTGATAACTGCTGTTTGTTTCAGCACCTCAGCCCATGAAGCCAAGTATGCTACTTGGCTTCTTTGCTACCTTATCCACTCGTGTTGCCAGGAGAACGGGGTTGAGGGGGATAATAAATCGGTTATTATAGAATGGCAGAGCAGACTCAATGGGCCGACTAGCATAATTATGCTCCTTTATGTTATAGTCTCATGAAGGGTCTCAGCCGGAAACACTAACTGTTTATTCCTCTCCATAGATGTTGCCTGACCTGTTCAGTTCCACTAACATTTTGTGTGTGTTCTTCTGTTTTAGTTTATAAATGAATGGATGCACAAAGTACATTAATCTCTATCGAGTGAAGGTACTCGCTACGTAATTTAAGGCCTGGGCCTGGGGCTTGCCAGCGTTTCTACTGCACTGCCAACCGGTAACCGTCCGGTCTCAGCTGCGATGAGTCAATCAGCAAGTCTGAGGACATGAGGGTGGCCACTTAACTGTTTTACAAAATGCGTTAGAGCGTAGGGCATTGAGAGGAGATTTGATGGAGGGGTACAGCATTATGAGGGGTATAGATAGGGTAAATGCAAGCAGGCTTTTTCCACTGAGGTCTGATGGGACTACAACCAGAGGTCATGGGTTAAAGATGAAAGGTGAAATTAAGGGGAAGATGAGGGTAATTTCTTCACTTAGAGGTTGGTGAGAGTGTGGAAAGAGCTTTCAGTGGAAGTGGTGAATGCGATATGTACAGTACTTGGACAGGAGGCGTTACGGACCGCTCGATGGTCAGGATAACAGTTGGGCACGGACTATGTGGGCCGAAGGGCCTATCTCTGTGCATTAGCACTCTATGACTAGAGAATCCAACGAAATATCGGGCTGAGTATTTGAAATCCAGACTGCCAGATTATTCCAGCTGCCAGCTCCTGTTTCATTATCACTGTGCCAACTTTCCGTTTCATTTTAAATTATCAATCGTGAAACAAAATCAGTTCTCCAGACAAAATAAGGAAAGAGATCTAAAGGCGTCACCTTTAGTTACTGCAGGCGCCGTGGTTTCTGGGGGCGGGCAGGTTGCGAGATGTGCGAGGTCTCCCTGTTCTGGTAGAGGTTTATACCCGCCGTGGATCATCGGGACAAGTTTGTGCGGAGAAGAATTGGCCATAAGGCGCGCCTGCTGGACAACTGAATTTTTCTTGGACCTGCAGATACTTAACTCGGAGCCCGGGTACAGACCTAGTTTGATCTTCCTGATGCCTAGGTGAATGATTTCGAGTATGTTCAGAAACAAGGAGAAGGCGGCGATGCTAAGCATGAAGACGATGAAGATGGTCTTCTCCGTGGGCCTGGAGACGAAGCAGTCGACGGTGTTGGGGCAGGGCGACCGCACGCATTTGTACAGGGGGTCGAGTCGAAATCCGTACAAGAGGTACTGGCCCACCATAAAGCCGACCTCCACCACCGATCTGGTCAAAATGTGCAGGACGTACGTGCGCAGGAGCGAGCCCCGGAGTGGCGCCTTGTTGATCTTCCGCTGCTCCTCCAACTTCCTCAGTTCTTTCTCCAGGAGTTTATGCTCCTCCAGCATCGCCTCCGCGTCCTCCAGCTCGGCTCGCAGCTGGGCTCGCTTGCGCTGCCGCTCCTTCTCCAGCGCTCGGAGCCGGTAGAGAGCGTGGCCCATGTACACCAGGGACGGCGACGACACCAGGATGACTTGCAAGACCCAGAACCTAATGAGGGAGATGGGGAAAGCCTTATCGTAGCAGACGTTTCTGCAGCCCGGCTGCTCGGTGTTGCAGATGAACTCAGCCTGCTCGTCATCCCAGACATCTTCGGCGGCCACCCCGAGAACCAGCATCCGGAAAACGAACAAAATCGTTAACCAAATCTTCCCCACGATGGTTGAGTGAACATGCACTTCTTCCAAGATACTCCCCAGCAAATTCCAATCACCCATCTTCACTCTTTCATCGCGGAGCCTGACAACGCCGACTTCCTTTCTCCCCCGAGTGTCCTCTCCCGGCTCAGAAGCGGTGCAGTCACTTCGTCCGGCCCCTGTTTATTTGCCTATCGATCGCCAATCGTCCACGTGAACCGCCAGCACGATTCATGTGACCCCCCTCCCCCTGCCCCATCATCGCCCGTCGCAGTCGATCACAGAGGCACCGCGAACTGGTCATTTCAATCGGAAGAGCTGGACCACCCACACGGGAAGCTTGTACATTTTATCAGTGCCAGGTTTAATATCTCCTGCAAATGCCATGGAGTTAGGTAACTTTGCTGCAGCAGTACAATGCAATACATAATAATAATAGAAAAAAACTGTGAATTACAGTAAGTATATTCATTAGTTAAATTGAATAAGTAGTGCAAAAAATATGAATTAAAAAAGTAGTGAGGAAGTGTTCTTGGGCTCAGAGTCGATTCGGAAATCAGATGGCCTAGAGGAAGAAGCTGTTCCTGAATCGTTAAGTGCGTGCCTTCCTGCTTCTGTATCTCCTTCCTGACAGTAGCAATGAGAACAAGGCATGGGTTGGGTGATGGGGGTCCTTAGTGATGAATGGCACCTTTCTGAGGCATTGTCCCTTGAAGATGTGTTGGGATACTGTGGAGGCTAGTGCTCATGGGGAAACTCAGATACGGCAAAGCCTTAGGACTGGACGGTGTGAACCCCAGGAGTGCGCTGAGCAGCTGTGTGGAGTTCTCCAGCACATTTCCAATCTGAATCCCAGCCTGGAAAGGGAAAACATCACGTGTGGTCCCAGTAGCCAAGGAAGACCAACCAAAAGCCCTGAATGACTACCATCCAGTGGCCCTGATCTCACACATCATGAAGACCCTAGAGAGGCTGATCCTTTCTCACCTCCGACCCCTGGTCAGGTCAGCCCTTGATTCCCTGCTGTTTGCCCACCAGGAGCACATTGGAGTCAACGATGCTGTTGTTTACCTGCTGAACAGAGCCTACTCCCATTTGGATAAGCAAGGCAGCACTGTGAGGATCATGTTTTTGATTTCTCAAGTGCCTTCGATACCATACAGTACTCACTACTGGGGGAAAAGCTCCGTTCAACACAGGTTTTCACTTCCACTGCGTCCAGGATAATGGACAACCTGACTGGCAGACCACAGTTTGTGCAGCTTCAGAGCTGTGTGTCAGACATGGCTATAAGCAGCACTGGGGCCCCACGGGGGACCGTATTGGCTCCCTGTGTACCTCGGTCTTTAGGTACAACACTGAGTCATGTCACCTGCAGAAATTCTCTGATGCCTAAGCAATAGTTGGGTGTATAAAGGGAGGGCGGGAGGATGAATACAGGGTCCTGGTGAAGGACTAGGTCAAATGGTGCAAGCTGAATCATCTGCAGCTCAACATCAGTGAGACAAAGGAGATGGTGATGGACTTTAGAAACAGTAAGCCTGAACTGCTCCCTGTTACTATTGATGGTGAGGACGTGGATGTGGTGAGGATCTACAAGTATCTGGGAGTGCACCTGGATAACAGACTTGAGTGGAGCACCAAAGCAGAGGCTGTGTACAAGAAGTGCCAAAGTCACCTCTACTTCCTGAGGAGACTGAGGTCCTTTGGAGTATGCAGGCCTCTCCTTCACATGTTCTACCAGTCTCTTGTCACCAGTACAATCTACCATGAGGTAGTGTGCTGGGGAAAAACAGCAAAGCGGGTGATGCCAATAGGCTCAATGAACTGATTAGAAAGGCTGGCTCTGTTATAGGCGTCAAAATGGATACACCAGAGATTATGGTAGAACAAAGGACCCCACAAAAAATTCTGGCAATTCTGGACGATGTTTCTCACCCCCTGCATGCCACCTTGGCTGAACAGAGGAGCACTTTTAGTGATAGACTAAGACAGCTGCGCTGCTTCAGAGTGCTATATTATGGCATTCTCACCCTCAGCCATTAGACTCTATAATGAGTCAACCTATAGCCAGGGAAGTGATGACCCCTCCTGTTAGATTGTTTGAGGTAACTTATTTTTATTCCTTCTTACTTCTCTTCTAATATCTGTACACTTGTAATGCTACTGTGACATTGTAATCTCTTTTGGGATTATTGAAGTAACTATCTATCTATCTTCTTTGCCTTCCACCCCCACCTTTTTATTCCGGCGTTTTCCCCCTTCCTTTCTGGTCCTGAAGAAGAATATCAACTGTTTACTAATTTCCATAGATGCTGCCTGACTGCTGAATTCCTCCAGCAATTTGTGTGTGTGTGTGTGTGTGTGTGTGTGTGTGTGTGTGTGTGTGTGTGTGTGTGTGTGTGTGTGTGTGTGTGTTGTGTGTGTGTGTGTGTGTGTGTGTGTGTGTGTGTTTGTGTTGCTTAAAATACAGTTTCTGCAAATATGTTGTTCTTGTTTTTTTTATATTGCGGAGGGAAAATATGGGGCACAATACCTGCTTTTCTGGACATTCTAATCATGTACACCGTAATCCAGACCTCAACAGTCCAAACCTGAAATTACATTCATCTGTGAATGGTCGATCATAAGTTAATTTCACATTGTCTGGAATTCAGAACGAGCCTATGACTACTGCAGTAGTACAGTGCCAGTACTATTGCAAGAATCCCTCAGGCCCCTAAGCTGTTCATTAAAGCTATTAAAGGTGTCATCACTCATTACAATCAAAGACAGAACATTCAAAAAGCAGGCAACTTAGGTGAAATCTTTCCCACTGCACAGACAATATTTTACAAATTATGATTGTCAGGCACTTCCTGTCAGTAGTCCATGAACTGAATCAGAATCAGGTTTAATATCACCAACAATATGTCATGAAATTTGTTATGCGGCAACAGTACTTAATGATGAAATACTTAATGATAAAAAACTATATATTACAATAAGAAATATATATGTATAAAATTAAATAAAACATGTAGTGCAAAAAGAGACCATAAAGAAAAGAAAATAGTGAGGTAGTGTTCTTGGGTTCATTGTCCATTCAGAAATCTGATGCCAGAGGGGAAGAAGCTGTTGCTAAAATGCTGAGTGGGAGTCTTCAGGCAATGGGAAGAGGTGTTGACCTGGGTGATGAGGTGAGGAAATTGTTACTATTTTGATAAGTTGCATGTTTTAATTGCTTAAAACATACAATTTATCACACATAGTGCTGAGATCTTTAGCTTTATTTATAGCTTGTAACATGACCAGCAAGAAATCTATAATGTTTTGCAAACCCAGGGACACAGATCAATCGGTCATGTCCGATTTCATAGACAACTGCTCAAGTGCTCTATTTTCCTCAACACTGTTTCGTCTATTATTTCGATAGCTCATGTTAATTCTACAATCATACGCAGAGCGTTTACTGTGTAACAATGTTGTCAGAGGTTGCATTCAAATGGTCAAATGGCTCTGTTTATGATCAGAGAACTTATACAGTATACAACCTGAACTTGCCTTTGCAGACATTCACAAAAAATAGAAGAACTCTAAGAACGAATGAGAGAAAAACATTAGCAGGTTGTTACAGTTAGGACCCCAAAGCCTCCTCTCCCCCTCCCCCCCACAAGCACAGCAAGCATCGGCACATCAACTTCCCCCTTCCCCGCAAAAAGCATCAACGCCCACCACCCAGCAAGCAATAGAAAAGCACCCGACGAGAGGCCATGATCTGCAGTCAACAAAAACTATTGTTTACCTGACAGTTCAACATGCCACGGGCTCTTTCTCTCACTAACAAGGAACAGGGAGATGTTGCTGATTTCATAGTGAAGGGGAGACTGACAGTCGCTGTTGTGATATTACAGTCTACTGTGTCGCTTTTTATTCCGAGGTTCTCCTCCTCGAGAATTGGTAGCAAACTCTCCAGCTATTGAGAGAAAGCGAGGGAGAGTGCGACTGCTTGACTACAGAGATCTCTGTTCATACACCCACTGCAGCAAGATCCTGGAATTCCGTCTCCTGCAACAACACTGGCTTGGAATCAGTCATCTATGGAGGTGCCATTTTCCAAGCTGTGTCTGGAGAATGTCGGAAAATGGTCAGCCAGTGAATTCTAAGCATGGGAACTCGGGTGTTGTAAAAAAAAAACGCAGTTTGAGTGCCATTTGCAGGTCAGGATCTCAATTGAACCCCACCCACCTTGAAAAGGAAATAAAGAGACATTAAAGAGAAGAATCTAAGCTGTTTCCACAAATGAGCTTGAAGAGGCAGCTATTGGTGCCATCTTAACTCCACCCTATTCTGGAATGACAACTGAAAGTCAATCTTGGCAAGCGATTAAAGTTCCCTGACTTCATCTCGTCATCATCACTGAGGCCTGATGTCGTCGTTCTGGCAGAAACCTCGAAGCAGGCGGTCATGGCAGGACTGACAGTGCCTTGGAAGACCAGATTGAGGAGGTGTTTGAGTACCAGAAGGCCAGATTCCAGGAGCTGGTCGCGCAGTGCCAAAGACAGGGGTGGAGGACACAACGTGAGCCAATAGAGGTGGAGTGTAGAGATTTTGCTGGCTGCTTGCTGTGCAGAACCTACTCGCTCCTTGGCATTACGGGGGCTACAAAGAGAAGAGCTATCAGGACTGTCACAGAAGCTGCTGAGCGAGCCTCCGGAAGTCTATGGATCAAGAGGTGTGACCTGTGGACCAGTCAACCCTGGCTGGGTTGTATGGGCTAGAGTGTATACAGACCAATAAGGTAATAGTGACCAAAGCCAATGCTGTAATTTTGTCACTCAGATCATATTATTACCACTTTGCTTAAACTAACTTAATCTGAAATTAAATAGCAAAGTCACCTGCAGAGCGATCTATAAATTTCCCTGCCATCCAGTTGTTTACCAAAGTGGTTTGTGTAAAGTGACTGCATGGGTCCTTCAGCAGACAAACAACCTTGAAAACTGGACCTTATTTTTCACACCTTTTTCTTTATTTTGATGTGGAAGTTGTGGCAAATGCTTAATATTAATGGAACAACTTCAAGACGATGAAGATTTTGCTTCCTGGATACTTTTGGGTGTATCTTATGGATTTGGGGCTGCTGATCATAAAATCACCATGAAATTATTTCAATTCATAATTCAATTCAATTAAAATATTGCTCATAATGTAAGCCAAAGGCTTTCTATCTTGTCTAGACATGACTGGGCATGCTCAGGCAGAACGGATGTGGCATGGTGGGGCAGGTTGGGAAAGGCTATAAATTTCTATGAGGGATTTTGATATTTGAGACAGATGTTTCCCAGAATAACTGATGCCAAGCTTAAGGAAGGCATTTTGTAGGTCCACATATCAAACAGGTCATCAATGACAGGTAATTTGAAGAACTTCTAGTGGAACAAGAGAAAATCGCATGTAAGTTGTTGAAAATCACAAGGATCTTGTTGAAAATTTGCTTGGCGACTACAGAGCACCAAACTATGTGCAGCTGGTTGACAACATGCTTCAAGCACACAAATCCATGAAGTGCATCATGTCACTAAAGATTCATCTTCTGCATTCCCATTTAGACTTCTTCCCTGCAGATCTTTGGCGTTGTCAGTGATGAGCACGATGAAAGGTTTCACCAGGATATTGTGGTCATGGAGAAACAGTATCAGGGCAACTGGAATCCATCAACACTGGCTGATTATTGTTGGACACTTAAGCGAGAAGCCTCAGACACTGAGTACAAATGAAAATCATCAACCAAACATTCTTAGCTTAGTTGAACTTCTGCA
Organism: Hypanus sabinus; assembly: GCF_030144855.1. Lineage (NCBI taxonomy): Eukaryota > Metazoa > Chordata > Chondrichthyes > Myliobatiformes > Dasyatidae > Hypanus > Hypanus sabinus. Next base: position 10,086,187 of record NC_082715.1, read on the forward strand.
AAGCATCAGCACCGTTATGCAATTAAATGCAGTAAGTTCAATAAAAGTTAGTTTCTTGTTTCTCCTAATTGCTACATGATACAAGTAGTCTGGAATTATATTTGTGTTCAGATTCAAGTGGCCTATCATAAACAAAAAAGAAACATTCTGAGGAAACACAAAATGCTGGTGGAACGCAGCAGGCCAGGCAGCATCTATAGGAAGAAGCGCTGTTGACCTTTCGGGCCGAGACCCTTCGTCAGGACCCTCCTTCTCTATAGGACTTCTCCCCATAGATACTGTCTGGCCTGCTGCATTCCACCAACATTTTGTGTGTGTTGCTTGAATTTCCAGCATCTGCAAATTTCCTCGTGTATGCTGAGGAAACACCACTTTTGAAAAAATTGTTGTCCAGTGTTATCAACTTGCTGGTCCAAATTAATAGCCAATAATGCCCTATTTTCTTTCAAATAACTGTTGTAAAATTTGTTTGGTTTCATTCCCAGGATAATTTTTGTGAACCTTCTCTGGACCTTCTTCAATGCCGTCATATCTTCCTTATCTTTGGGTCCCAAAACCTCTCACAATACTCCAAATATGGTATGACCAATGCCTCATAAAACATCAGCATCACATCCTTACTTTACAAACATTGCACTTGCCTCCCTTACTACCGTCTGTTGATGTGGAGAGGGTGTTTTCTATAGTGGGGTGGGTGGGGGGGGGGAGTGTTCTAGGACCAGAGGGCACAGCCCAGAATAAAAGGGCTTGAGAACAGAGATGAGAAAGAATTTCTTCTGCCAAAGGGTGGTGAATCTGTGGAATTCATTGACACAGACGTCTGTGGAGACCATTGAAAGTGGAAATTTATAAGTTCTTGATTGAGAAGGGCATCAAAGGTTACAGGGAGAAGCCAAGAGAATGGACTTGAGAGGGATTATAAATCAGCCATAATGAAATGGTGGAGCAGACTTGATAGGGCGAATGGCCTAATTTTGTGTCTATGTCTTATTGCCTTAATGTAGTCTTACCATGCCTTACAAAACCTCAGTATTACATCCTTACTTTTATATTCTAGCCATCTTGAAATGAATGCTAGCATTGTATTTGCCTTCCTTAACACTGAAAATAGACTGCCTGGTGGTTGTTAAGTCTCCTCCTTCTGCAAGAAAAGCAGAATAATGATTTGTATGTCATTTAAATGTATTTTTTAAAAGTGTTATCAAAATAGCTCTTAAAAGACAGGCTGACAAAACTTCACCTTTTTGAATAGGAGAGTTATGTCAGTTTGGATAAACATGTAGCCTAAGGACATTGTGGTAACTTCTTATTTTTCAGATTGTTTCATGGTATTGCTAGAATCTTTGTTTCTTTTATATGCAGGACTTTATTAGGAACCATGATATATGTACTTGTTAATGCAAATATCTGATCAGCCAATCACATGGCAACAACTCAATGCATAAGAACATGTAGACATGGTGCAAGAGAATCAGTTGTTGTTCAGACCAAACATCAAAATGGGGATGAAATGTGATCTAAGTGATTTTGACTGTGGAATGATTGTTGGTGCCATATGGGGTGGTTTGAGTATCTCAGAAACTGCTGATCTGCTGGGGTTTTCACTCTAGAGTTTCCACGAAATGGTGTAATAAACATCTATTGAGTGACAGTTCTGTGAGAAAAAGCACCCTGTTAACATGAGAGGTCAGAGGAGAATGACCAGACTGTTTCAAGCTGACAGGAAGGTAACAGTAACTCAAATAATCATGTGTTCAGTTGTTCAGACAAGGCATCAGATTGGGGAAGAAATGTGATCTAAGTGACTTTGACCATGGAATGACTGTTGGTGCCAGTTGTAGTGGTTTGAGTATCTCAGAACCTGGTGATCTCCTGGATTTGCACACACAACAGTCTCCAGAGTTTACAGAGAATGGCGTGAAAAACAAACAAAAAAGATCCAGTGAGCAGCCGTTCTGTGGACAAAAACACCTTGTTGATGAGAAATAGACCAGAAGACGTAGGAGCATAATTAGACCATCAGGCCCATCAAGACTGCTCCGCCATTCAATCATGGCTGACCCTTTTCTGTTTATCTCCTCCTCCACCCCATTTCCCAGCCTTTTCCCCATAACTTTTGATGCCATGTTCAACCAAGAACCTATCAATCTCTAAAATGTCAGAAGAGAATGGGCAAACTGGTGCAAACTGACAGGAAGGCAACGGGAACTCAGAGAACCTGGTATTACTACAGTGGTGTGCAGAAGAGCATCCCTGAATGCACAGCATGTCAAACCTTGAAGTGGATGAGCTACAGCAGCAGAAGACCATGAACATACACTCAGTGGCCACTTTATTAGGTACAGGACATACCTGTACAGTGGCCACTGTGTGTATCTATACAATTTCAATATAGGAAATAAGGGTAAAATGTCAAAATTTGTTGAAGATACAAATCTTAGAAATGCAGTAAACAACAAGATTGTTGGCAATCAACTGTAAGAGCAAATAACCACAGACGGAATGGGAAAAGTTAATATAGGCTTATCAGTTCTAAAGAGTGTGCAAGTTATAAAAAGGATGCTGAAGGTTCATGCATAGTGATTTTGAAAATGGCGTGATTCATTAAGAGCATCTTTAGCATATGGTATTTTGGGTCCAGATATAGAAATACCGTGAATAAAAGCAAGGAGCACAATTAGGCCATTTGGCCCACTGAGTCTGCTCTGCTATTCATTCATGACTGATCCTTTTATTCCCTCCTCTGCCCCCCTCCCTGACCTCCACCCAATAACATTGAAAACCTACAGCATAATACAGGCCCTTCGGCCCACAAAGCTGTGCTTAGAAAAGCTTAGCTGTCCTTACTTAGAACCACCTAGGCTTACCCATAGCCCTCTATATTTCTGAGCTCCATGTATCCATCCAGGAGTCTCTTAAAAGATCCTATCATATCTGCCTGCCCCATCACCGGCAGCCCATTCCAGGCACTCACCACTCTCTGCATAAAAAACTTATCCCTGACATCTCCTCTGTATCTACTCCCCAGCACCTTAAACCTGTGTCCTCTTCTGCTGGCCATTTCAGCCCTGGGAAAAAGCCTCTGACTATCCACATGATCAATGCCTCTCATCATCGTATACACCTCTATCAGGTCACCTCTCATCCTCTGTCACTCCAAGGAGAAAAGGCCGAGTTCACTCAACCTATTCTTATAAGGCATGCTCACCAATCCAGGCAACATCCTTGTAAATCTCCTCTGCACCCTTTCTATGGTTTCCACGTCCTTCCTGTAGTGAGGCGACCAGAACTGAGCACAGTACCCCAAGTGGTGTCACACCAGGGTCCTATATAGCTGCAACATTACCTCTGGGCTCCTAAACTCAATCCCACGGTGGATAAAGGCCAATGTACTACATGCCTTCTTAACCACAGAGTTGACCTGCGTAGCAGCTTTGAGCATCCTATGGATTCAGACCCCAAGATCCCTCTGATCCTCCACACTACCAAGTCTTACCATTAATACTATATTCTGCCATCATATTTGACCTACCAAAATGAACCACCTCACACTTATCTGGGTTGAACTCCATCTGCCACTTCTCAGGCCAGTTTTGCATCCTATCAATTTCCCTCAGTAACCTCTGACAACCCTCCACACTATCCATAACACCTCCAACCTTTGTCATTAGCAAATTTATTAACCCATCCCTCCACTTCCTTATCTAGGTCATTTATAAAAATCACAAAGAGTAGGGGTCCCAGAACAAATCCCTGAGGCACACCACTGGTCACCAGCCTGCATGCAGAATATGACTTGTGGACAACCACTCTTTGCCTTCTGTGGGCAGGACAGTGCAGCTGTGGAGGCAGTGTATTTAAGGCAGAGATTGATGGGTTCTTGATTGGACATGGCATCAAAGGTTATGGGGAGAAGGCTGGGAACTGGGGTTGAGGAGGAGGTAAAAATCGATCAGTCATGATTGAATAGTGAAGCAGACTCAATGGGCCAGATGGCCTAATTCTGCTCCTATGTCTTATGGACATATGGTTTTATGGTCTAATTCCTGTGTAACCCCCTTACTTGGCTTAATGCTAACTTGTCTAACAGCCACAGGACTCAGCGGTGAGAAGGCCACCATTCACAAACATTATACATCTACCGTCGGTATGATTGCGGTTCAACCATTTAGGAATATTGTGATGTTCCGATTAAAGAAACCTTAACTTAAGTGAATGCTATGTAAGTAGTGCCAATACATAATTATCAGACAGAAGGAATAACAAATCCTATACCATGTCAGATTATAAGAAAGTATATTTACTAATTTCAGCTTTATCAAACAGTTATTAAGAGAAAGAAAAGAAATAAAAGAAAAAAAATAAAAGGGTCCATTACAATTAGACCAGTCTAAATGTGCACAAGACTGTTGGAGCTCGTTTCTTCCAAACGCTGGGTAAAACTGTTATTTACAGCACCAGACCCACTGTCTACATGAAAGCACTGGTCACAATCTGAACTTCCTTTGAAGTCCATCTTGAACAAATCGGCTCTCTCACAGCAATATTGGCTCTTCTCCTTGGAGCCATTCATCTACACAAAGCATTTCGTGCAATGGGGTCTCTCCTTCCCATGGCATTCTGCGGCATCTCTCCCTGTCTTTCTCCACAGCTCACGCCAAAAAGGCTCCAAACCAGACGACTGCCCATCACAAATCACTCTCCGCCCCGCTCTCCCTAGCACCTGCTCCCAATCCCACCATCCTGCTTGGCTGACACAACATTCCTAAGGTGAACAGCAGGCTGCTTATCTTAGCCAAAACCAAAACATTCTACCAGTGAGACATGCTGCTTTTGCAGAAACTGCTAAAATGAAATACCCATAGCATAGCAGAAAGACATAAGCTGTCACAGTAGTACAGTAGTTAGTATAATTGCCATTACAGCACCTATGATCAGTAATCAGGTTTCAATTTCTGCTGCTGTCTGTAAGGAGTATGTGCGTTCTCCCCATGTGGTTCAGTATGTGGGTTTCCTCCCACAGTCCGGTAGTGGACATGCTGCATTGCTGGCAGAAGCACGGCCACACTTGTGGGTTGTCCCCAACATATATTTGGTCTCTGTTGGTTATTGAGGTAAATGATGAATTTTATTATATGTCTCAATGTACATTTGTCTATTGTGAGCTAAACTGAACATCCCTAGACTGTTTCAATGACTCTGTGGTTATGATGTTTCATATTTTGTGTTTTTCATTCATTTCTTGCCGTTTGAGCGATTTGTTCTTTTTTTGTAGAATTTCTCAGCTCCACCGTGGGCACTGGCCTCCATCGTATCCAGGACATTTTCGAGGAGCGGTGCCACAGAAGGGTGCTGTCCATCATTAGGGATTCCCATCACGGGGTTCCATGGTGTTTCTTTGTTTTGTGGCTGCCTGTGGGTAGACACATCTCAAGGTTGTATACTGCACACGTCCTTTGATAATAAATACACCTTGAGCTTTGACAAAAAAAGCTATTTAATCAAGTGTGTAATGGTATTTGGTCCCTTGCCCCCAATGCCCTAAACTCAGCAGCCCTATCTAATATAGCTACCTAGGGGTACCCTCACCAGAGGGAACTTATATTGTATCCACCAACGCTTCAAGAACTAATTTACTTGCCTCTCTAGTCTCAGTGGCTAGATTTTCTGCTGATACCCCCTCTTCCTGCTTTCCGCAGGGATCGCTCCCTACGCGACTCCCTTGTCCATTCATCCCCCCCATCCCTTCCCACCGATCTCCCTCCTGGCACTTATCCTTGTAAGCAGAACAAGTTCTACAGCTGGCCTTACACTTCCTCCCTCACCACCATTCAGGGCCCCAGACAGTCCTTCCAGGTGAGGCGACACTTCACCTGTGAGTCGGCCGGTGTGGTATACTGCGTCTCGTGCTCCCAGTGTGGCCTTTTCTATATTGGTGAGACCTGACGCAGACTGGGAGACCGTTTTGCCGAACACCTATGCTCTGTCCACCAGAGAAATCAGGATCTCCCAGTGGCCATACATTTTAATTCTGTGTCCTATTCCCATTCTGATATGTCTATCCATGGTCTCTTCTACTGTCAAGATGAAGCCACACTGAGGTTGGAGGAACAACACCTTATATACCGGCTGGGTAGCCTCCAACCTGATGGCATGAACATTGACTTCTCTAACTTCCATTAATGCCCCTCCTTCCCTTCTTACCCCATCCCTGACATATTTAGTTTTTTTCCCCCTCCCTTTTTTTTCTTTCTTTCTCTCTCTGCCCATCACTCTGCCTGTTCTCCATCTCCCTCTGGTGCTCCCCTCCCCCTTTCTTTCTCCCTAGGTCTCCCATCCCATGATCCTTTCCCGTCCCCAGCTCTGTATCCCTTTTGCCAATCACCTTTCTGGCTCTCAGCTTCACCCCACCCTCTCCAGTCTTCTCCTATCATTTAGTATTTCCCCTCCCCCTCCTACTTTCAAATCTCTTACTATCTTTCCTTTCGGTTAGTCCTGATGAAGGGTCTCGGCCCGAAACATTGACAGCGCTTCTCCCTATAGATGCTGCCTGGCCTGCTGCGTTCCACCAGCATTTTGTGTGTGTTATTTGATTTCTCAGTCTTTTATTGATATCATAATGTAAAAATCATTTTGTTTTTTTTAACAATGAGGAAAAACGAAATCAAAATGATGAAAATACCACTTCAGTTTGAAGTGTTTGCATTACTGCCTTTGTATCCCTCTGGAAAATGAAGCACTTGTTTGGCTTTCAATTCCATTCACTTGAGTTAAGGTATCTGAACAGCATCAGTGTAAGCACTGAAATGGTTATCTTGTTTGATTGACAGGTAAATGATCTAAGCATCTGCTCCATGTCATTCTTTAGTCTGTTATTCCAACTCAAGTGTGTTTTTGTTTTCATTGGCAGCAAGAAATACTCAAATTAGGCGCCTCAGTGAAATTGGCACCATTTTTATTTCTCATGTAGAACATCTCCGAAAAATATTAAAAATTCCCATTGCCTCTGCAAATGAACAGATAATTGCATGTCTTTCAAATTTCTTCAAACATAAACAAGAATTAATTGTAGGCATTGGAAAATTGATAACATTAAATGGCTCTGGCTATTTCTCTCATTCCCAGTAAAATATCTTGCTGAATCGATCTACTATTCAGAGATGCCACACCACTATTAAATGAGAAGCTTGAATGGTTTGAATATGGACAATATGTGTTTCTTCCACTCATGCTTTTTATTCGCAGAACCGGATAGTAAAGGATCTAAAAATGAATCAAAAACATGCTATTCAATACAAAAGACGTACACAACAAAAGTTATCCTTTCTTCAATAGCACACAAAAATAATGGGGGAGCTTCAAGAAGGGTAAACAAGTTGTGAATGCCTAGAATGCACTGCCTGTTACAATGGTCGAGGCAAATATATTAGAGACTTCTATGAGACATTTGGATAGGCACGTGAATGTAAGGAAGATGGAGGGATATGGACGTGGTGTAGGTAGGAGGGGTTAGTGTTTGGGTGTTTTGATTTGTTTTTCAGTTGGTTCAGCACAACATTGTGGGCCAAAGGGCCTGTTCCTGTTCTGTACCATTCTATGTTCCACGTTTTCTGTTCTATGTTGTGTTTTATGTTCTGTGTTCTATGTTTTATGTTCTGTGTTTTGTGTTCTGTGTTTTGTGTTCTATGTTTTATGTTCTGTTTTATGTTCTGTGTGTTATGTTCTATGTTTTATGTTCTGTTCTATGTTTTATTTTCTGTTCTATATTTAATGTTCTGTGTTTTATGTTCTATGTTTTATGTTCTGTGTTTTATGTTCTATGTTTTATGTTCTGTTTTATGTTTTATGTTCTGTGTTCTATGTTTTATGTTCTGCATTCTGTGTTTATATTCTGTGTTTTAAGTTGTATGTTGTATGTTCTGTACTTTATGTTCTATGTTCTATGCAAGGCAACATTCATGGAGGGGAATGAACATTTGATATTTCAGACCCTTCACCCTCATCCTGATGAAGGGTGTTGGGCTGAAATGTCGATTGTTTATTCCCTTCCACAGATGCTGTCTGACTTGCTGAGTTCCTCCAGCATTTTGTGTGTGTTCCTCTGGATTTCCAGCATATGCAGAGTCTCCTGTGTTTATTCCTTCATGAATAATATCATGGACAAAGTTGAGTCCCATTAACTTCAATTTTACTGATTTTACTCTGTCATTCTACAATGTCAAGCAGTCACAGTAAGCACACCTTTGTAATTCAATTGTTTATGCCAGCTTTCTATAGCCGGAAGACCCTCTTGAAACAAATTGAGCCGAGGATGGTCTTTAGCCAGAGAGCGTGGAGAGTCTGTGGGGTTTATTGCAACAGGCAGCTGTGAAAGCCAAGTCACTGGGTATAATTGAATCAGAGTTTGACAGGGTCTTTATTAGAGCATCGAAGGTAGCAGAGAGAATAAGGGGGGGGCGGTTGAGAGAGATAATAGATATAATATGATAAAATGGTGGAGGAGGTTCAATGAGCTGAAAGACCCGATTCTGCACTTATGTCTTATGGCCTTATGGTTTTATTATCTGGTAAGCAATGAGTTAAAGAAGCTTCCAAAAACTTCAGCTGTGTCTTTTGCAGGGAGCCTCTCCCCCCGTTAATTATTTCCAATTGGATGTGGCAGAACTTAAGAGCTTTGAGGAGTGACCTCACGGAAACCTATTGGATGGTGAAGGGCTTTGATAGAATGGATGTAGAGGGAATGTTTCCTGTAGTGGGAGAGCCTAAGACCAGAGGACACAGCCTCTGAGTAGAGAACATCCTTTTAGAACAGAGATAAGGAGGTACTTCTTCAGCCAGAAAGTGGTGAATCTGTGTAATTTGTTGCCACAAGCAGCTGTGGAGGCCAGGTCACTGGGTATATTTAAGGCAGAGGTTGAGAGATTTATTTACTTTTCCCACTCTCCTAATCTGTCTAATCCTCCCGTAGCCTCTCTACTTCCTCAAAAGTACCTGCCCCTCCACCTATCGTCATAGCATCTGCAAACTTTGCAACAAAGCCATCGTCCAAATCATTGACATAAAATGTAAAGAGAATTTGTCCCAACACAGACCCTGTTCCTGTAATACCATGGGCTCATGGCTTGTTCAGCAGCCTCATGTGTGGTACCTTGTCAAAGACCTTCTGAAGATCCAAGTACACAACATCAATTGATTCTTCTTTGTCTTTTCTGTTTGTTATTTCATCAATGAATTCTAATAGATTTATTAGGCAAGTGGAGTGACATTTTCCAATTTTTAAGTCTTCCAGAATCATTCCAGAATCTAGTGATTCTTGAAAGATCATCATTAATGCCTCCACAATCTCTTCAGCCACCTCTTTCAGAACCCTGGGGTGAAAACCATATTTGCTACAGTAAAAGAACCTCAGGACTCACTCCACTAGGCTGAGGAACAGTTATTACCCCTCAACCCTCAGGCTCCAGAAGCAAAAGGAATAAATTCACTCAACTTCACTTGCCCATCACTGAAATGTTCCCAAAACCAATGGACTCATTTTCAGGGATTCTTTATCTCATGTTCTTGATAGTTATTACTTATTCATAGAAACATAGAAAACCTACAGCACAATACATACGCTTCAGCTCACAAAGCAGTGACGAACATGTCCTTACCTGAGAAATTACCTCGGCTTACACATAGCCCTCTATTTTTCTAAGCTCAATGTGCCTATCCAGGAGTCTTTTAAAGGACCCTATCGTTTCCGCCTCCACCACTGTCACCAGCAGCCCATTCCATGCACTCACCACTCTCTGTGTAAAAAAACTTACCCCTGACATCTCCTCTCAATGGTTTGGGAGTAAGGTACTCCCAAACACCTTAAAACTGTGCCCTCTTGTGCTAGCCATTTCAGCCCCAGGGAAAAAGCCTCTGACTGTACACACGATCAATGCCTCTCATTATCTTGTACACCTCTATCAGGTCACCTCTCATCCTCCGTCACTCCAAAGAGAAAAGGCCAAGTTCACTCAACCTATTCTCATAAGGCATGCTCCCCAATCCAGGCAACATCCTTGTAAATCGCCTCTGCACCCTTTCTATGGTTTCCACATCCTTCCTGTAGTGAGGCGACCAGAACCGAGCACAGTACTCCAAGTGGGGTCTGACCAGGGTTTTATATAGCCGCAACATTACCTCTCAGCTCTTAAACTCAATCCCATGGTTGATGAAGGCCAATGCACCGTATGCGTTCTTAATCACAGATTCAACCTACATAGCAGCTTTGAGTGTCCTATGGTCTTGGACCCCAAGATCCCTCTGATCCTTCACACTGCCAGGGTCTTACCACTAATACTATATTCTGCCGTCATATTTGACCACCAAAATGAACCACCTCACACTTAACTGGGTTGAACTCCACCTGCCACCTCTCAGCCCAGTTTTGCATCCTATCTATGTCCTGTTGTAACCTCTGACAGCCCTCCACACTATCCACAACACCTCCAACCTTTGTGTCATCCTTTATTATTATTATTATTTCTTCTTTTTGTATTTGCACAGTTTGCTGCTGTCTTCTGCACGCTGGTTGAATGCCCAAGATGGGTGGTCTTTCACTGATTCTGTTATGGTTATTATTCTACTATGGATGTATTGAGTATGCCCACAAGAAAATGAATCTTGCGGTTGTGTATGAGACGTGTATGGACTTTGATGATAAATTTACTTTAACATTGAAATAGAGAATAATTGATCATTTAGTATTTCTGTAAAGGACGGGGAACTGTTGTATATTTGATTTTGAATGGCATATTCTTTTCTTTGTAATAACATTTTCAATAGAACTTACTTTTGAAAGTCAGATGATCTATCAATTACACTTTCAAACTCTACAAATGACAACATGCCGTCATTATTTAAATCTCCTTCATCTAAGATCTGTTAGGGATTTAAAGAAATGAAAAGTATTGTTACAAGTATAACTTACTGAATTATTTGGCTTGTATTCATATTATTTTTATACTTAAACATTTGATGATAAGGTCATTTATAAGATAACCTAACTTACTAACATTATGCTGTTTACATTTTATTTTTTACTTTGTAATTTGGAACTGAAAGTTAAACTCATCATTTAATTCACGATTTAACATTAATAAGCGGAGTGGGTGACAGGGTGTTGATATGTCTCTACCAATGGAGGTAAAAGTCGCTCCTTCCATCCGCTCGCCTACAGGTCACCCTTAGGCAAGGTGTAGCCCAAGATCAGGGTCACGTGAAGCCACAGGAGCAGGTGGTGGATGGTCGTACGAGCAGCTGGTGCAGATCACAAGTCCTGGTTATGCGACCACTAATGCCAAGCAGACAATCTCTGAAGAGTATTGACAATTGCTGGGATCACCCGTCTTGCAAAGACACTGTCCAGGAGAAGGCAATGGCAAGCTACTTCTATAGAAAAATTTGCCAAGAACAATCATAGTCATGGAAAGACCATGATCACCCATTTCATATGACATGACGCATAATAAATGAACGAATGTGTAAAGGAGAACAAAATGATTGTTATTCTGGATCCGATGTGGCATAAAAAAACACAATAAGAACACAATAAGATACATAATAAATATAAATACATAAAAATAGCGATATACATAGAGTAACTGTATGTCCATAAGTTGAGGATAGGTACAGGGATATCTGTGCATAAGGTGACTCTGACAGGAAATGACTAAGTTGTGGTGGTGGAGGTTGTGGAGGGGTGGTTTAGAGGGTGGATGTGTTGATCGGCCTTACTGCTTGGGGGAAATAACTGTTATTGAGCCTGGTGGTCCTGGTGTCATTGGACCAGTTGTTAATTTGGCAAGTGGTTTAATGCCATGTTTATATGGTTGAAAGAGTGCAGAGAACATTTACAAGGATGTTGCTGGGTCTGGAGGACCTGAGTTATAGGGAAAGATTGAATAGGCTGGGACTGTGTTCTATAAAAGACTGAGAGGAGATTTGATAGAGGTGTACAAAATTATGAGGGGTATAGATAGGGTAAACATAAGAAGGCTTTTTCCACTGAAGTTAGGAGGGATGACAATGAGAGGTCGTGGGTTGAAGGTGAAGGGTGAGAAGTTTTGGGGGAACATGAGAGGAAACTACTATCAGAGTGTTGGGAGAGTGTGGAATGAGCTATCAGCACAAGTGGTGCATGCGAGCTTGACTTTAAAGTTTAAGAGAAGTTTGGATAGTAGGGATTTGGAGGGCTATGGTCCCATTACAGGTCAGTGGGAGTAGGCAGTTTATGTGGTTTCGGCATGGACTAGATGGGCCGAAGGGCCTGATTCAGTGCTGTATTTTCCTCTGACTCTATTTCTTGTATTTCAGTTGAAATTAAAATGAAATTTTAATGTGATAAAGCTCACAACTATGTTACTCAAATTTCACATATAAATAATGTTCTGCCCATCTTTCCTCAAATCTTAGATCTCCAAATTGAGAATCCTGGGATTTCTGATAAGATAGTTGGTATAGCTGTCTATAAAGATGAGCTGTGGATGTTCAAAGAAAAAGATTTTCTGACACAGCTTGTAAGCCCGAAAGAGCTGAGGAGGTCTGCAGTTTTGTGTATTTTTTGTATGCTGTCAAATCTGCAGCAATTATAGAGAGAAGCCACTGATCTACTGCAGTTGGGGGCTTCCTGAGGTGACAGCGACATGAATAACGGCAACATTCAGGAACGGTTATACTGGGCTCATGTAAACTCCAGACTTAACTAGCACCTATGCTTTGGATGTTAGGAGAATTAATTTTGAGGGCCACTTACTTAAAAAAAAAGATGTGATGACATCCTTTGTTAATGAATGATTGTTTGACCCCTTATCTAAGAAAGGATGTGCTGGTATTGGTTCAGAGGAGGTTCACGAGAATGATCTGGGAATGAAGGGATTATTTTATGAGGAGCAATTGATGACTCTGGGCCTTTACTCACTGGAATTTAGAAGAATGATTGGGGATCTCATTGAAGACTATGGAATATTGAAAGAGTGGACGTGGAGAGGATGTTTCCTGTGGTGGGAGAGTCAAGGAGCAGAGGTCACAGTTTCAGAATACAGGGATGTCTAGTTAAAAAGGAGGTGAGGAGGAATTTCTTTAGCCAGAGGGAGGTGTGGAGGCCAAGTCTTTATGACTATTTAAGGCAGAGGTTGATAAGTCTTGGTTGGTCAGGGCAAGAAAGGATATGAGGAGAAGGCAGGAGATTAGGGTTGAGAGGGAAGTATAAAATTGCAGAGCAATGGGTCAAATGGCTTAATTCTAGTCTTAAATAGACAGAGGGGACTTGATAGAGGTATTTAAAACTATGAGGGGGATAGATAGAGTTGATGTGGATAGGCTTTTTCCATTGAGAGTAGGGGAGATTCAAACAAGAGGACATGAGTTGAGAGTTAGGGGGCAAAAGTTTAGGGGTAACACAAGGGGAAACTTCTTCACTCAGAGAGTGATAGTTGTGTGGAACGAGCTTCCAGTAGAAGAGGCAGGTTCGATATTGTCATTTAAAGTAAAGTTGGATAGGTATATGGACAGGAAAGGAGTGGAGGGTTATGGGCTGAGTGCAGGTCGGTGGGACTAGGTCAGAGTAAGCGTTCAGCACGGACTAGAAGGGCCAAGATGGCCTGTTTCCATGCTGTAATTGTTCTATGGTTTCCATTGGATCACGGATCATATTTTACCACAGATCCGTAAGAATTATAATTAGTAGTTCAACAAAAAAAAGCAACTGTGCAAATGGAAAGCATCATGTTGAGATCTCTCAAAATCTCTCGTTCTAAGAATCTATCTGTAACATTTCTTCAAGTAGGTTCTGAAATATTATTGTCTGTAGCCAGTGATGGATTTAGGAAGGAAATGGCAAGAGGATCTCAGGGCTGCCTGGTAGATCTGTGGCAGCTTCAGCTCCTCTCAACAGCAACTATTAACAGCACCAGCAGTAACTAGTTTGTATGTAACTGAAAAATTTTTCTTGAAATGTTTGAGAGTAATTATAAAAATGACTTAAATAGAAGGAATGTAAAGATGAATTTGTGAGAGCACTACAGCACAGAAACAAGCCCTTCAGCCCATCTCGACGGCACTGGTGTTCTGTGAATTTTATAAAATCAGAGGTCATCTTAAGTCTAATACCCAAAATACCAGGAGACAGAGATGGCAAGAGTAGCTGGGAATACACATTAGGTACTTTAGAGGTACCCATATGGTGCAAAAGTTTTAGGCACATATATATAGCTAGGGTGCCTAAGACCTTTGCACAGCACTATATTTGTCAATGTGGAGTGAAGAGCAAGTTTGTAAATCTGGCGGGAGCAGAATATGTCAGGAATGGTGTGGGTGGAGTGCTGCGGTAGGGATGTGAGACAGCCGGCAGAGAAGGAGTGCCAGTGGTGGAGGGTAACACAAGTACAGCTACACCCATCCTTGAGGCACCAGGCAAGGCCATTTGATTCCAAACAATTAGTTTATTCATCGTTACGGAATGTCTCTCTGATGCTTTCTGCTCCCTCCCCCACTTCTCCCAACCATGATTCCCCTCTCCCTGCCCCCTTCCCACTCTCAGTCCGCAACAGAGACCCATATCAGAATCAGGTTTATCATCACTCACATATGTCATGAAATGTGTTTTTTCGTGGCAGTAGTACAGTGCAATACATAAATTACTACAGTACTGTACAAAACTTTTAAGCACCCAAGCTACATGTACTCATTTTCAGAGGACAGGAGACTGGTGAATTAAGAAGAGATATCGTAGGACCTAAAAGTGTGAGAGATTTGTGGCAAAACGTGAAAGAGCAATAGTTGGGGTGGCATGGTAACGAAGTGGTTACAGTACAGGCGACCTGGGTTAAATTCCCACCACTGCCTGTGAGAAGTTCATACATCACCCCAAGGTATATTTGGGTTTCCCCCAGGTGCTCCAGTTTCCTCCCACATTCCAAAGGAATACCAGTTGGTAGGTTTATTGGTCATTGTAAATTGTCCCATGATTAAGGTCAGGGCTAAATTGGCAATTGGAGGGTGGTAAGGGCCTACTCTGTGCTGTATCTCTATAAAAACTACTAAATTTAATAGAAATTTGGAAGTAGTAAGAGGCCAAAAATAAGGAAATATCTACAAAACCAAAGACATCCAATGCTTTAACCTAACAAAAAAGGTGATACTGCCAAAATGGTGGCTTGGGTAGATTGGATGACAGGAAAACAAATTTTTGTATTAATAAAGGATGAAAAAGCTGCCTTAGATAATCCTGGGATTCAAGCTATGAAGTGTTAGATAAACTAAGACTACCAGTTTCGTCTATTTTGTGGGATTTTAAATGCATGAAATAATGTCAATTTTAAGTTATGTAGTTACTTACATTGTAAGTTAAATCAACTATGTTTGCTTCATCCATTAAACTGTTAGTCAAACGAAGGATGATATTCCTTATGTCCTCTTCATCAATGTAGCCATTTCCATTTAAATCTAGGTGAAAAGTAAAGGAAATTATTAAAAGACAGCCTACTAAACATGAGTTATAGAGTTCTCGAATCAGGCCCTTGGGCCCAACTAGTCCATGCCAAAAACCGTTCATCTACAAGGCCCTGTCGGACATTAGTAATGCAGAACACTGCAAGTCCAGTTCACTGGCTCATTGCTGAGGTCAACAGTGAGGAAGTTGCGTTGCCTCGGTTGTGGTGAGGACTAGACCAAGGCCGCAGGGTCGCCATTTGCAGTTGCCCAGGGGAGGAGAGGTGTGTTGGAATCCATTCTGGGTTGGGGGCTGGCCTCTCCTGTCGGTTTGTGAATGCAAGAATTATCATCTTCGAATCCAATAATTTTCCAATATTTTATTTTACAACAATGCTATTTCTTTTCAGAATTCTCTCTGGACTTGCTTTTCTTCATTACTTCTGGGAGGAAACTGACAAAATATTTTTAAAGTTTTCTGTTATTTTTTAAGTTTCTGAATATAGTTTCTGTTGTTTCAGTCTGTGAGGAATCCACATTAATGTTTTTTTTACAAAGTGATAGAAACTTTTCATAGGCTATTTTTATCCCTCACCTGTGATAGGGTGAGTACTTTCTCTTGCTTTATCAATACTTTGGTTCTCTTTGCTTAGTTTTGAAAAGCTTACAATTCTCAGGATTTACTGCTCTTCTCGATACAATGATAAGTACTTTATATTGATTCAATGTGATTTTTAACTACTTATGTTAACCATGATTTGGACCATTAGGGCCTTAAGGAGGTATCTGTATTTGTTATAAGACACAGATGGCCCTTTGCTTGTTTACTGTCGGAGTCAGTAGCACAGTAGCATAGTGACTAGCATAACACTTTATTTACTCCAAGACACAGTGCAGAACAGGCCCTTCCAGCCCTACGAGCCACACTGCCCAGTAACCCACTGATTTACCCCTAGCTTGATCGCAGGACAATTTACCTCCCGAAAGGTGCCTCATTGAAATGTGGGAGGAAACGGCAACATCAGGAGGAAGTCCACATACAAATGGCATCAAAATTGAACTCTGAACTCTGACACTCAGAGCTGCAATAGCGTTGCTCTAACCGCTACACTTTCATCGCTTTACAGTGCTGGCGACAGGGTTTCAAACCTGGCTGCTGTCTTTCAGGAGTCTGTGCATCCTCCCAGTGACTGTGTGGGACTGCTCTGCTTCCTTCCGCGTCTGAAAGACGTACAAGTTAGCATCAGTACGTTATGGACATGCTAAGTTATAATTGGAAGCTTGGCAATATTTGTGGGGTGAACCCTGCACAATCCTCATTGACTCAAACAACGCATTTCACAGTAAGCTTCAATGCTTTGATGTACACGAGACAATAAAATTAATCTTTATAATGCAGTCACCCACAGCTTATAATTGCAACTAAAGAAAATGCATGTGGTGCTTCCTTAAGGTTGTTATAGCTGGGTGTGGTAATGGGGACAAGCTCCCACAACCTATTAAATGATCCTCACAGCATGCACCTCAAATAGCCTCTGACAACCAAGTCCAGCTCCTGGCCTTCACGTGTGGCTTAGTTACTAAGTCTGGCGGAACCATTTCTACTGTCAGCAGATGGGGTTTGTCAGCCATGGTTGCCAGCTCTTCCAGGAGAAGGAAAACTCAGATCTCAAACATCCGCTGCCTTGTGGCTATACCCTCTCTTGGGGAAGGCTTTGGGGAGTAAATCCTGAGGGAAAAATCCAGAGCTGAAGTCCCTAAGGCAGTCCTACTTTGAGTTCAATGATGATTGGCAACTCCTGCGATGCTGCTGGTGCCAAACTGTATTGGTCTCTGCTGTTCCTTTGTGTTCATCAGATGCATGGTGGGTGTGGATAAGGGAGCCTGCTGCATGGGCAACAGCTCGCTCTCCATATCATACTGCCCTGGCTTGTGTGTCTAGACCAGGCATGGGCAAACTACGGCCCGGGGGCCATATGCGGCCTGTTAAGATTTTTAATCCGGCCCGCAGAACTTGATGAAATTATATTAATAAACCTTGTTAACGTTTTTTTTCCCCACAATTCTGGCATTTTCCCAATAGATGATGCACTCTATATACATTTGTGGCGACCCATTTCCTGGCACATCCAAACCGGCTCACAATTAGCCAGCGTTCCGGCTAAGGGAGATAGCCTGCGGGAATTTGCGAGCACAGAGCTTTGGAGCCTCTGCGCCACGGGGGGCAGGTTGAGGGAGGCTTAAAAGTGAGGCTGGGGATTTCGAATAAAGTTTTTTTTCTTCGACTGCAGTTACCGATTCCGTGTTGTAATTTTAGCGCTGCATGTAGCACACCGCTACACATTGACCTTTGTTGAGGTGCAGCGTATTACTCCACATTTGCGCTTTACTCTTTGTTTGGCTCGACCTATTTGTGTGAACAGGCATTTAGCGTCATGAACATCAACAAAGCCAGCCACAGATCCAAGTTAACTGACCAACACCTCAGATCCATCCTGAGAATCGCCACAACAAAACTAAATCCAGACTTTGATGCGCTGGCTAAAAAGGGAGACCAACAACACTGTTCCCACTGAAATTAAAAATAAGTTTCTTCGTTGTGTTATGTAAAAAATGCATTTGAAAATATTTTTTTCAATAAGCCTTACATGTTACATGTCATTTCTGTTAAGTGATGGACATGAGTAGTGCGCAGGTGCACATACGTTCTCAAAGTAAAAAATGCGCTCCAGATCAAATAACGCGCTCCGCATACTGGCGCGCTGTCACTGTTCTGTCCTTGTGCTGGTCGTTGTTGAGTTTTGGCACAGGGGACAATTGAATAAGAAGGAGCAGGACAAGTAGACCTGCATTTCCTACTGCTTTTGAAATAAAGACAGGCAGGAGGAGAGTGATGATGATAATATCTTGAAGGATAACAGAATTTTCAGTGCTTTAAAATAATAACTGTTACTATTAAAAAAAAGCTGTATTTTATTCATTTAATTTTCAGTGTTTTAAAAGTCATTTTACCATGCTAAATACCATGGGACTTCAAAGACAGATATTTTGTTGTAATGCATTTGTTCATTTTCAATTGAAATTAAAGCACATGTTTTCTACATATCCCATGATATTTTATTTTCTCTTATGAGGTGTATTACCAAAACACTCCGTCCATCTGCTCCTGGTCCGGCCCCCCTGTCAAATTTTAGAACCCTTTGTGGCCCACAAGTCAAAAAGTTTGCCCACCCCTGGTCTAGACAGTTGGGACACAATATTCATGGTTGGCCCCGACGAATGGAGGGGTTCAATGCATGCTTCGTACAATTGAAGCAAGACAGTGTTAAGGTCATACAAACAACTTGGGCCATGAAGATCTGTGACCTCTTCTGAAAACCTGCGATATATTTTTGGTATGCTGCACCAACTCATTATCTAGCTGAGATTTGAATAAAAAAGAGAATTTATTGCACTATGAATTAAGTTTGATAACATTCTTCTTTATTAAATCATAAGGTAAATTATAGTAATTTCTTACCCTGAATGAATGAAAGATAAAGGTCCATCTCTTTATGTTGTCATTGTTTATACTAAGAATAGGACAAAAACAAACCATTGGAAACGTACCAAAGATTCGAAATGCGTAGTCAGTTTTTACAGCAAGCGATGCATTTGCACTGAAGACAGAGAACATCTCCAGGAAGTCTTCGAATGAAAATAAACCCTCTTCATTTGTGCTAAACACCTTACAGATTTGGTCCCGAAATGGATTCACCTGTTTCAGATCATTATAATTGGTATCTGCTATAGGTTAATGTTAAAAATTTAACCAAGACCACTTAAACTACTAATGATTACATTTTCTTTAAGCAAGAACACTTGGAGAGCTCTTGATAGATCAGTGAATAATGAAGGTGGAAATGCCCCAGAAGGAGGCTGATGGTAGCTGAGAAGTGAGGGAGTTAGAGGGAGAGCCAGAATGTGGAATAGAAAAAGAAAGAAGGGCAAAGGAGGAGAAGTCGATGCTCATCTTGATGAAGGGTCTCAGCCTGAAAAGTCGACTGTTTATTCCTCTCCATAGATCACAGGTTTCCAACCTTTTTTATGCCAGGGACCCTTACCATTAACTGAGGGGTCCGTAGGCCCCAGGTTAGGAACTCCTGACATTAATAGTGTCTGATGTGCTGAGTTCCTCCAGTATCAGCACGATATTCATACATTAGAAGATAATGCATTAACTTTGTCAATCAAGTGATTAAGTATGATTAATCATCAGGTTGAACTTGGATACAGGGGTATAGTTTCAAAGTTTATATTTGATGCAAGTTAGAAGTGAACAATGAGATAGCAAACCAGGCAGAGTTTGATGAAATGGGAAGATGGAATATAAAAGGAACTTTGGGGTGAAGCATAAGGAAAGAACAAAGAATATTATATAGGCTAATATTTATGATTCAGAGAGGTTGCTGGAATAGATTACAACTTACAGAGTACTTAAAGCATAGATACAAATTATTCAGACTGACATCATACCAGTGTTTGTACAGTACAGTACACCTAGAACATAGAACATGCAACATAGAATGTAGAACAGTATACACTTTGAACATAGAGCCATACAGCACACTAACAGGCCCTTCAGCCCACAAATATTGTGCTAAACCAATTAAATTAATTTCTGCTTCAGACAAAATAACCCATGTTTTTGTCCAACATCTCATTATAGCAGTGCCCTCTAATCATG
Source organism: Hypanus sabinus (assembly GCF_030144855.1). Lineage (NCBI taxonomy): Eukaryota > Metazoa > Chordata > Chondrichthyes > Myliobatiformes > Dasyatidae > Hypanus > Hypanus sabinus. Next base: position 10,106,375 of record NC_082715.1, read on the forward strand.
ACAGCATCTTAGAAAACCTCTTCTGCGTATTCATCAAAGTTTCAACATTCTTCCTATAAAGGCGTAACCAGAACTGTATATGATACTCTAGATGCAGCCTAACTAGAGTTTTATAAAGCTACAATAATGCTTCCTGACTTTTGAAGTCTTGAGTAATAAAGGCAAGCATCCCAAATGCCTTCTTAACCACCCTATCAACATGTGCAACCACTTTCAGTGAGCTATGAACCTGGGCCCCAACATCCCTCTGCTTGTCAACACTGTTAAGAAACTTGCCCCTAACACTGTAATGTCTCCTTATATTTGACCTGCCAAGGTGCAACACTTCACAATTCTCCGGGTTAAACTCCATCTGCCATTTCTCTGCCCATATCCGCAACTGATCTAAATCCCATTGTATTCTTTGCCAGTCTTCTACACTATCCACAGCACTAGCAATCTTCATATTATCTGCAAACTTACTAATCCCCCATCTACATTTTCATCCAGTTATTTACAGTATATACATCACAAAAAGCAGAGATCCCAGTACAGATCCCTGTGGAACACCACTAATGACAGACCTCCAGCTAGAATAAAAGCCAGTTCAGAATCCAAACAGCTAATTAAGATGCATGGATCCCATACATCTTAATCTTCTGGATGAGCCTCCCATAAGGGACCTTGTCAAATGCCTTACTAAAATCCACGTAGACAACATCCACAGCTCTAGCTTCACCAATCATCCTCGTCATCTTGTCAAAAACTCGATCCAAGGAAATAAGGCACGACTTGCTCTGCACAAAGCCATGGGCCTCTTGTGGTCATTCGCTTTTTCATTAATGCATTTAAATCACTGTGTGAAGTACGAGATTTACTGGTGTCTATCGTGCATTTGTATCCCCATGTGGAAAAAGCTCTCTGTATTTATCATAACAAGTCATTTTATAACCTTTTAGATCAGACTTCAGGCTTATCTTTTCAGTAAAGAATCTCAGTTTGATATTTCTTGAAAACAGTAGTTTCTCATGTCTTTATTTTAGCTTCTTCAGTCCCTCTGGGTCTATTTTATAAGATTATTAGGACTGGCCACAATAATTCATGTAGACTAACCAAGTTTTTATGTTTAACATAAGTCCTTTGCTTTTCAAATGCATCCCTTTAGATTACTGGTGATCTGTTGTTATAGTTTTACTGAACATTTTGCACCTTTATGTATCTCTGCCATCAGATATCTGTGTGAGTTCCATAGGACCATAAGATATAGGAGCAGAATTAGGCCATTCAGCCCATCGAGTCTGCTCTGCCATTCAATCATGGGCTGATCCAATTCTTTCGGTCATCTCCACACTCCTTCCTTCTCCCCATACCCTTTGATGCCCTGGCTAATCAAGAACCTACCTATCTCTGCTTTAAATAACACCCAATGACTTGGCATCCACAGCCACTTGTGGCAATAAATTCCACAGACTTACCACGCTCTGACTAAAGTAATTTCTCCGCATCTCTGTTCTAAATAGACGTCCTTCAATCCTGAAGTCCTAGACTCCCTTACCATGGGAAATAACTTTGCCATATCTAATCTGTTTAGGCCTTTTAACATTTGGAATGTCTCTTTGAGATCCCTCCTCATTCTCCTGAACTGCAGGAAAATACAGATGTTCCTCATACGGCAACCCTCTCATTTCTGGAATCATTCTAGTGAATCTTCTCTGAACCCTCTCCAATGTCAGTATATTCTTTCTAAAATAAGGAGCCCAAAACTGCACACAATACTCCACATGTGGTTTCACAAGTGCCTTATAGAGCTTCAACATCACATCCCTGCCCTTCTATTCCATACCTCTCGAAATGAATGCCAACTTTGCATTGGCCTTCTTCACAACCAACTCAATCTGGAGGTTAACCTTTAGAGTATCTTGCACAAGGACCCCTAAGTCCCTTTGCATTTCTGCATTTTGAATTCTTTCCTCATCTAAATAATAGTCTGCCCATTTATTTCTTCCACCAAAGTGTATGACCATACATTTTCCACTTCTTTCTTTCATTTGCCACTTCTTTGCCCATTCCCCTAAACTATCTAAGTCTCTCTGTTTCCTCAATAGTACTCGGTCCTCCACTTATCTTTGTATCATCGGCAAATTTAGCCACAAATCCTCTTGTCTCATAGTCCAAATCATTGACATACATTGTAAAAAGCAGTAGTCCCAACATCGACCCTGTGGTACTCCACTGGTAACTGGCAGCCAGCTAGAATAGGATCCCTTTATTCCCACTCTCAGTTTTTTGCTGATCAGCCAATGCTCCACCCACACTAGTAACTTCCCTGTAACTCCACGGGCTCTTATCTTGCTAAGCAGCCTCATGTGCGACACCTTATCAAAGGCCTTTTGAAAATCTAAGTACACAACATCTACTACATCTCCTTTGTCTAACCTGCTTGTAATTTCCTCAAAGAATTGCAGTAGGTTCGTCAGGCAGGATTTTCCTTTCAGGAAACCATGCTGGCATTGGCCTATCTTGTCATGTGCCTCCAGATACTTAATAATCTCATCCCTAACAATCGATTCCAACAACTTCCCAGTCACTGATGTCAGGCTAACAGATCTATAGTATCCTTTCTGCTGCCTCCCACCATTCTTAAATAGCGGAGTAACATTAGCAATTTTCCAGTCATCCGGTACAATGCCAGAATCTATTGGTTCTTGAAAGATCATTGTTACTGCCTCTGCAATTTCTCCAGCTACTTACTTCAAAACCTGAGGGTGCATTCCATCAGGTCCAGGAGATGTATCCAGCTTCAGACTATTAAGCTTTCTGAGCACCTTCTCAGTCATAATTTTCACTGAACAAACTTCACTTACCTGACTCTCTTGAATGTCCGGTATACTGCTGATGTCTTCCACTGTGAAGACTGATGCAAAATACGCATTCAGTTCCTTTGCCATCTGTGTATCTCTCATTACAATATGTCCAGCACCATTTTGTATTGGTCCTATATCTACCCTCGACTCTTATACTTAAAAAAGCTTTTAGTATCTTTTTGATATTAGTCACCAGCTTCCTTTCATAATTCATCTTTACCTTCCTAATGACCTTCTTAGTTTCCTTCTGCAAGTTTTAAAAGCTTCCCAATCCTTTATCTTCCCTCTAGCTCTGGCTTCCTTGTATACCCTCTCTTTTGCTTTTACTTTGGCTCTGATTTCACTTGTCAGCCACAGTAGTGTCCTTCTTCCCTTTGAAAATTTCTTCTTATTTGGAATACATCTGTCTTGTACTTCCCTCATTTTTCACAGAAACTCCAGCCATTGCTGCTCTGCTGTCCTTCCTGCTAGTGTCCCTTTCCAGTCAACTTTGCCCAGTTCCCCACTCATGCCATTGTAATTTCCTTTTTTTCCACTGAAATACCAAGACATTGGATTTTTTTTTCTTCTCTACAATATAAGTACAATAAGAATTGTTGTTCTTGAGATACTGCAGCATAATGTTGTCATCTTATTAAATCTTCTTTAAAGTGGTTACTTTAGAAAGTATTGTATATGGTCTTGAGGAAGCAAACATTAGCCTGCAAGTCCTGATGAAGTGCCTCAATCCAAAACATCTTCTGATTGTTCCTTTCCATAGATGTTGCTTGACCTGCTGAGTTCCTCCAGTGTTTTGTGCATGTTACTATTATCTTGCAAGAGGTCACGTAACAATTCTATTTATTGCAAAAGGCTCTGGTTGGGCAGTCCTTTCAGACTGAGGATGACTCTGGTTTTCTGGATTCTTGTGTCCAATGAGTTGTGGAGCCAGAGGTGCTGGAAACTTTGAGCAGGTGGGGATTGGCATGCTCCTTCCAGTGCTTATGCAAGGCTTTTCTGTGCTTCTAAGGCATGGCCTCAACATTCTCATACCATCTCTAAGAGGTACAGAAGCCTTAGGCTCCACAGCACCAGGTTCAAGACTTCATTACCCTTGAACCATCAGTTGTGATGAGCTCTTTGGGCCTCTGCCGGGAGCTGAAGAGCATTGGGCTCCAAGGGTTTTAGAGCACCTGAGTTAGACCCTAAGACCATAAGACATAGGAGCAGGAATAGGCCATCTGGCCCATTGAGTATGCTTTGCCATTCAATCATGGCTGGTATCTTCTCCTCAATAATTGGTTAGTTATTGTTTAAAAAGAACCATTAATCATTTAGATTTCCTTGTGGTCTTTCTCAAGCAAATCACTCTTGGTAATGTGGTCTCCTGGTGCTTTCTGTTTAAGCTTGTTAGGTTTATTTTTATAGGCTCCGGGTTTCCATGTTACATGTATTATTTAAGTGGACGCCCAATCAGTGCTAATTGCGGGGTCTTAGTTTTGAGAACGCTAAGCCTTACGGTGTCACTTGGCCGAGCCACCAAAGTTCTGTTAGAATTCTTATGAACAGACTCTGGTTGCTGTCTCTACATCAGAGTCTGTCTGCACTTTGCACTCGGATTCCAACATTGCCGGTGCACATTGTGACATCAGTCTGCTGAACCAGAGTGGATAAATTCACTCAGCTCAGCATTGAGCTGATTCCACAATCTATGGGCTCCCTTTCAAAGACTCTACATCTCATCTTCCCAGTATTATCTATTTCCTTATTTATTGATTCATTATTTGCTTGTTTGTATTTGCACAGATTGACTTCTTTTACATATTGGTTGTTCATCAGTCTTTGTGTATGTTTTCATTGACTCTATTGCATTTCTCTGTTCCACCATGAATGGCTGCAAGAAAATGAATCTCAGCGTAGTAAATGGTGAGATTTACGCACCTTGATAATAAATGCACTTTGAACTTTGAATTGAGATATGTAGCTGGAACTGGAGCCATGGTATGGGGTCGTGGTGAGGTGTGTGGCATCATGATTAGTAGATGAGTGAACAGTCACAATGGTACCTTGAACTATAAGAACAGAGCAATGATATTGCTGATTCTTGTTGACCTTGTCACATTTATTATTGTCGTGGTAGAAGATCTTTTTTCATGACACTAAATTTAATATTGAGTTTTCAACATTTGATATTTCACCTCCTTTGGAGGTAAGACGCTCATTTATATATTTAGAGATACAGTGCGGAACAGACTGTTCTGGCCCTTCCAGCTGCACTGCCCAACCCCAGCCTAATCACAGGACAGTTTACAACAGCAGTCACCAACCTTTTTTGCACCGCGGACTGGTTTAATATTGACAATATCCTTGCGGATCGGCCAACTGGGGGTAGGGGTGGGGGTGTTAATCACAACCAGAATATAGGTGATAAATCAACTATAAGTCACTTATAAGTGGCTAATGCACTCAATTTTTTTTCTAAAAGGGTTCATCTAACAAATTTAATATGAAACACACAGCGCATATTTTCCTCGCATGAATATAGTGACAAGTCAATTATAACTCACTTATGTCTTATGTCAATAGCATCATAACATTTTAAGTAACATTTGGATTTTCACACAGCACATATTTTCCTCGTATGAACATATAAAATCTTTGCAACACACCGATATCGCTGAATCAGTGGGAACCCTGGGCTTGTTTCCCTGTAACAAGATGGACCCATCGAGGGGTGATGGGAGACAGCGATACTCGAAGGAGGTTTTTTATGTCCAGTCTATTCCGCAATTTAGTTTTTGTTGCATTCATTGCAGAAAACCCTGTTGGAAATGGAAGCAACGTTTTCAGTGCTTTCGTGGCTATCTCAGGATATTCAGCCTTGACTTTGATCCAGAATGCCGGCAGAGATGTTATGTCAAGCATAATTTTCAGCCCACTGCCATTTGCAAGCTCGAGGAGCTTCTTCCTGTGCTGACATGGATGATTCCCCAGGGACATTCACAAATGGGTCACGGACCCATTCCTTTGCACGTATTGGGTCATCTGCGGTTGGGAAGTAACGCTCGAATTTTGTCGACAGCAAAGATAGGTGATCACGCACCAGCTGTGAGAAGGATGGTGCAGCCTCAGTCTCTCCCAAAATCCCAGCTAATGTTGGGAACATGTCAAATATGCCCGTCCACTTGCCGTCCCCACTGTTCCAGTTTGGCTTTGAAAGCAGACACTTTATCTGCCAACTTGAAGACAGTTGTCATTCTCCCCTGAAGTGACAAATTGAGTTCATTGAGCAGGTTGAAGATGTCACACAGATAAGCGAGTTTTGCTATCCACTCCTCGTCACTGAAGTGTGTTGCCAGTGGTGACTTTTTTCCTGAAAGAAATCTCTGTAGCGGCTCTTTTAACTCAAAAACCCTGGCCAGGGCTCTCCCCCTTGATAGCCACCTGACTTCAGTGTGTAAGAGAAGGTGTTTGTGCTCTACATCCATTTCCTTGCAAAGCTGCTCAAACAGACGTGAGTTAAGGGCTTTTGCTTTGATGTGATTGATAACTTCAACGTCACTCAATACACTGTTAAAATCAGGTGACATTTTTCGTCTAGCCAGCATTTCCCTGTGTCTGACTGGCATTCAGGAGCAATCTCTTTGACTCGGGTAGTGAAACCAGACAGCCATCCAGAATATGCCCTGTCTGTGCATATTCCAACACAGAATGACCAGTCCAGTTTGCCTGATATGTCGTCATTCAAAGACTTGAGTAGTTCTGCCCCAGTTGTGTTAGTTGGCAGTGGCAGTGTACACAACATATTCTCGTGCACATCGTCTTGAAATATATATCTCACATAAACCAGCAGTATTGCCTTGTTGTTGACATCGGTAGACTCGTCGACCTGGATAGCATACCATGGTGACTCGTTAAGCCATTCCAACAGCTGTGCTTCAATGTCCTCCGCTATGCCATCGATTCTCCTTGAAACTGTGGTAGCTGAAAGAGAAACCTGTGCCATCTTGTTAGCTGCAGCTTCTCCCAACAGTTCATGGCACATGTCCTTGGCAGTGGGCAGAACCAATTCTTCACCAACAGTGAAAGGCTTCCTAGCCTTAGCAACACGGCTGGCCACTCAGTACGACGCTCTCAGAGCAGCAGCATTGTGGAGGTGGTGGCTCTCGGCACTTGCTTCTGTTCCACTTGCTCACATTTTTTCCACTCAAAAAACTCAACAGGTTTGTCTTTAAGTGCAGCGTGCTTGGACTCAAGGTGCCGAAGAAGTTTTGAGGGCTTCATTGCCTCATTAGACAGTTTGTCTCCACATATCGCACACGGGGTGAGTCACCGGTTGCATTAAAGCTGTATTTTATGTACGACTTGTCGTGTTTTCTGTTGAAGGAAGCTTTCTCTTTTTTTGCAGTCTCGGCCTTAGCTGTCTCTGCGTTATCATCATCGTCGTTAGGCCTTTTATGTCCCTACTACCTCTTCCAAAGAAACTCTCAAGAAACATTTGTTTTTTACTCATCAAGTAGTTATAGGTTAATGACTAACTGATGACCTCGCATGCGTTCAAGTTCAACAGTGGGCTTGCCAGGGAATGAGGAGAGGTGCAGCTGACTCATATCATTTCATATTGCCAAATCATATCGTTTCTTCGCGGCTCGGTGGTTGGGGACCACTGGTTTACAATGACCAACTAACAGGTATGTCTTTGGACTGTGGGAGGAAACCGGAGCACCCAGAGGAAACTCACACGCATACAGGAAGGACTTACGGAGCACATCAGACTTGAACTTCAAACTCCGATACCTTGAGCTGTAATAGTGTTGTGCCAACTGTAGATTCGTGTAGTCGTTAACGTAACACTAATGCAGTGCCATTGATCAGTGATCAGGGTTCAGTTCCCACTGCTGTCTGTAGAGAGTTTGTATGTTGTCCCTGTGAGTGCGGGCGTTTCCTCCGGGTGCTCTGATTTCCTCCCACAGTCCAAAGGTGCACAGTTAAGGTTAGTGAATTGTAGGCATGGTATGTTGGTGTTGGGAGTGTGGCGCCATTTGCGAGCTGCCCAGCTCACTGATTAGATTTGTTGTAGACAGCGCATTTAATTGTGTGCTTTGATGTGTTGATGTGCGTAAGACAAATTAAGCCAGTCTTTATCTTCAGTCCATAAGAGTACACGAAATGATACAATTGCAGTCAATGGCAATGCTCCTCTGCGAGGTCAGAGTACATCTAACAAAATAGATTTATTTTATCGAGCAGTTTCTAATCTCATATTATACTTCAATAAAGTCTGAACTGCTATTTGCTTCCATTGGTGATAAGCAGTGAAATACCCTAAAGGCAGCCTGTGACCCACTTTCCAAGCTATAAATTACTCTGTCTGACATCTCTTGACCACTATTAATTTAATTCTGGCTCTGTAGATGAGCTGGTCATTACTTCTTTGTTACTATTTTTGGTGACGGGGTGGAGATATGTTTCTACAAAGGGTGCTCCTTCCCTCCGCCAGCATGCCGGTCGCCCTTGGACAAGGTGTAACACCTACTTAGCCCCCCCAGCCCTCCCCGATCAGGGTCACATGAAGCCATGGGAGCAGGCGGTGGGTGGTCGTATGAACAACTGGTGCATATCACAAGTTCTGGTTATGTGACCACTGACACCATGCAGACAATTTCTGAAGAGTATTGATAATGGCTGGGGTCATCCATCTTGTAAAAATGCTGCCCAGGAGAAGGCAAAGTAGAAATTTTGCCAAGAATAATCATGGTCATGATCATCCACATAACAAATGAACTAGTTTGTCCAACCAAAAAATAAATTGCCCCATTTACTTACGTTTTAATGTCATTTAAATCGTGATTAGCATAACACCATTTAGGTTGCCACGGTAACGTAGCAGTCTGCACCACATTATCACTGCTTGGTTTGTTTAAAAGTTCAGAGTTCAATTCTGGAGCCGTTCTGTAAGTAATTTCTGTATATCCTCTCCGTGGAATGCATGGGTTTTCCCCAGATGCTCCTGATTACTCCCATAGTCCAAAGATGTACCGGGTAGGTTAATTGGTTATTATAAATTGACCTGTGATTTGGCTAGGGTTAATCAGATTTGTCAGGGCTGGGGCAGCGTGGCTTGAGGGGCCAAGAAGGGTCAATTCTGCGCTGTATCGCCAAATAAGTAAATACATTTCAAGATCATTAAAAACTGCAACAATTTAATTATGCAACACACTCAAAATGCTGGAGGAATTCAGCAGGTCAGGCAGCATCTGTGGAAATTAATAAACAGTCGCTACTTTGGACCAAGACCCTTCTTCAGGTTTAAGAAGGACAAAGACACCAGAATAATGGGAGGTGGGGAAGGAGGATAGCTGGAAGGTAAAGCCAGGTGGGTGGGACAGGTAAAGGGCTGGAGAAGAAAGACCATAGGACAAAGGGAAGGAGGAGGGGACCCAGGGAGAAGTAATTAAATTATGCATTTCTTATGATTGACAGAAAATGTAGTTATGATAATGAGGCTGATTCCACTGCCTGTGGAAATCCGGTTGTAGAGAACATCAAAATATTGTATTTATCCATTCACTTGCTGTGCTAATCTAACCAACAGCAATTTCATGTCTTAGTTTGAAAGCTTATCTCACAGCCTAAACTCTAAACTCATATGGTGTCCCGCAACTAAAACTAAACTCTAAACTCATGTGGTGCTGCCAACACAGCGGCCTCTCTCCCAGATGAGCTCAGTCGCTTTTACGCTCTGTTCGATGTCGCTAACCCTGAGACTGAGAAAAGCCACTGCTACAGTCTGCAACCTGGTCATCTCTGAGGCCGAGGTACACAGATGTTGCCAATGAGTGGACAGTCGGACGGCATCCCAGGGTGAGTGCTCAGGGTGTGCGCAGCTCAACTGGCAGGTGTCCTGTCACACTCACCTTGATAATAAGCAAATGCTATGAGAGGCTGGTTAAGGACTACATCTGCAGCTTGCTACCACCCATACAGGATGCCCTATCGATTTGTCTACTGACACAACTGATCGACAGATGACGCAATAACCACTGCTCTACACTCTCTCACACACATCTGGAGGAAGGATGCTTATGTGAGGATGCTGTTCTTGGACTACAGTTCAGAATTCATAGGTCTCTATTCATTGGAGCATAGAAGGTTGAGGGGGGATTCGATCGAGGTATTTAAAATTTTGAGAGGGATAGATAGAGTTGACGTGAATAGGCTGTTTCCATTGAGAGTAGGGGAGATTCAAACGAGAGGACAAGATTTGAGAGTTAGGGGGCAGAAGTTTAAGGAAAACATGAGGGGGTATTTCTTTACTCAGAGAGTGATAGCTGTGTGGAATGAGCTTCCTGTAGAAGTAGTAGAGGCCAGTTCAGTTGTGTCATTTAAGGTAAAATTGGATAGGTATATGGACAGGAAAGGAGTGGAGGGTTATGGGCTGAGTGCGGGTAGGTGGGACTAGGTGAGATTAAGAGTTCGGCACGGACTAGCAGGGCCGAGATGGCCTGTTTCCGTGCTGTGATTGTTATATGTTATATGGTTATTTAACACCATAATTCCATCCAGGCTCGACAAGAAGCTCAGAGACCTCAGCCTTGTGCAGCTGGATCCTGGACTTCCTGTCCGAATGCCAGCAGGTGTTAAAAGTGGGCTCCCTCACCTCCACCCCTCTGACTCTCACTACATAAGCCCCTCAGGGCTGTGTACTAAGTCACCTCCTTTACTCCCTGTATACTCATGACTGTGTCGCCACCCACAGCTTCAATCTGCTAATTCAATTAACCGACGACACTATATTGATTGGCCTAATCTCAAACAATAACAAGGTGGCCTACAGGGAAGAAGTCATCTCTCTGACACAGTGGTGTCAAGAAACCAATCTCTCCCTCAATGTCGCAAAAACAAAGGAGCTGGTTGTAGATTACAGGAGCAGGTTGTGGATTACAGGAGCAATGGAGATGGGCTAACCCTTATTGACATCAGTGGATCTGGGGTTGAGAGGTAAACAGCTTTAAATTCCTTGGCATCCACATTACTGAGGATCTCATGTGATCTGTACATACCCCCTGTGTGGTGAAAAAGGCACAACAGCATCTCTTTCACCTCTGCATTCCACGCACCCACCACTCTCTGTTGAAAAAACTTACCTCTGACATCCCCCTTGTACCTAATTCCAAGCACCTTAAAACTATGCCCCTCGTGTTAGCCCGGGAAAAAAGCCTCTGACTATCCACACAATCAATGCCTCTCATCATCCTATGCACCTCTATCAGGTCACCTCTCATCCTCCGCCGCTCCAAGGAGAAAAGGCCAAGAACACAGTACTCCAAGTGGGGTCTCACTAAGGAGATTTGATAGAGGTATACAAAATTATGAGGGGTATAGATAGGGTAAATGCAAGCAGGCTTTTTCCACTGAGGTTGGGTGGGACTGCAACTAGAGGTCATGGGTTAAGGGTGAAAGATGAAATATTTTCTTCACTCAGAGGGTGGTGAGAGTGTGGAATGAGCTGCCAGCACAAGTCGTACATGCAAGCTTGATTTCAACATTAAAGGATGTTTGGATAGGTACGTGGATGGTAAGGGTATTTTTAAATATATAAAAATACACTGCCCATTAATTCAAATCACTTTAAGGACACATATTTGCAATAACAGGCACAGTTTACCTCCAAGAGGACCACAACTTTGTCGTAGGGTTTGGAGATTTCGGTGTCTCAGTGATCTGGAGATCTATGTTGGCTGGTGTCAGGACCTTGTGCATTGGCTCTTGGTAGGGTCACCCATGTCAAGCAGGTCAAAGGGTAGAGGACAGATTGAGAGTGGTCCACTGGCCCTCCAGGTTGGGGGGTTCAGCTCAGGACTAACAACCCTGACTGGTCAAAAAATAGTTATAGAAACAGCAATGAAGAATCCTGCTGTATCTGTGTGCAACACTATGGACGGATAGGGATGGACGACCTTCATTGCTGTCCTAAATGCCCACAGCATAACGGGCAGTAAAAAAGACACAGTTTAGTAAATCTCCATGTGATAGAAATAGAGAGGTCTCCATACTCACCCTTAAAGCTGGAATATTGCTGACCTGCTCAGATGTAAGAACTGGTTCCCCATTGTCAGTTGCTCCTTGAGTCAAGTCAATGAATACTTTGTGAATACTGAAACATAAAATACAATTTTTTGTTTAATTTGTTGACTAAAGTTCAAGAGTAGTATCATAGTTTTTTCACTCCCGAGTTCCCTCTCCGTAATACCCTTCTCTACTTCCCAGCACTGGATTGGGACGTCTGACATTTTGAAAACATTACATAAACATGAGAAAGCCCGGAAATCCAGAGCAACATGCACAAAATGCAGGGGGAGCTCAGCAGGTCAGGCAGCATCCGTGGAAATCAATAGATTTTTTCTGTTTTTCTGTCATTCACTCTTTGGGGTTTTCGTCTGTTTCGGGGGTATCTGCGAAGAGTAAGAAATTCAGATTGTAAATTTATACATTCTCTAATATTAAACTGAACTGTTGAACCATTGAAACATTGAGATAATCAATGTTTTGGGATAAGACCCTTCTTCAGGTCTTGGTCTGAAACGTTCCTCCAGCATTTTGTGTGTGTTGCTTTTAAGAGAAAATAACTTGTTTATTTCTGTTTTACTAAGATACAATTTCAGGATACATGTGGGAATAGTACCTGCTTCTTTGAGCAGCTGATTCCATATGTAAACTACCTTCTGAGTGAGAGAGACCCCCCACCACCAGTCCCTTTTAACTATTTCCCCTCTCAGCTTCTGTCTATGCTGTCTGGCTCTGGATGCCAGTATCCTGGGTAAAGGCTGTGACCATCCATAGGGACTCTTATGGTCTTATAACCAGGACATGAGGTTTGCATCAGCTGCTCATATGACCATCTGCCACCTGCACCCATGGCTTCATGTGACCCTGATCGGGGGCTAAGCAAGTGCTACACCTTGCCCAAGGATGACCTGCAGGTCAATGGAGGGAAGGAGTGCATTACATCCCCTTTGTTAGAGACTTATCTGCACACTTCCACCAACCACTACATCTACACTCCTCCTGATTTTATAAATCTCTATAAAGTCACCCATCAGCCTCCTACACGCCAGGGAAAAAGTCACAGCCTAGTCAATGTCTTCTTATAATCAAGTCCTCCCGTCCCAGTAATACCCTAGTGAATCTTCTCTGCACTTTTTCCAGCTTAGCGACACCCTTTGTATAGTTGATGACTAATATGTCAGTCCAGTCTAATCTTCTCCTCATTTAACATCCGGACAGAGGCAATTTTCATTCGGAAATCAGCAGGCATTGATCTGCCTTTCCGAGGCTGGAGGCCGGAGGCTAGTTAAAGGCCTCTAAGTGCTCTCCTGACTGAGTTTAGCTCACTCACAGATCCAGACTCAAACCTGATCTGATATTGCAATTATGAACAGTGGCCTCCTAAAAGTGCTATAAATGTAATTTTGTTTGCGGTGTCGTATAAGTGCAGTGGGCATTGGAACCGCCAATCCCTTTGTTCAACCTAATTGCTCACTCTAAGTGTGACTATTATAGAGAGGCTTACTGTGAATGCTTGACCCTACAACCTTGCTGTACTTATATTTTGGAATGGTCTGCATGAACATCATGTAAAATAAAGTTTTTCACATTATCTTCACACGTTTGCACGGTAATGTAGTGGTTAGCACAAAACTTTATGGTACCAGCGACCTAGGTTCAATCCCCACCGCTGCCCATAAAGAGTTTGTACGTTCTCCCCGTAACTGCGTGGGTTTCCTCCTGGTGCTCTGGATTCCCCCCTACTGTCCAAAGATGTTGCGGTTTGTAGATTAATTGGTCATTGTAAATTGTCCTGTGATTAGGCTAAGATTAAAACATTTGGGGGTTTGCTGGGCAGGGCAGTTCGAAGGGCCAGAAGGGACTGACTATTCACTGCTGTATCACAATAAATAAATAAATAAAATGTCCGAATAACAACAAGGATCTGACACATTTATTTTTGAGCTGGAGACATTTCCAAATGTTAGGTAAATAGTTTTTTTTAATAATTTATCCAGATCCTGAACATTGTATCATTTGGGACTTATTTTCCTTCAAATCTTGTCTCACTATTTTCTACAGTGTAATATGAATAATATTAATTTTGTCCTTATAACAGAGGTTGTTTGCCTCCTGATTGGTCAGGGTGTCCGTTACGGAGAGAAGGCAGGAGTATGGGCTGAGAGAGGTAATAAGTTATCAGCCATGGCAGAATGGCAGAGCAGAATCGATGGGCCGAAATTGCCTAATTTGCTATGGTCCATGGGTCCAGATTGACTAGTTGGAACGTGTAGCCCCCCTGTATTATTTCACATTTGCAAAACTCATCTTGTACAGGATTAGCATAGAATAGTAATCTAGAATAGTATTCAATATTTTTCAGGCAATGCATTTTAATCAAATGGTTCACCTACATGATGCAAAATAATACGTCATGGACCAATATTTAATTAAAGGAGAAAATATAACAATCCTTAACATTCTGCAACCCACCAATGGGACTCAGCCCTACTTTGAAAATCACGGGTGCAGTGAAGTCCTACTCTCCTGTTTCAGCAATTGAGTACTGTGTGATAGTCGCCACTAGAGGGCAGGCAAGTCTTGAAAACAAAGGCGAGATGAGACTGGAAATACAGATTTAGACAAATTGGGAACAGTTGAAAAAAAAGAATGCAGTGAATGCAATATATACTAATTCAGAGAATTAATGACAATTATGAATGACAAGTCTATGAAAAAGCAAACGTTTGAAAAAAAATATATATATAAATAGGTAAGTTGATGTATTATTGTCATATAAAACAGTACAGAACAGGAATAGGTTGTTTATCTCACATGTACTGAGGGAGAGTGAAAAACTTGTCTTGCATACCACCCATATAGATCAATTCATTACAACAGTGCACTGAGGTAGTTAGTTAGCCTGTTATGCCGCTGGCATTTAGGGCAGCAATGAAGGTCCTCCATCTCTGTCTGTCCTTGGCCATCTTCTCTAGTATGCCCCAGATGTGTTTCAGGGTCCTCATTTCTGCCTCTCTGGTATGGTGCTAAGTTGCCTCTGGTCTCCTGTGCTTCCTCCGGCCTTCAGAAGTCCAATCTAGTGCTGGCTTGATGATGAAGTTGGCCTCTCTTCTCATCACACGTCCAATCCATCTCCAACAATTCCTCATGATGATTGTGGCCATGCCTTCTTGATGACACTGAAAGAGCAGGACGTGGTTGGAGATCTTTCTTGGCTAGAAAACACGGAGGAGCTTCTGGAAGGTGATGGTGTGGAATGACATCAGCTCAGTGGCTCAGGAATGATTGAGGTGGTACAAGATTTTAAAAAATGCAAAATCAGGTGTTGCAGTATTGAGAATGTCAGTGCAGGTAGACAGTAAGGTGCAAGGCCAATAGGTAGATTGTCAAGACAAGAGTCAATCATATCATACTGTAGTCTTATAACAGCAGGACAGAAGCTGTCTGTGAACCTTGCAGTGTGTTTTGTATCTTCGACCTGATGGAAGAGGAAAAAAGAGAAAATTTCCAGGCTGGGTGGGAGATGATTTTGACTAAGGCAGATAAAGTGTAGACAAAGTCATTGGAGAGGAGGCAGTTCTCACAATGCGCTGAACTGTGCCCACAAAACATTCTTAGAATACAGAAATTATTGCTACTTTTCTTAAAAAAAACCTTTTTACAATGTTTTTTGGTATGGTGAACTGCAAAGAGGAATGGGTCAGATTTTCCTGATCAGGCAGCAATGGCTCATTTGGTTGCATTCTCACCTCTGAGAAAGTTTCAGCTTGAAGTTCTGCTCCAGAATCTTGAGCACATGGAGTTCCTTCCTGCTAGCCTTATAATCTTCTAGATTCCTGTTATTACCCAGTTTTTTGAACCTTTTGTAAGCTCTCCCTTTCTTCTGGACTAGATTTACAACAGCCTTTGTACACCACAGATCTTGTACCCTACCATCCTTCCCTGTCTCATTGGAACATACCTACTCAGAACCCCACATATATATCCCCTGAACATTTGCCACATTTCTTCTGCATGTTTCCCTGAAAACATCTGTTCCCAATTTATGCTTCCAAGTTCTTGCCTGATAGCTTCATATTTCCCCTTACTCCAATTAAATGCTTCCCTAACTTGTCTGTTCCTATTCCTCTCCAATGCTATGGTAAAGGAAATAGAATTGTGATCATTATCTCCAAAATGCTCTCCCGCTGAGAGATCTGACACCTGACCGGGTTCATTTCCCAATACCAGATCAAGTACAGCCTCTCCTCTTGTAGGCTTATCTACATATTGTGTCAAGAAATCTTCCTGAACACACCTAACAAACTCCACCCCAACTAAACCCTTTGCTCTAGGGAGATGCCAATCGATATTTGGGAAATTAAAATCTCCCATCATGACAACTCTGTTATTATTACTCCTTTCCAGAATCTGTCTCCCTATCTGCTCCTCGATGTCCCTGTTACTATTTGGTGGTCTATAAAAAACATCCTGTAGGGTTATTGACCCCTTCCTATTTCTAAATTACACCCACAGAGACTCAGTAGACAATCCCTCCATGACTTCCTCCTTTTCTGCAGCCGTGACAGTATCTCTGATCAACAGTGCCATGCCCCCACCTCTTTTGCCTCCCTCCCTGTCCTTTCTGAAACATCTAAAGCCTGGCACTTGAAGTGGCCATTCCTGCTCCTGCACCATCCAAGTCTCTGTAATGGCCACAACATCATAGCTCCAAGTGTTGATCCATGCTCCTAGCTTATCCACTTTATTCATGATACTCCTTGCATTAAAATAGACACACCTCAAACCATCGGACTGAGCGCGTCCCTTATCTATCACCTGCCAATTCTCCTTTTCACACTGTCTCCAAGCTTTCTCTATTTGTGAGCCAACCTCCCTTTCCTCCGTCACTTCAGTTCGGTTTCCGCCTCCCAACAATTCTAGTTTAAACTCTCCCCAATAGCCTTAGCAAAACTTCCCACCAGGATATTGGTCCCCCTCAGATTCAAGTGCAACCCGTCCCTTTTGTACAGGTCACACCTGCCCCAGAAGAGATCACAATAATCCAGAAATCTGAATCCTTGCCCCAGCTCCAATCCCTCAGCCACACATTTATCCTCCACCTCATTCTATTTCTATACTCACTGTCACATGGCGCCTTTGAGGTGCTGCTTCTCAACTTCTTTCCTAACTCCCTGTAGTCTGTTTTCAGGACCTCCTCCCTTTTCCTACCTATGTCGTTGGTACCAATATGTACCACAACCTCTCGCTGTTCTCCTTCCTACTTCAAGATATCTTAGATGTGATCAGAAACATCCTGGACTCTGGCACCTGGGAGCCAAACTACCATCTGTGTTTCTTTCCTGTGTTCACAGAATCGCCTGTCTGACCCCCTAACTATAGAGTCCCCTATTACTGCTGCCATCCTCTTCCTTTCTCTACCCTTCTGAGCCACAGGGCCAGTCTCTGTGCCAGAGGCATGACCACTGTTGCTTCCCCTAGGTGGGCTGTAGCCCCCAACAGTACTCAAGCAGTACTAAAGGTCCCCTTTGTTCCAATTCTTTGCCTCCTGCCAGTCAGCCAATCTTCTATCCATACTAACAGCTTCCAAACCATGAAGTCTGGCTAACTGGCCTATGGTGTCCTTTCTTCTGCCTCCCTCCCTTCTTAAAGAGAGGAGAGACATTTACAATTTTCTAGTTCTCCAGAACCATTTCAGAATATATTGATTCTTGAAAGATCATGATTAATGCTCCGCAATATCTTCAGGATCCACAAATGATCAGGCTTCCAACTAAACTGAGTAAGAGCCTGTGTGTAAGCAGATGAATGCAATAAACGTGCATGTAAAGACTTCATGCTAATCAGAAGTAGGTCTGAGATTGGGCTGCAAAAACATAGGTCATTCATATGAACTGAAAACTTTTCTTTGTTGGACTGAAAGCAGAATCACTCCCCCTTTCGGTCCAGCAAGGCCCTCCAAAGCTCTAGTTAACTAAAAGCTGGAGAGTAGCCAAACATCACTTTAACCTTGCCTGTTGCTGGTTGGTCTGTGAACCCATCATGCATTTACCAAGCAATGAGTGAACTGGAGCTCCAGTGCACAAAGAATTCTGGGAAACAAACTTGTAAAAGATTTTGTAGTGTAATGAAGTATTAAATGTCCATCGAACAAGACTTTTCCCTATAACAGGTTAACCAATTTGAGTCTCACATCGGACCTGGCTCAGGAGAGTGGGGCGGGAGGTGGCAATGGAGGTACAGTGCTCTCCAGATAACTTTATGTTTCCCTGACTTGGAAGGCAGTTTGAACCAGCAGATATGGATCAGTTTCCAGTTGCCACACTTTGATCCAAGTTGTGATAAATATCCCAGCCTGATGTACATTATCTTTACTATTGGATATGTCTGATATATATGTGCATCTTTCTCTACCAGCAATAAAATGTTACCATTAAAAGGTTGTTGTACATGATAGCTAATGTCCATTTTAATTCCACCATTAAAAATGCTTCTGTTTGTTTTGAATGATAACAATGGCACAGTAGCATAATGGTTAGCACAACACTTTACAGTATCAGCGACCTGGGTTCAATTCCCACTGCTGCCCGCAAGGAGTTTGTACATTCTCCCCATGACTGTGTGAGTTTCCTCCGGGTGCTCCAGTTTCCTCCCACAATCCAAAGACATACCAGTTGATAGGTTAATCAGTCATTATACATTGTCCTGTGATTAGGCTGGGATTAAATTGGAGAATGCTGGGCAGCTTGGCTCAAAGGGCTGGAAGGGCCTACTCCACGTTTATCTCAATAAAGAATAATTAACTGACTACACAACTTTGTTTTATAAAGCTGTAGTCTTCCCATGAATCACCTTCCAGCTCAGCTGTGGCAGCTGGACACCACAACGTTTCCAGACACGGGCTTCAGATTCACTAATCACGTTGGACATGCATAATGGGTTCACACAACAGCCATCAGCAGGTAAGTCTACTGCTTGGTCATCCTCCAGCCTTTAATTAAAATAGAGCAGAATATGATTTAGGAAGATCTTGCAGGAGAGAGATGGGGGATAGTCATATCCAATTTAATCCAACAAAGAAAGGCTTCCATTTTATATGAACAACCTTTGGTGGCAAAATATTTTAATTGTGATTCCCATTCTCATTCCAATATGTCAGCCAGTGTGCCAAGATGAGGCCCCCCTCAGGGTAAAGGAACTACACCATTTATTCCGTCCAGGTAGCCTCCAACTTGATGGCATGAATATCAGTTTCTCCTTCCAGTTAAAAAAAAAATTCCCTCCCCCTCCCTTTGTCCTCAATTCCCCACTCTGACCTTTTCTCTCTTCGCACCTGCATACCACCTCCCGCGGACCCTCTCCTCCCTCACCAGTGAGGAATTGGTGGATTACAGAGTCTTCAAGGCTGCACCCTGCACGTCTTTCAGGCCACTCCTGGAGACATCGAAAATAGCCGGTTGGAAGATCTGGGAGCGGGAACTCACCACCATGAAGAACCGCAGTTTGAGCACAGCTGTAGATCACAGACTCTGACAGAACCCCAGCCACCTTGAAAAGGAAAGAAGAGACACTAAGGAGAGGAATGTGTTGTGCTCCTCTAACTTTTCATCTCCTTTTGTATTCTTAATTCTAGTCTTAATGCAGAATCTAAGTATTAAGGTAGTGGTGGGGTAGAGATATGTCTCTACCAAAGAAGATGTAAGGAGTTCCTTCCCTCCGCTAGCCTGCAGGTCACCCTTGGGCAAGGTGTAGCACTGCTTAGCCACCGATCAGGGTCATGTGAACCCATGGGAACAGGTGATGGATGATCATATGAGCAGCTGGTGCATATCACGATTCCTGATTAAACGACCACTGATGCCAGGTAAACAATCTCTGATGAGTATTGATAATGGCTAGGGTTACCCATCTTGTAAAGACATTGCCCGGAAGAAGGCAACAGCAAGTCACTTCTGTAGAAAAATTTGCCAGGAACAATCATAGTCATGGAAAGACCATGATCACCCATGTGATACAATACGGCAAGTCCTGAAGGAGTGAATGAATGAATGAATTAATGAACAAAGTGCTAAGAAAAGCTACAGTGATCACAAAGTGATCAATTCGTAAGGTAGGTCGAACTCACAGCAGCTAATACTTAAGAAGGATATAATGCAAATGCTTCTTTTCTGAGTCTATGTTTAACATCCTTTGACTTGAGCTTTACAGCATCTTGGGAAAGAGCATGGTGTGTGGTGCCCATTTCACATTGTACAAGGTTGCATGTAGATACTTAGAAAGTATGATAATGCGACTGTAGGAAGGTCAATAAGCATCAGGAGGGGGAAAAACTCAAATTGGATAATTCCTGGCAAAAATCATACATGTTCTGGATGTTGGAAGACAATTATTCCAACCTTAGGCTTCACTGCAGGAATTCCTTCAGGGCATTGACCTAGGCACAACAATCTTCATCAGTGACTGCTCTTCCATCATAGTGTAAGAGGCAGTGATTTTTACTGTAGAATTCCATTATTCTTCATGAAATGAAGCTGTCCATGCTGCAGAATCTGGAAAACATTCAGGCATGGGCTGATAAGTGGCAAGTAACACCTGTGTTTCAAAAGTGCAGGTAATGATCACCTTCAACAAGTGAAACTCAAATGTGATTCTTCAAATGGGTAATCTGCCATCATCTTCAACAATAATCCTTCAAACAGGTAATTTGCCATCATCTTCAACAATAATCCTTCAAACGGGTAATTTGCCATCATTTTCAATAATAATCAAACAGGTAATTTGCCATCATTTTCAACAATAATCCTTCAAACAGGTAATTTGCCATCATCTTCAACAATAATCCTTCAAACGGGTAATTGGCCATCATCTTCAACAATAATCCTTCAAACAGGTAATCTGCTGCAATAGAAGAGGAACAGAGCATTTGTCCCACAGTGTTTCTAGTCTTCACAGATATTTAGCGATGGGCAAATAATACTGGCCTTTTCACTGATGCATCCATCTCAGAATAATCCAGACAATATTTAAGAGTTACTGAATCCTTATGAGATACACTTCTGTGAGTCAATCGGTTATTTGAAGGCTGAAATATTCAATATTCAAGATTGTTTAATGTCATTTCCAGTACACAAGTGTAAAGGAGAACAAAATAATTGTTACTCCGGATCAGATGCAGCATATAAGAATCTCACACACTAACTTATTCTCTATGTACATGAACTGATACTAGGTACAGGAGTGTCTGCACAGAAGGTGAGATATAGGTCCCTTCAAGTAGGCATCCTGAGTAAAAACTTGAACAGTCATGGAGAAAAGATTTCTCATAAGTACAATACCAAAAAAGCCTCCATTTCAGATCTCATCAAATCTTCCAAGGTAGACTGCAATGCAACAAATTCAACTGTGGATAGATGACTGGCTTCTTCATTTGTCTGAACTATTTATAGTGAATCCTGATAAAGCTCTTTGCACTAATATGGTTGAGATTCTGTGCGCATGAATGGTACCCACGAGAGATAAATTTGTGAGCACCAAGAGATAACATATCCTCTGATCTTTGGTGCCAAATGGTACAAAGTGAGGATAATATAAGATCAGATAAAATGCCAAGTCAGGTACATCTAGAACAAGAAAGAGAAAATAGAAAACATAATTATCCACTGATAGGTAAAATTTATTATCTTCTAATCTAACCCCACATCCTGAAGGACAGGAGAAATGGGCCCATATTTGAGAGTCCTACACAGCTGGAAGTCGCCTGATCTGGGCTTGGAGGCCCGCGTGAGTGAGGGGGTGGGAGGGTGGGAAACAGGCTTGTTTTGCTGTTGTTGTTCAGTTTTATTCTGTTGTCCTGCTGCTGCTTGCATTGAGCATTGTGGGGCGTGTATGTTTGCACCAGAATGTGTGGGGTGACACTTGCGGGCTGCCCACAACACATGGGTGTGGTGGTTGTTAATGCACCTGACACATTTCATTCCATGATTCAATGTGTATGTGATAAATAAAACAATCAAAATCTGAAGTTGAGTTGATTAGAATGTTTTGTGACATGTAACTTCGGTATATTTTTGAGGGTCTAGGACAGGAGTTCCTAACCTGGGGTCCATGAACCCCTTGCTTAATGGTATAAGACCTTAAGACATAGGTGCAGAATTAGGCCATTCAGCCATCCCATCATGGCTGATCCCAGATCCCACTCAACCACACACACCTGCCTTCTCGCCATATCCTTTGATGCCCTGACCGATCAGGAAATTGACAAATTCTACCTTAAATATACCCACGGACTTGGCCTCCACCATAGTCTGGGGCAGCGCATTCCAGAGATTCACCACTTTCTGGCTAAAAAAATGCCTTCTTACCTCTGTTCTAAAAAGACACAGCTCAATTTTGAGGCTGTGCCCTCTGGTTCTGGATACCCCCACCATAGGAAACATCCTCTCCACATCCACCTTATCTAGTCCTTTCAACATTTGGCAGGCTTCAATGAGATCCCTCCGCATTCTTCTAAATTCCAGTGAGTACAGGCCCAAAGCTGCCAAGTGCTCCTCATATGTTAAGCCCTTCATTTCCGGAATCATCCTCATTAACCTCGTCCAGATTCTCTCCAACAACAACACATCCTTTCGGAGATATAAGGCCCAAAACTGTTGACAATACTCCAAGTGCAGCCTGACTAGTGTCTTATAAAGGCTCAGCATTATCTCCTTGCTTTTATATTCTATTCCCTTTGTAATAAATGCCACAGACTCAACCTGTAAATTAACCTTCTGGGAGTCTTGCACAAGGACTCCTCAGTCCCTCAGGACCTCCGATGTTTGAACCTTCTCCCCACTTAGATAATAGTTCCTTTAACCAAAATGCATTATCATACATTTCCCAATACTGTATTCCATCTGCCACTATTTTGCCCATTCTTCCAATTTGTCTTAAGTCCTACTGCAATTGCATTGCTCCCCCTCCACCTGACTTGGTATCATCTACAAATGTTGCCCCAGAGCCATCTACTCCATTATCTAAATTATTGACAAACAATATGAAAATTAGTGGTCCCAATACTGACCCCTGAGGAACACCACTAGTCACCAGCAGCCAACCAGAAAAGGACCCTTTTATTCCCAGTTGCTGCCTCCTATATAGCCATATAACAATTCCAGCACAGAAACAGGCCATCTTGGCCCTTCTAGTCCATGCCAAACGCTTACTCTCACCTAGTCCCACTGACCCACATTCAGCCCATAACCCTCCATTCCTTTCCTGTCCATATACCTATCCAATTTTGCTTTAAATGACAATACCAAACCTTCCTCTACCACTTCTACTGGAAGCTCGTTCCACACAGCTACCACTCTCTGAGTAAAGAAATTCCCCTTCGTGTTACCCTTAAACTTTTGCCCCCAACTCTCAACTCATGTCCTCTTGTTTGAATCTCCCCTACTCTCAATGGAAAAAGCCTATCCACGTCAACTCTATCTATCCCCCTCAGAATTTTAAATACCTCTATCAAGTCCCCCCTCAACCTTCTATGCTCCAAAGAATAAAGACCTAACTTGTTCAATCTTTCTCTGTAACTTAGGCACTGAAACCCAGGTAACATTCTAGTAAATCTTCTCTGTACTCTCTCTATTTTGTTGACATCTTTCCTATAATTTGGTGACCAGAACTGTACACAATACTCCAAATTTGGCCTCACCAATTCCTTGTACAATTTTAACCTTACATCCCAACTCCTATACTCAATGCTCTGATTTATAAAGGCCAACATAACAAAAGCTTTCTTCACCATCCTATCCACATGAGATTCCACCTTCAGGGAACTATGCACCATTATTCCTAGATCACTCTATTCTACTGCATTCTTCAATGCCCTACCATTTACCATGTATGTCCTATTTGGATTATTCCTACCAAAATGTAACACCTCACACTTATCAGCATTAAACTCCATCTGCCATCGTTCAGCCCACTCTTCTAACTGGCCTAAATCGCTCTGCAAGCTTTGAAAACCTACTTCATTATCCACAACGCCACCTGCCTTTGTATCATCTGAATACTTACTAATCCAATTTACCACCCCATCATCCAGATCATTAATGTATATGACAAACAACATTGGACCTGGTACAGATCTCTGAGGCACACCACTAGTCACCGGCCTCCAACCTGACAGTTATCCACCACTATTCTCTGGCATCTCTCCACTGTTGAATCCATTTAACTACTTCAACATTAATACCTAATGATTGAACCTTCCTAACTAACCTTCCATGCAGAACCTTGTCAAAGGCCTTACTGAGGTCCATATAGACAACATCCACTGCTTTACCCTCATCAACTTTCCTTGTAACCTCTTCAAAAAATTCAGTAAGATTTGTCAAACATGACCTTCCATGCACAAATCCATGTTGACTATTTCTAATCAGACCCTGTCTATCCAGATAATTATATATACCATCTCTAAGAATACTTTCCATTAATTTACCCACCACTGATGTCAAACTGACAGGCCTATAATTGCTAGGTTTACTCTTAGAACCCTTTTTAAACAATGGAACCACATGAGCAATACGCCTATCCTCCGGCACCATCCCCGTTTCTAATGACATTTGAAATATTTCTGTCAGAGCCCCTGCTATTTCCACACTAACTTCCCTCAGGGTCCTAGGGAATATCCTGTCAGGACTCGGAGATTTATCCACTTTTATATTCCTTAAAAGTGCCAGTACTTCCTCCTCTTTAATCGTCATAGTTACCATAACTTCCCTACTTGTTTCCCTTACCTTACACAATTCAATATCCTTCTCCTTAGTGAATACTGAAGAAAAGAAATTGTTCAAAATCTCCCCCATCTCTTTCGGCTCCACACATAGCTGTCCACTCTGATTCTCTAAGGGACCAATTTTATCCCTCAGTATCCTTTTGCTATTAATATAACTGTAGAAACCCTTCAGACTTATTTTCACCTTACTTGCCAAAGCAACCTAATATCTTCTTTTAGCTTTTCTAATTTCTTTAAGATTCTTCTTACATTCTTTATATTCCTCAAGCACCTCGTTTACTCCACGCTGTCAGCCATTCCTCTACCTATGTCAGTATCTTTCCAGTAACACCATAAGACTTTATCTTGTTAAGCAGACTCATGTGTGGCACCTTATCAAAAGCCCTCTGAAAATTCAAGTAAATAATATCCACTGCCTCTCCTTTGTCTACCCTGCTTGTTACTTCCTTGAAGAAGTCTAACAGATTTGTCTGGCAAGATTTCCCTTCACAGAAGCCATGCTGACTTTATCTTACTGGTCCATAATATAAATAAGGCTAGGAACTCCTGGTCTGGTGACTTAGAAGAGCAGCCAGCTCGATTATATTCCCAAAAAAAAATTACTCACAGGATAGAGCACCACTCTACTGGAGTTACATGATTACTCAATAAGTCAACACTCTACTGCGAGAAAATATCTGCAAGAAGGTACGTAATTTGTAATTGCACTAATATTTGCACTTCACTTGAAATTATTTACTTGTTACATCTCTGCTGGTAAATTCAACACAGAAGAAGAATAGGGTTAAATCAGGGATTGCTGGGCAGCATGGCTTGGGGCTGGAAATGTCGATTCCACACTGTATCTCTGTTAGAGCTTTTTAGGGGTTAGGACATGTAGCAAAATACTAACTTTGGCAACTAACTTTAGCCACCAATCTTCAGATCTGAATATGGACTGTGGATTAAATTTAAAATACAGCTCTGGACAATGGGTTCCAAAGAACTATGAACTGCAGTCAATTAGAAAGTCAGACAATGCTGATTTAACATTCATTTTGGGTGTCCGTAGTGTGTGTGAAAATGTAGTATTGGGTTGAGCAGGCCTCTTCTTCTGAAGGAGTCTCAATAAGACGCCGCTATATCTCATTTTGTTGAGTAAAAGACTACTTCATGTCTACCAGCTACTTCTCTCCAATGATTTTGTTCACGTGACAACAATCTCAATAAATAAATAAGCATCTAAGAAAGAATTTTAAAAAGACAGGAGAGGGTGGGAATATTCATCAGGTTGTGTCGCAGCTGTGAGAAGAGAACCATAGTCAATGTTTCAGCTCATAGCCTTCAGCAGATATCTCCATCTGAAATATTATCTCTTGTTTCTCTCCCCACAAATGCCTGATCAGCTGGGTATTTCTCTCTTTTACTTTAGAGTTTCACAATCTGCAAATAAAAAGCAGAGTTAATGCAAACATCCTTACCACTGAATTTCCTTTCTTGTTAAAAATGTTAGTGTCTGTAGAAATATAAAAACAATGATTATCATATACTTTTTCTTTAAAGCACAATCAAATTGCTACCATCAACAAGGAGCTACAGGAGGCTGAAGGCACACACTCTGTGATTCAGGAAAAGCTTCTTCCCCTCTGCCATCCAGTTTCTGAATGGACATTGAACCCTTGGACACTACCTCAGTACTTTTTCCTTTCCTATTTTTGTACTATTTAATTATTTAATTATATATACTTACTGTAATTCACAGTTTTTTTCTTTTCTATTGTTATGTATTGCATTGTACTGTGGCTGCAAAGTTAATACATTTCATGACATATGCCAATGATATTAAACCTGGTTCTGATTCAGATATTAAGAGGTTTGAAAAACATACTAGGCCCAGTACAATGTTTGATATTTATTGCAATGAAATATGGATGGAGAAAATGGTGTTTTGTTTTATTTTATTTCAAGATGCCACGTGAAACAGGCCCTTCTGGCCCAAGGAGCTGTACCTCCAAGAAAACCTCGACACGGTAGAGTAGAGGTTAGCACAACGCTTTACAGTACCAGTGACAGGGGTTCAATTCTCACCGCTGCCTGTAAGGAGTTTGCACTTCTCCCTGTGGCCATGTGGGTTTCTACCAGGTGTTACAATTTCCTCCCACAGCCCAAAGAAGTGTACTATTTGGTAGGTTAATTGGTCATTGTAAATTGTCCTGTGAGTAGGCTCAGATTAAAATCAGGGGATTACTGGGCAGTATGGCTCAAAGGGTCTATTCAGCACTGTATCTCAATAGATAAATAAATATTTAACCCTAGTCTAATCACAGGACAATTTAGAATGACCAATTAACCTATTAACCAGGACATCTTTGGACTGCAGGAGGAAACTGGAGCACAGAAATTAATAAATCTGGAATGTCACCTGGCATCTACTCAGGCCCTGAGTCTGGATGTGGTAAAGTCACTCACAGCCCATTGATCCTCCCAAGTCCTTCTTTCAAAACAAGGAGGATTTGTTAGGAGAGCTGACGCAGAATAGCCCAGCAACAGTCTGAAGTAGTTATAGAATCACAGGACACTGCAGCAGAAAAACAGACACCTTGGTCCATCTAGTCTGTGTCAAACAGTTTTTCTACCTCGTCCCAAGGAGCTGCACCAGGACCATAGCCCTCCATACCCCTCCCATCCAAACTTCTCTGAAATGTTGCACTGGATCTTTTAAATTATTTATTCAGAGATACAGTGCGGAACAGGCCCAGCCAGCTCAGTGAGCCGCACCATTCAGTAAACCACCTATTCATCCCTAGCCCAATCAGGACAATTTACTATGACCAATTAACTAATCTTTATGTGAGAGGAAACTTGAGCACCTGGAGGAAACTAATGATACATGGGGAAGACGTACAAACTCCTTAGAAGGTGCCAGATTGAACTCCAAACTGCAACACCCTGAGTTGTAACAGTGTTTCGCTAACCGGTACACCACCGTGGCGTCGTATGCCATGGGAACTTCTCACTTTTCCACAGCTCCTGCCTTTCAGCCAAGCAAAGACAAATCTGCCCTCTTTCCCAGTTCCCTTGCTTTCTTTGCATTGTACAGCTTGTTTACTTCCATTTCTCCCGGTTTCTGATGAAATATCACTAAACTGAGATTGTAACCACATCTTTCTCCACAGATGCTGCCTCACCAGTTGAGTATTTCCTGAATCTATGTAATACCTCAAAGTCAAAAATCAAAGTCGAGTTTGCTGTCATATGCACAAGAACAGTATATGTGTGCACAGCTGCATTGAAAAACTTACTCACAGCACCGACTCACAGCATCAGACAAGCAAGAAAACATCAATTAAGCACAATTTACAAACATCATATGTATTTTTTACAAGAAGGATAAAAAGATGAAGTCCATTGTAGTGCAAAGTGGTCATGGTGTCGCTGACCTGAGGTAGTGAACATGTTGTGCACATTCATGAGCTGATTGATCAAAGGCCATGAAACTGATGGTGTGTGACTTCAGGCTTCTGTATCTCCTGCTCAATGGTGGGTATGAGAAGATCTTCACTGTGGAAGCCACTAGCAGTATTGTGACTGGGGAAGCCACTAGCAGTATTGTGATTGGATACGTTCCACGTGTCAGGGGGCACAAAGTGTGTGAAGTTACCGTGACTAGAGAGAAGGTTCTTGGGAAACTGAAAGGTCTGTAGGTAGGTAATTCACCTGGACTAGATGGTGTACACCCCAGGGTTCTGAAAGAAGTGGCTGAAGAATTTGTGGCAGCATTAGTAATGATCTTTCAAGAATCACTAGATTCTGGAATGGTTCTGGAAGAGTGGAAAATTGTAAATGTCACTCCACTCTTTAAGAAGGGAAAGAGGCAATGGAAGGAACCTATAGGCCAGTTAGTCTGACCTCAGTTGTTGGGAAGATGTTGGAGTCGATTATTAAGGATGAGGTGTTGGGGTATTTGCAGGCACATGATAAAATAGGCCATAATCAGCATGCTTCCTTCAAGGGAAAATCTTGCCTGACAAATCTGTTGGAATTCTTAGAAGAAATAACAAGTTGGGTAGACAAAGGAAAATCAGTTGATGTTGTGTGCTTGGATTTTCTGAAGGCCTTCAACAAAGTGCCACAGATGAGGCTGCTTAACAAGCTATGAGCTCATGGTGTTACAGGAATGATTTTAACATGGATAAAACAATGGCTGGTTGGCTGCCGCCAACTAGGGGTGTTGCACAGGGGTCTGTGTTGAGGCCAATTCTTTTTATGTTTCATGTCGATAATTTGGATGATGGAATTGATGGCTTTATTGCAAAGTTTGCAGACGATATGAAGATAGTTGGAGGGGCAGGTCATTTTGAGGAAGTAGGGAGACTACAGAAGGACTTAAGACAGATTAACAGAATGGGCAAAGAAATGGCAGATGGAATACAGTGTTGGAAAGTGTATGGTCATGCACTTTGGTTGAAGAAGTGAAAAGGTTGAGTATCTTCTAAGTGGAGAGAAAGTTCAAA
This sequence comes from Hypanus sabinus, assembly GCF_030144855.1. Classification (NCBI taxonomy): domain Eukaryota; kingdom Metazoa; phylum Chordata; class Chondrichthyes; order Myliobatiformes; family Dasyatidae; genus Hypanus; species Hypanus sabinus. The sequence goes on from NC_082715.1 coordinate 10,135,537, forward strand.
AAACTGAGATGCAAAGTGATTTGGAAGTCCTTGTGCAGGATTCCCTAAAGGTTAATTTGCAGGTTGAGTCTGTGGTGAGGAAGGCAAATGCAATGTTACCATTAATTTCAAAAGGACTAGAGTATAAAGGCAAGAATATAATGTTGAAACTTTATAAAGCACAGGTGAAGCCTCACTTGGAGTATTGTGAACAGGTTTGGGGCCCTTATCTTAGAAAGGATGTGCTGAAACTGAGGGTTCAAGGAGGCTCATGAAAATGATTCCAGGATTAAATGGCTTGTCATTTGAAGAGCGGCTGATGGTTCTGGGTGTGTATTCACTAGACTTCAGGAGAATGAGGAGTGACCTCATTGAAACCTGTCGATTGGTTAAAGGCCTTGATAGAGTGGATGTGGAGAGGATGTTTCCCATGATGGGAGAGTCTAAAACCAGAGAACACCGCATCCTTTAAGAAAGGAGATGAGAAGGGTTTCTTTAGCCAAAGGGTGATGAATCTGTGGAATACTTTGCCATAGGCAGCTGTAGCGGCCACCTTTATGTATATTTAAGGCAAAGTTTGATAGATTCTTGATTGGTCAGGGCATGAAGAGGTACAGGGAGAAGGCAGGAGATTGGGACTGAGAGGAAAATTGGATCAGCCACGTTGAAATGGCAGATCAGACTCAATGGGCTAAATGGCCTAATTCTGCTCCTATATCTTACGGTCTATTAAAATTGCTGTACCAGACCATGATGTAACAGGTACTGAATATATAAAATTAAAGGTAAAAAACTCAGGAAAAAGACAAAGACAAAATTGAGATTTCTGCAAAGACTACAAAAATCCTTCATAGACAGATAGATACTTGATTGATCCCAAAGGAGATTACAGTGTCACAGTAACATTACAAGTGCACAGATACACAAGTATTAGAAGAGAAGTAAGAAAGAATATAAAATAAGTTGCCTCAAACAATCTAACAGGAGGGGTCTCCATGTCCCTGACTATAGGCTGACTCATTAAAGAGCCTAATGGCCAAGGGTAAGAATGACCTCATATGGCTCTCTTTGGAGTAGTGCAGTTGTCTAAGTCTATTACTAAAAGTGTTCTTCTGTTCAGCCAAGGTGGGGCATGAGGGTGAGAAACATTGTCCGGAATTGCCATGATTTTCCATAGAGTCCTTTGTTCCACCACAGCCTCCAGTGTGTGTTAACTGTTCAGATGAAGGGTCTTGGCCTGAAATGTTGACTATTTACTCTTCCACAAATGCTGCCTGGCCTGCTGAGTTCCTCCAGCATTTTGTGTGTGTGTTGCTTGGATTTCCAGCATCTGCAGATTTTCTCTTGTAGGTGACAAACCATTATGTAACTGCTATACTGCTTTGCCACCAGTAGGTGGAGAAGAACGCCATGTATTATTAAAATACAATGCTAAAAAATGTGAAACTGCAATTGCTAAAAAAATCATTAATTCAACTAATACCTTATCAAAAGTATTAAAAAAAGACTGATTGCAACAATATGTTAAACAAATTATTATCAAGATAGAAACATATTATTGTGTAAGAAGTCTCAGGTTTGGTGTTATGGCATGAAAGTTAAAGCCAAAACTTTTAAAATTCATAAAATACTTCGAGACATGTAAAAGTGTAAAAGTGCCAAATTCTCTTTGTAAGCAGCAGGTAATGCTAATCCAATTGTTAAATTTTAATCATAATTTTTAAAAACCAGAAGTATAAAAAGACATTATATAGAATAAGACTACAATTGGTCTTGATCTCTTTGACTGTAGGACTTAGAGCCAATTTTTGATCCTGTTAACCTGTGCAGATCTTTTTACCTGGTTCAGAATGGAACTGCACAATCATGCAGGCTTAACTTGATGAATGAAAAAATATAACATGGCAAGGGGAGAATTAACTTCGCCATGAACAGTTCCAAGCCTGCGTGTGAAAAGAGGAGGTTAGCAACCCCATCCCGTAAAAGCCCAAAGCTACAGAAATGGCAACAGGAAGGATCTTTGCCAAGAAGATGCATGATTGGCTACATCTGGGGCCAACTTGAAAGACTCTGGTTAGCTACTGTTGGTGACCTTTGCCCTAGTAGGGGAGATGGGCTTAAGCTAAGAATCGGTGAGTTATTTATAAGGTAATTATCTAGTCTTCCTTCAGTCAAAAAGTAAGTCTTGTTATGCAAAGAATTAACATTATTACTAAAGATAGAAACTGAAGTAATTGTGTTATATTTTGTAGAGCAGATAAACAGCATAGTTTCATTTGCTGATTGTGGACCTGAAAGAGTAAAATGAGGGAACTCATACCAGTCCTCGGAAAGAGTGAGTAATTTCAAGTTACTGGATGTCAACACCTCTGAGGATCTATCCTGGGTCCAACATATCGATGCAGTTACAAAGAAGGCACCACAGTGGCTATATTTCATTAGGAGTTTGAGGAGATTTGACGTGTCACCAAAGACACTTACAAATTTCCACAGATGTACCTTGGAGTGCATTCCAACTAGCTGCATCACAGTCTGTTTATTGGGGATGGGGATGGGCGTGGTGGGTTGGGGGTGGGGTAACTGCACAGGATTGAAATAGACTGCAGAGAGTAAATTCAGTCATCTCCATCATGGGCATTAGCCTCTGTAGTGTCCAGGACATCTTCAAGGAGCAATGCCTCAAAAAGGTGACGTACATCATTAAGCACCCCTTCAATCAGGGCATGCCCTCTTCTCACTGCTACCATCAGAGAGGAGGTACAGAAGCCTGAAGACACACACTCAATGATTCAGAAACAGCTTCTTCCCCTCTATCAATTTCTGTGCAAACATGAAAGAAAGAAAGAAAGTAAATAAATAAATAAATAGATAGATAGATAGATAGATAGATAGATAGATAAATAAATAAATAGATAGATAGATAGATAGATAGATAGATAGATAGATAGATAGATAGATAGATAGATAGATAAATAAATAAATAAATAGATAAATAGATAAATAAATAAATAAATAAGCAAGCAAGCAATAAATATTAAGAAGAGGAGATGAAGAGTCTTTGAAAGTGAATCCACAGGTTGTGGGAACAGTTCAGTGACAGGGCAGGTGAAGTTGAGAGAAATTATCCCACTGTTTCAAGAGCCTGATGTCTGAGGGGTAATAACTGTTCCTGAAGCTGGTGATGTGAATCCTGAGGCTCCTGTACCTTCTTCCTGATGGCAACAGTGAGAAGAGAGCATGACCTAGATGGTGGGGGTCCCTGATGATGGATGATCTATCTGAATCAACACATGCAAAATGCTGAAGGAGTTCAACAGGCAAGGTAGCATCTATGGAAAAGAATAAACAGGTGATGTTTCAGGCCGAGACCCTTTATCTGATGAAGGCCTTCTTAAAATCCAAGTGCAAAACATCAACCAATTCTCCTTTGTCTATCCACTTGTTACTTCTTCAAACAACTCCAACAGATTTCAGGCAAGATTTTCCCTTGAGGAAACCATGCTGACATGGCCTATTTTATCAAGTGCCTCCAAGTATCCAAAGACCTCATCCTAAATAGTTGACTCCAGCATCTTCCAAACCACTGAGGTCAGACTAACTGGCCTATGGTATCCTTTTTTCTGCCTCTCTCCCTTCTTGAAGAATGGAGTGACATTTGCAATTTTCCACTCTTCCAGACATCTAGTGATTAGAACAGAGAACATAGAAAATCTAAGTCATATTGAAGGCCCTTCATCCCACAATGTTGTGTCAACCATGGAACCTACTCTAGAAGCTGCCTAGAATTTCCCCACCGCATTGCCCTCTATTTTTCTAAGCTCCATTTATGTATCTAATAGTCTCTTAAACGACCCTATTGTATCTGTGTCTACCACCTTTGCTGGCAGTACATTCCATGCACCCACCAGCCTCTGTGAAAAACCTCCCTCTGACATCCCCCTTATATCTATTTCCAAACACCTTGAAACTAGCCTTGGGAAAATGCCTCAGCTAGCTACATGATCAATCCCTCTCATCATCTTATGCACCTCTATCAGGTCACCTCTCATACTCTGTCGCTCCGAGGGGAAAAAAACCAGGTTCACTCAACCATGTTCTCATAATGCATGTTCTCCAATCCAGGCAACATGCTTGTAAATCTCCTCTACACTCTCTCTATAGCATTCATATCCTTCCTGTAATGAGATTATCAGAACTGAACACAGTACTTCATTTGGGGTCTAACCAAGGTCTTATATACCTGAAACATTACCTCGCGGGTCTTGAACTCAACCCCACAGTTGATGAAGGCCAACACAACATACACCTTCTAAACAACACTGTCAACCTACGCAGTAGCTTTGACTGTCCTATGGATAAGGACCCCAAGATCCCACTGATCCTCTAAACTGCCAGGAGTCTTACCATTAATATTATATTCTGTCTTCAAATTTGGCCTGCCAAAATGAACCACTTCACACTTACTTGTGTTGAACTCCATCTGCCACTTTTCAGCCCAGTTCTGCATCCTATCAATGTCACTCTGACAACCATCCAGACTATCCACAACACTCCTAACATTTGTATCATCAACAAACTTACTAACCCACCCTCCTACTTTCTCATCTAGGTCCTGTATAAAAATCACAAAGAGGAGGGGTCCCAGAACAGATCCCTGAGGCACACCACTGGTGACCGTTCTTCATGTAGAATACAAACCATCCACAACCACTCTTTGTCTTCTGTGGTCAAGCCAATTCTGGATCCACAAAGCAAGGTCTTCTTGGATCCCATGCCTCATTACTTTCTGAATGAGTCTCACATGGTGAACCTTATCAAATGCCTTACTGATACCTATATACACTACATCCACTGCTCTACCTTCATCAATGTGTTTAGTCGCATCCTCAAAAAATCCAATCAGGCTCATAAGGCACGATCTCCCCTTGACAAAGCCAAGATGACTATTCCTAATAATATTATACCTCTCCAAATGTTTATAAATCCTGCCTTTCAGGATCTTCTCCAAAAATTTGCCCACCACTGAAGTAAGACTCACTGGTCAATAATTTCCTGGGTTGTCTCTATTCTCTTTCTTGAACATGGGAACAATGTTTGCAACCCTGGTACTTTTCCCGTCCCTACTGATGATGCAAAGATCATTGCTGGGGCTCCACAATCTCCTCCGTCGCCTCCCCCAGTAGACTGGGGAATATTTCGTTGGGTCCCAGTGACTTGTCTAACTTAATACCTTTCAAAAGCTCCAGCACACCCTCTTTCTTAATCCTATCCACTTAAGCATTTCACTCTGCTTTAAGTCATTCTCACAATCGCCAAGGTCCTTTTCCCTGGTGAATACTGAAGCAGTATTAAGTGCCTCTGCTACCTCCTCCGGCTCCATGCACGTGTTTCCACTCTCACTCCTGATTGGTCCTATTCTTACACGGTTCATCCTCTTGCTCTTCACATACTTGTAGAATGCCTTGGGGTTTTCCTTAATCCTGCTGTACATTTCCCTGAGAACATCTGCTCCCAATTTATGTTCCCACGTTCCTGCCTAGTTCTTAAAAGATCATTACTAATGCCTCCACAATCCCTTCAGTCACTTCTTTCAGAACTCTAGGGTGTACACCATTTGGTCCAGGTGACTTACCTACTTTCAGACCTTTTAGTTTCCAAAGAACTTCACCTCTAGTTATGGTAACTTCACACACTTCATGACCCCTGACACCTGGAACTTCTATCATTCTATTAGTATCTTCCACCATGAAGACTGATGCAAAATACTTATTCATCGACCATTTCATTGTCTCCTATTGCTACCTCTCCAGCATCATTTTCCAGTGGTCTAATATCCACTCTCAATTCTCCTTTATACTTTATGTATCTGAAGAAACCTTTGGTATCCTTTTTAATATTATTGACTAGCTTACTTTCATATTCCATCTTTACCTTCTTAATGACTTTTTTAGTTGCCGTCTGTTGGTTTTTAGAAGCTTCCCAATCCTCTAACTTCCCACTAACGTTTGCTCTATTATATGCCCTCACTAAGAAAGGATGTGGTGATGATTCACAGGATGTTTACAAAAATGATTCAGTGAATGAAAGGTTTAGTATTAAGAGGCATTCAATGTTTCTGGGCCTGTACTCACTGGAATTTTTAAGAATGGGAAGAGATCTCATTGAAATCTATGAAATGTTGAAAGGTCTAGATAGAGTGAATATGGAGAGGATGTTTCCTATGGTAGGGAAATCTATGACCAGAGGACACAGCCTCAGAATAAAGGGGTGTTCATTTAGAACAGAGATGAAGTGGAATTTATTTTGCCCGAGAGTGGTGAATCTGTGGAATTCTTTGCCACAGGGGGCTGTGGAATCCAGGTCACTGGGTGTATTTAAGAAAGAAGTTGTAAGATTCTTGATGTTAGGGTGTTAATGGTGTTAGGGAGAATGGGGTTGAGAGGAAAATTGATCAGCCATGCCACTATCAAATTCTGGAGCAGTCATGATGGGTCGAATGACCTAATTCTGCTCCTATCTTATGGTTATATGATAGCACCTCGCTAAAATATAAGGAAAAGCAAATACTAAGTGTCTCACTTCCTGTGTTCTTCTTTCCATTCATTTCTGAATTTACAGAACATCTGACATTCAGCACCCAGGATATGCCCTCTCCTCATTACTATCACCAGAGAGGAGGACACTCATTCAACATTTTAGGAACAGCTTCTTTCTCTTCACCATCAGATTTCTGAATCCATTAACACTACCTCTCTACTTTTTACGCTACTTATTTAATTTGTGTAGATAGATTTATTATTGTAATTTAGAGTTAATTTTACGTATTTCACTGTATTGCCGAAATAACAAACCACGCTATATGTAAGTAATAATAAGCCTGATTCTGAGGACTGCTTTCTTGTCTTCATATTTAGCTTCAATACGAGCATCCTTGCCATCCTCTGTAATTTTAATGAGGCTGAAATGATCCCCAACTGCCTCAGTCCCATTCCCGACCCCCGTCCTCTCTCCCCACACCGAACTGCCGAACAGGGGTGACCTGGTATTCCCACAGCTCCTCTCTGGAGAAACGTTTCTGCGAACTGGCAGACTGTCCCATGGCCGCTTCTCCGTCGGTTACACTTCAAAACCAGCCCGCGAGACGAGAACCGCCGGACCGGGCGCCCGCGAGACGAGAACCGCCGGACCGGGCGCCCGCGAGCCGAGAACCGCCGGACCGGGCGCCCGCGAGACGCGAACCGCCGGACCGGGCGCCCGCGAGACGAGAACCGCCGGACCGGGCGCCCGCGAGACGAGAACCGCCGGACCGGGCGCCCGCGAGACGCGAGACGCCGGACCGGGCGCCCGCGAGACGAGAACCGCCGGACCGAGTGCCCGCGAGAAGAGAACCGCCAGACCGGGCGCCCTCGAGACGCGAACCGCCAGACCGGGCGCCCCCGAGACGCGAACCGCCGGACCGAGTGCCCACGAGACGAGAACCGCCGGACCGGGCGCCCCCGAGACGCGAGACGCCAGACCAAGTGCCCGCGAGAAGAGAACCGCCAGACCGGGCGCCCCCGAGACGCGAGACGCCAGACCAAGTGCCCGCGAGACGAAAACCGCCGGACCGGGAGTCCCCGAGACGAGAACCGCCGGACCGGGCGCCCCCGAGACGCGAACTGCCGGACCGGGAGTCCCCGAGACGAGAACCGCCGGACCGGGAGTCCCCGAGACGAGAACCGCCGGACCGGGAGTCCCCGAGACGCGAACCGCCGGACCGGGCGCCCCCGAGACGCGAACCGCTGGACCGTGTGCCCACGAGCCGAGAACCGCCGGACCGGGAGTCCCCGAGACGCGAAACGCTGGACCGGGCGCCCCCGAGACGCGAGACGCCGGACCAAGTGCCCGCGAGACGAGAACCGCCGGACCGGGAGTCCCCGAGACGAGAACCGCCGGACCGGGCGCCCCCGAGACGCGAACTGCTGGACCGGGAGTCCCCGAGACGAGAACCGCCGGACCGGGCGCCCCCGAGACGCGAACCGCCGGACCGGGCGCCCCCGAGACGCGAACCGCCGGACCGGGCGCCCCCGAGACGCGAGACGCTGGACCGGGCGCCCCCGAGACGCGAACTGCCGGACTGGGCGCCCCCGAGACGCGAGACGCTGGACTGGGCGCCCCCGAGACGCGAGACGCTGGACCGGGCGCCCCCGATACGAGAACTGCCGGACCGAGTGCCCGCGAGAAGAGAACCGCCGGACCAGGCGCCCCCGAGACGCGAGACGCCGGACCAGGCGCCCCCGAGACGCGAGACGCCGGACCAAGTGCCCGCGAGACGAGAACCGCCGGACCGGGAGTCCCCGAGACGAGAACCGCCGGACCGGGCGCCCCCGAGACGAGAACCGCCGGACCGGGCGCCCCCGAGACGCGAACCGCCGGACCGGGAGTCCCCGAGACGCGAACCGCCGGACCGGGAGTCCCCGAGACGCGAACCGCCGGACCGGGCGCCCCCGAGACGCGAACCGCCGGACCGGGCGCCCCCGAGACGCGAACCGCCGGACCGGGCGCCCCCGAGACGCGAGCCGCTGCGGGTTCAGAGCCGCAGGGACTCTGAGAGACTATTGCTCGAGCCCTTGTGGTCTTATTTTGCCAGAGGATAATGATTTGCAATAATTGCTCTGGGGCCAATGATGGACGCTGTGTCCTAGCTGTCTACATAGTAAGCCAGCCAGGACAGTACAATATGGAGACCTGTTGTCGGTGTAGCAGTCTCCCCTCTCCAGCAGCTGATGAAACCAAAGGGACTGCAGAGACAGATACAGTTCAGCACCAATGGCGTCCCAGGAGTTGCCAATCAGCGTTGAACTCAGTGTAGAACTGCCTTAGGGACACCCAACTCTGGATTTTTCCCTCGCGGCTCCCGAAGCCTTCCCCATGAGTGGGTTTGAGATCAGAGATTTCCTTCTCCTAGATGAATGGCCAACTGCAGCTGATGAGCTCGATCTGCCTGAAGTGACTGGTTTTAAGGCACCAGTAACCCGGCTTTGCCTTCCTCCTGTCGGTAGAAACGGTTCCACTCGGCTTAGTAGCTAAGCCACATGTGAAGGCCAGGAGCTGGACTTGGTTATCAGAGGCAGCATTTAATAGGTAGTGGGAGCTTGTCCCCATTACCACCCCTGGATATAACAACCTTAAGGAACAAACTAATTTCTATAAATTATAAAAAACAGCCTTAGCACTGACCCCTTTAGCAGACCACATACAACAATCAAAAACAGACTCATATATGCCTGTTCAGTTTCCCTCCGACCCACTAGTCATCTGTCCTTTACAATTGTTAGAAGTTTTTTTTCCTCGACTTAGTAATCAATGCCCACAGTCACCAAATTATCTTTCTCCAGTTTTCAATTATTTTTCTCATCTATCATTCCTCCTTTTTAATATGTATTAAAAACATAATAGTGTGATAAATTCTGAGTCAAGAAATCTCCTGTGTAAAAATAAGCAATTTGGTTAATAGGGTAGAGATGGGAGGTTGATAAGCACCAAATGTGTTCTGAATTACTCAGGCTCCAGTTCAATTACTGACACTAACTTTACCTCAGTAATGATGGGCTAAAGGTTCATTGTACTTTAGGAAAACCAATCTACATTTTTAATCTAACTGCTATATGTGATGATTTGGTTGTCAATCTCAAACGTGATTGGTAATCCAGTCATTAACTGATTCGATAATTCTGCTTTTCACGTTTTTCTGCACATATATTACTTTATTGCAAAGTTCGGTGAAATAAGTTGGTTTGAACACTACATTAAGCCGATTGTGAAAGTGAACACATCATTACCACCGTGACTTAAAATAGCAACCATGGATAGAATAATAGAATATCAGAATCAGGTTCAATATCACCAGCTTATGTCCTGAAATGTGCTAACTTTGCAGCAACAGTAAATTGCACTACATAATAATGGGAAAAAACTGTGAGTTACAGTAAGTATATATATATATATAGTGGAAAACAAAAAAATGTAGTGAGGTAGTGGTCAAGGGTTCAATGTCCATTCAGGAATCAGATGGCAGAGGGGAAGAAGCTGTTCCTGAATTGCTGAGTGTGTGTTTTCAGGTTCCTGTGATCCTTTCCTGATGGTAACAATGAGAAGATGACAGGTCCAGGGTGCCAAGCGTCCCTAATGATGTACACTGCTTTCTTGAGGCATCGCTCCTTGAAGGTGACCTGGATACTGTGGAGGCTAGTGCCCATGATGGAGATGACTATGTTTACAGCTCTCTGCAGCTTACTTTCCCCCTCTGCCCCAGCATACCAGACTGTGATGCAGGCAGTTAGAATGCTCTCCGTAACATACACAAGATGCTGGAGGAATTCAGCAGGTCAGGAGGGGAATGAACAGTTGATGCTCTGGGCTTCAGAGACTGTTTATTCTCCTCCAATGATGCTGCTTGAGTTCTTCCAGCATTGTGTGTGTGTTACTCTGGATTTCCAGCATCTGCAGAATCCCTTGTGTGAATACTAGGAATGTAGTGGTGTGAATTTGGGCAGGTGGGGCTTGTCAGCCTTGGACAGCAGCCCACCTAGGAGAAGGAAAACTCTGATTTTAAACCTCCGCTGCCTTGCAGCCACACCCACCCACGGGAAAGGCTTCGGGAGTAAGCTCTGAGGAGAAAATCTGGAGCCGGGGTCCCAAAGGCAGTTTGATGTTGTTTACAGCTTCACTCTGGCAACCTCTGCGACAACACTGATGACAAGCTGTACCGGTGCTTGCCCTTCCCTCGGACTACATCAGTGACGTGGAGAGGGGGAACCCGCTGCATGGGCAACAGTCGGTTCTTCAAACCTTCCTGCCCAGGCTTGCACCCTGGAGAGGACACAGTCCACCAGAGGCGCAAAGCCGTGATCCCCTGGGATCGACAACTGCCGACTACTACAGGTGGTGTGATGGGTACACATCTTACCACTCTGACTTGGTAGTCTGACTGATAGTCTGCAGTCCTTGAGGCCCCAAGACCAGTCTGAATTTGGTTCCTGATGATCATGAACCCACTTCTGAAATAGCCTCTAATATTTGTTGGACCTCGGTGTGTATAATATTGATTTCTCTTTTTCCTACATTACAGCAGAGTACTTTTAGAGTAGAATGTATCATGCGTTTCAAACATTGAAAAACAATAAATATAATAGAAGCCAAATGAGCTGTAAGTACTATTGTTTTGAAGACAGCTCATGGAGAGGAATAGTAATACTTTGGGAATGATACAGTGCATTTCATCCTCTGTGCTTTTACTTCTTCCCCATTCCACAGAGAACTATGTGCTTATTTTCTCAGCTAAAATTTTTCATTACTAAAGTCCTTACCCTGATCATGACTGCTTGTAACTCTCCTCAGTGAGCAAACAATCTGTTCTAAAACTTCTGAATTGTTCCAGGCACTAGGAGCGCTGTGCATTTGCACTGGTCCGTCACGGGATAAAGCCCTCCCCAAAACTGAACACATCTACGCAGACCGTTAAGTAGCATCCATGATCCAGGACCCCTACCATCCAGGACATGCTCTCTTCTCACTGCTGCCATCAGGAAGAGGATACAGGAACCGCAGGTCCCACACCATCAGGTTCACGAACAGTTATTACCCCTTAACCATTGGGTTCCTGAACCAAAGGGGATAACTTCACTTAACTTCACTCACCCATTACTGAACTGTTCCCACTTTCAAGGACTCTTCATCTCATGTTCTCGATATTTATTGCTTGCTTAATTAATTAATTAATTATTGTATCTTTTTTCTCTTTGTTTTTGTATTGGACAGTTTTTTAAATATTGATTGTTATCTGCCCTGTTAGGTGTGTCTTTCATTGATTCAATTGTGTTTCGTGTATTTACTGTGATTGCCAACAAGAAAGTGAATCCCAGAGATATGTATTTATTTTTTATTTATGGGGATACAGTACAGAACAGGCCTTTCCAGCCATTTGGGCCCCACCACCCAGCAATCTCTCGATTTAACCATAGTCTAATCACGGGACAATTTCAGTGACCAATTAACCTACCAATCTTTGGACTGTGAGAGGACACTGGAGTACCCGGAGGAAACCACGTGGTCACAGGGAGAACATATAAGCTCCTCACAGGCAGCTGCGGGAACTGAACACGGGTCACTGGTACTGTAAAGTGTTGTGCTAACCACCTGTAAGTGTTTTGATAATAAGTTTACTTTGCATTTTGAACTTTGCATTGCTGTGGTATCATGTGCCAAGTCTTTGAACTGCTGCACACTTACATTTTGTAGTAACCGATTGGATTACAGCATTTCAACATCACTGCTGAGCTTATGATTGGTCAACTGAGCACCAATAGTTTCACCACCTAAAATCTAATCCTTAGAACATAGAACAGTAAGGCACCATATTGAACCTTCAGCTTACAATGTTATGCTGACCTATAAAATCCTTCTCCACAATCAATCTAACCCTTCCTTCCTATACAGCCCATATTTATCCATTTCCTCATCCAAGTCATTTATAAAAAATCACAAGAGCAGGGGTCTCAGACCAGATGCCTGTGGGACATCACTAGTCACTGACCTCCAAGCAAAATGTGATCTAACTGCGACCACCTTCTGCCTTCTATGCAGCCAAATTTCACAGATCCCATGCTTTATGAATTTCTGGATAAGCATCCTATGGAGAGCCTTGTGAGATGCCTTAGTAAAATCTATATACATCTCATCCACCATTCTACCTTGGCCAATTCTCTTTGAGAATCTCAGTCAGGCTGGTCAGGCATGGCCCAGCCCTCACAAAGCAATGCTAACTATCCCTAGAAAGACTATACTTCTCCGAATCCTGTCCCCAGGAATCCTCTCCATTTGTTGGCCAACCTCCCATGTAAAACTCACTGCTCCGTATTTCCCAAGATTGTCCAATGGAGCCACATGTCATTTTCCAATTCTCTGGTACTATTCCTGTGGCCCGGGAGGACAAAAAAAAAAATCTTCATCAAAATCGAGTTCTTAGCTAGAGTTCCTGACTCAATACATTTCTCCAACACTGGAAGGGTTGATTTTTTTTACCATGCCAATCTTTATGACCACATCCTGGACATAATTCCCTCACAGTGCCTCCTTTAAACTACTCCTGGACTTCATGCGGTTGCTCGACAAGTTTTCAATCTTGCACAATAACCTGTCAATGTTCATATCAATGCTACAGTGTCATCTTCAACTGCACCTCACCATGGAGCAACAAAAAGTAGTGGATACAGCCCGCCATGAAGCAAATCTATATGGAATGTTGTCACAGGAAAGCAGCAGCGTTCATCATCAGGAACCTCCACCACCCAGGACATGCTCTCTTCTTGCTTCTGCCATCAGGAAGAAGGTACAAGAGCCTCAGGACTCCCAGCACTAGGTTCAGAAACAGTTACTATCCTTCAACTATAAGGCTTTTGAACCAAATGCAGTAACTTCACTTACCTATCACTGAACTGTTCTCACAATCTATGGACTCACTTTCAACGACTCTTCATCTCATGTTCTCAATATTTATTGCTTAGTTATTTTTTTGTCTTTGTATAGTTTGATGTCTTTTGCACACTGGTTGATATGGTCTTTCACTGATTCTATTGTGGTTATTATTCTATTATGAATTTATTGTGTATGCCCACAAGAAAATTAAACTCAGGGTTGTATATGGTGGTATATATTTATTCTCATAATAAATTAACTTCGATCTTTTGACCTTTAGCATAAGCTCTCTCTTACTATTCTCCTCTCTCCACCACTTTCTCCATGAGAGAATATAGCAGTCAATGGAATTTAGAATTTTACTGTTCACTTGTTTGTCTGTCCCATTGTATGCAAGTACCTACGTAACTTTGATTTCTATTATCTCTCCTTTGTTTTTCTCTATGTTCCCTTTATCTTAATAATCCCATTCTCCCTGTGGTCATGGAGGTTCAACACTGAGCTGTAGACCGCCCAGTTCCCATTTCTGTTTCTCACCTTGGCTGTGTTAATAATTCTCTCTCCTTTGCTCTGGTATCCTTTACCATTTCTAATCTACTGTCACAAAACTTCCCCTCAACAAAAAATTAAGCTTAATCCCCCCAAACTACCCCCCCAGCTTTTTGTGTAAGATTAGACCTATTACCCCTGTTTAAATCCAATCTCTACAAGTTATTTCATAAACACGAGAAATTCTGCAGATTCCAGAAATCCAAAGCAAGACTTACAAAATGCTGGAGGATCTCAGCAGGTCAGGCAACAGCTATGGAAATGAATAAACAGGCAACGTTTCAGACTGAGACCCTTCTTCAGAACTGAGAAGGAAGGGGGAAGTGCCAGAACTAAAAGGACTGGAGGGAAAGGAGGATGAGTTGGAAGGTGATAGGTGAAGCCAGGTGAGTGGGTAAATTTCCTTTTTATTCTTGCATCTTCCCCTTTCCTTTCCAGTCTTAAGAAGGGTCTCTGCCAAAAACAATGACTGTTCATTCTTTTCATTGGATGCCACCTGACCTGCTGAGTTCCTCCAGCATTTGTGTGTCTACAAGTTATTTGCTCAATAAGTGCCTCAATAAAGTACTTCATCGGCTGAGGGACAACCGAACAAAATGGCCAGACTGCTAAATGTTGTAGACTTTAATGCTATAAGATGTGCATGCAGCTGTGCTGAAGTGACAGGCCAATGCTGAATGGCACTGGATGCAGATGAGTAGGAGGACAAGAAGCAGATATCAACACTTACAGAGCATTTAAAACAACTCTGTCAAGTACAGGGGAAGTAAAAACAAAAAAAAAAGAAAATCACGCAGCGAGCTAAATATAGTCCATGGAAATAGTATTAAAATGTGAGTTTCAACAGCCTAATTGAAAGCTTTCAAGGGATATCTTCTGGATCAGATATTATTTGAATATTTTTTTTTCCTGCGTGCAGAAAATTTGAACTCCCGGTACACCAGATTGTTTATTAATGTTATATCAGGATAGATTGAAATTCTTTTTCTGTGAAGTATTTCACTGAAGTATTATTATTATGTGTTGTGTTGTATGACATGGGGAATCATGGTCTTTCCATGACCATAATTGTTCTTGGCAATTTTTTTTACAGAAGTTGTTTGCCATTGCCTTCTTCTGGGGAGTGTCTTTACAAGGTGGGTGACTCCAGCCATTATCAATACTCTTCAGAGATTGTCTACCTGGTGTCAGTGGTCACATAACCAGGACTTGTGATATGCACCAGCTACTCATACGACCATCCACCTCCTGCTCCCATGGCTTCACGTGACACTGATCAGGAGACTAAGCAGGTGCTACACCTTGCCCAAGGGTGACCTGCCAGCTAGCAGAGAGAAGTGCTTTACACTTTCTTTGGTAGAGACGTATCTCCGTTCTGCAACCCCGTCGATTTAATTAAATACTGTATTATCTGCATTGAAAAGTTTTTTAATTGTGTTTTTATGAACGATATGATGTATAGGTCTCTTATGAGCAGAGTACCTCGGCCTATTGGAGTACTTTATTTCTGGCCTTATAAAAAATTATTTTCCTGTTGTCGTCCAGTTCTGAATTTTTCAAATGTAATTGTCAATGTCTGTATTTCACCATCGCTTTCAAAATTTACTGAAGCGGATTAAGAAAAATAAACAGTTAATATGCTTAGCTGCTGCTGTTCACTCTGCTGACGCATGACTGCGTCACAGGATTCAGCTCAGATCGTGTCACCAAGTTTGCGTATGACACAGCAGAGGCTGGTCTCATCAACAACGATGAGGAGTCAGAGTACAGAGAGGAAGTGGAGCGGCCGGTGCAGCAATGTGAGAGAAACGCTAAGCCCGAAAGTGGAGAAGAACAAGGAACTCTTTGTGGACTTCTGGAAGCTGCAGATGATCCAGCCCCCTCTGCCAGTGAGTCGCTCCTCCGTAAGGAGGTGAGTGTACCAAGTCCCTGGGAGTTCTCATCACGGACGACCTCACCTGGTCCTTCAACACCACTTCCCTGAGCAAGAAGGCACAGCAGCACCTACACTTCCTCGAGAAATTAAGTCAAGCAAGGTTCCCAGCCCACATCTTAGCTGTGGTTTATAGGAGCACCATTGAGAGTGTCCTGACAAGTTGCATCTCCACCTGGTATGGGATCAGTAAGCTTTGGACTGGAAATCTCTACAAAGGACTGTGAGGACAGCTGAGAGAATCATAGGCGTCTCTCTTGTGGTGAACTACATATACCTGTCTGGACACGCCCCCTGCTGACTGCTCCTGTGGCTCCTCCCACAGACCCCGGTATAAAGGCGATCAAGGCCTGAGCCCGGCCCTCAGTCTCCAGGATGTAGTATGGTGGTCACTCACTGCTTGTTCCTTCTTCCAGTCAATAAAATTGATGCACCATCAATAACTCTCTCTGAGACATAAAGGCGAGATATCGGCTTTTATTGACTGGAAGAAGGAACAAGCAGTGAGTGACCACCATACTACATCCTGGAGACTGAGGCCGGGCTCAGGCCTTGATCGCCTTTATACAGGGGTCTGTGGGAGGAGCCACAGGACCTGTCAGCAGGGGACATAAGTCAGAGAGTCACCTTGGCTTCTGGGTCGCATTCCACAGACATCCGGGCGGGTTGTGTAGCGACATTGGTGGTGCAGGGCACAGAAAATCAGAACTTTGCGCTACTGGTCATGCCTCAACTGTGCGCGCCTGTGCTATTGGGGCTGGACTTCCAGAGCCACCTCAAAAGTGTGACTATGGCATATGATGGGCCCCTCCCACCACTCACTGTCCGGAATCCTCAGTTTGGTGGGTCTTCGCCATATACCCCGCTACTGACCACACACACACACACCGAACCACACGTTCCACCCAGCACCATGCCGACAGCTGTGCTACTGACACCACTTGCAGCCTCTCCACCCTCAAGATCCCTCCCCCACCGCTGTTCGCCAACCTGACCCCTGACTGTAAACCTGTGGCAACTAAAAGCAGGAGGTACAGCGCGGGGGACAGGGCCTTCATTCAGTCGGAGGTGCAGCGGCTCTCAGGGAGGGGATCATTGAGCCAAGCACAAGCCCTTGGAGGGCCCAGGTGGTTGTTGTTCGGACTGGGCAGAAAAATAGGATGGTCGTGGACTATAGTCAAACCATCAATAGGTTCACACAGCTTGACGCGTACCCCCTACCCCGCATCGCGGATATGGTCAACTGGATAGCTCAGTACAAGGTGTACTCGACAATTTATCTGAAATCTGCTTATCACCAGCTCCCCATCCGCCCAGAGGACCGCCCCTACACTGCCTTCAAGGCGGGCGGCAGGCTCTATCACTTCCTGCGAATCCCCTTTGGTGTCACAAATGGTGTCTCTGTCTTCCAGAGGAAAATTGACCGATTGGTGGACCAGTACCAACTGAAGGACACATTTCCCTATCTGGATAACATCACCATCTGTGGTCGCGACTGGCCGGATCACAACGCCAACCTCCAACGATTTTTCCAAGTGGCCAAAGCCCTGAACCTTACTTATAACAGGGACAAATGTGTGTTTGGAACCACCCCACTCGCTATCCTTGGGTATGTCGTGAAGAACGGGGTCATTGGCCCTGATCCCGACTGTATGCGCCTCCTGTTAGAACTCCCTCTTCCCACCACCCTCAAAGCCCTCAGACAGTGCCTGGGTTTTTTTTCCTATTACGCCCAATGGGTCCCCCATTATGCAGACGAGGCCCGCCCCCTTGTCAAGTCTACCACATTTCCCCTCTCTGCTGAGGCCTGCGTGGCCTTCAGCTGCATTAAAGGGGACATTGCCAAAGCAGCGATGCATGCGGTGGATGAAACCATTCCCTTCCAAGTAGAGAGTGACGCCTCCGACTTCGCGCTGGCTGCTACCCTCAATCAGGCAGGCAGGCCAGTAGCATTCTTCTCTTGTACCCTTCAAGGCCCTGAAATTTGGCACTCCGCGGTGGAGAAAGAAGCCCAGGCCATAGTGGAGGCTATTAGGCACTGGAGGCACTATCTCACCGGCAAAAGGTTCATCTTGCTGACCGACCAACGCTAGGTTGCGTTCATGTTCAGCAACCAACAGCGGGGCAAAATCAAAAATGGTAAGAGTTTGCGGTGGAGAATAGAATTCTCCACCTACAACTATGATATCCTGTACCGGCCTGGCAGACTCAATGAGCCCCCTGATGCCCTATCCCGGGGAGTGTGTGCCAGTGCACAGCTCGACCAGCTATACGCCCTCCATGCAGACCTTTGCCATCCGGGGGTCACCCGATTTTACCATTTCGTGAAAGCCCGGAACCTGCCGTACTCCCTGGAGGACAACAGGACGATGACCAGGGACTGCCAAATCTGCACTGAGTGCAAACCGCACTTCTACCATCCTGAAACGGCGCAACTTGTCAAGGCAACCCGCCCTTTCGAGCGACTGAGTGTTGACTTTAAGGGGTCCATTCCCTCCACCGACCGCAATGTCTATTTTCTCAGTGTTATCGACGAGTACTCACGGTTCCCCTTTGCCATCCCCTGCCCCGACACCACTGCCACGTCTGTCATAAAAGCCCCATGCCAGCTCTTCACTCTGTTCGGATATCCCTGCTATATCCACAGTGATAGAGGGTCCTCCTTTATGAGTGACGAGCTGCGCCGGTACCTGCTAGCTAGGGGCATTGCTACTAGTCGGACCACGAGTTATAATCCCCGGGGTAATGGACAGGTGGAGCGGGAGAATGCCACGGTGTGGAAGGCCACACTTTTAGCCCTTAAGTCAAAAGGGTTGCCGGTCTCTCAATGGCAGGAGGTCCTTCCTGAGGCACTCCACTCTATCCGCTCCCTGTTATGTACGTCCACCAATGCCACCCCTCACGAGCGCCTATTCTCTTTTCCCAGGAAGTCTGTCACTGGTACCACCCTACCAGCTTGGCTGACGTCCCCAAGGCCAGTGCTGCTCCGGAAACATGTGAGGAGCAATAAATACTCCCCGCTGGTCGAGTGGGTTCACCTTCTACATGCGAACCCCCAGTATGCCTACGTGGTCTTACCTGATGGGCAGGAGGACATGGTCTCCATCTGTGACCTGGCGCCCACAGGAGCAGCAGTCCACTACCCCGAACACTCCACGGTAACTATGGACCCTGTACCCGAGGTGACACCGCGCACACCAAGCCCTACACAGACTCCTCATGACACTCATATACCGGGCGTTTCATATGCGTATATACCAGGCGCCTCGCACATTTGTGAGGGATCACTGACGCCTAGTGGACTGACACCTCCAGCTAGGCCGGAACCAGCACAACCTCCGTCTCCGGTGCAATTGCCACCGGCTCCTGTGCAATCACAGCCGGTGCTACGTAGATTGCAACGACAGACTCAACCACCTGATAGACTTAACCTGTAAGAAACTTCGCCACATGGGGACTCTTTTTAAAACAAAGGGTGGGGGGGTGTGAATGTGGTGAACTACCTATACCTGTCTGGACACGTCCCCTGCTGACCGCTCCTGTGGCTCCTCCCACAGACCCCTGTATAAAGGCGATCAAGGCCTGAGCCCGGCCCTCAGTCTCCAGGATGTAGTATGGTGGTCAACCACTGCTTGTTTCTTCTTCCAGTCAATAAAAGCCGATATCTCGCCTTTACGTCTCAGAGTGAGTTATTGATGGCGCATCATCTCTACCATCCATAGGGGACATTTATCAGGAGCTCTGCATTTGCAGGGCCCTTAGTGTTATTAAGGATAACACCCACCCATCTTTAACTTTCCACCGTCAGGCGGGAGACTATGATGCATAAAACAAGAATGGTCAGGATAGGAAAGAGTTTCTTTCCTCAAGCCATTAGGCTTCTGAACTCCCTGCCACATTGTATTTGAAGTGCCACAATTCCTCTGTTCTGTACATTATAATATTTAATTTTTGTACTTCAGTTTGTTTATGTGTAATTCATCTGTAGATTTTATCCTTGATTGCCTAAGTTAATGTATGTTAGACGTATGTTATGTATACTTCTTCTTCTTCGGCTGCCCATCAATTTTCGATGATGACTGAGGCCTGGGCAAGGTTGTATGGAAGACCTGCAGTGGCACATGCTGTAAGTCTCCCCTCTCCATGCCACCGATGTCCAAGGGAAGGACACTAGGTCGATACAGCTTGGCACCGGTGTCATCGCAGAGCAATGTGTGGTTAAGTGCCTTGCTCAAGGACACAACACACTGCCTCAGCCAGGGCTCGAACTAATGACCTTCAGATCACTAGACTGATGCCTTAAGTGCATACTACTGTACTTTGCACCCTGGTCTGGAAAAACATTGCCTCATTTGACGATATCCATGTATATAGTTAAATTACAATAAACTTGACTTGAAGAGCAAACACGAGGAAATCTGCAGATGCTGGAAATTCAAACAACAACATACAAAAATGCTGGGAGAACACAGCAGGCCAGGTAGCATCTATAAGGAGAAGCACTGTCGACGTTTTGGGCCGAGACCTGACAAAGCATCCTTATAGATGCTGCCTGGCCTGCTGTGTTCCACCAGCATTTTGTGTGTGAAACTTGACTTGAGTTGACTTTATATTTAATGTTGCCAAAATAATAGGTCAATTCACATCAATATCTTCAATGTGTAGCCAATGCTTTGGAAACCCATATTATATCAAAGTTTAAAGTACATTTATGACTAAATTATGTGATTTGTCGTCCTACAGACAGGCAGGAAGCAAAGAAACAACATGGAAACTGTTCAAAGAAAACATTGAACACCCAACCTGCAAAAAAAAGAACAAATTGAGCAAACAAAAAAATCCAAGCGAAACATCAAACCAGAGTAATTAATTGAAACAGTCTAGGAATGTTTGGTTTGGTTCAGTTCATTTCAATTTAGTGCTGTACCGTTTAGTGACTGCAGGCCGCAGAGCCAGTTCGCCCCAATTAAACTCGCACAAAATATCAGTAAAAGAGGAGTTACAGAAATCTGAAACACCTGAAAACATGAACTGCTGTCTCCAATCCACAAACTACGACTAAACCTTGCCCAAGACTCAATACTCTGGCACCATCCTCCGGCAGTGTCAAGAGAGACCCAGTCAAATGCAGGCACACTCCTCCAGGAGCAGCAGGAGAGAGCCAGGTCACTCACAGGCAGGTGCACTGTACTGTCTGCTGAGAGATGTGAATAAATTTATATAATAAACAAAATAAGACTGAGCCATTGCACAATAGTCATGTACAATGGGATGAAAGAAGTTTTTTGATGTCAATGAATAACTGAAAGAATAATAAAGCCAACACACAAAAGAAATAAGATATTAAAAAATTTCCTTGAAGGTGCCAAACACATAAGCTTCAAATTACTACCAATGAAACTATTTGATCAAACATATAATCTGTGTTAAATAAAAGATTTGACATTTTCTTCTTATTTTTACAAATTTAGTACGAATTTAAATTAAAACAGAAAGTGTTGGAAACAAGCAGCAAGTCAGACAATCTCTGTGGGGAGCCTAACAGAGTTAACGTCTCAGGTCAATGACTTAATCAAAACTGGAGATCTGAGAAAATGGGTGTATTTTAAATTGAAGAGAAGAGGGCGGATGGAGAGAATACAGGGAATGTTTATGATAGGATGGAGAAGAAGGTTGTCCAAGTATTTTCAGAGCTATATGATTCAGAACAAGTCTGTTAAATGGACTTTCCTGCTCTCTTTGTTCTGTTGATAATTATTGAATCTGTTCATATCTTCGCGTTTGATGATTGACATTTGCACATGTGACCATTCCACTAATTGTTGATTGCTCATGGCTGTTTGCAACATTGCCTTGTAAATTGTTGTCTGTTATGGTGTTGTCCTGTGTTTTATGCTTGGCACCAAAACACAATCAATTCTGGTATATTTCACCGACTTGCAATAAAGTGATTCTGATCTGAAATAGAAAGGAAATTTTTAAAAAAAACTTGAAAACAACATGCTGGAGCAATGAGAAACAAAACGTAACACCGATAAAAATTTGCATCAAAAAAGAATGCCTGAAATATTGAGTAGGTAACACGGCACCTGACAGTGAAATGATTAAGTTTAGGGTTAGCGAGTTGTGGGCATGCTGTGTTGGTGCTGGAAGCATAGTGACTCTTGTGGGCTGCCTCCAGCACATCACAAATGATGACGCACATGCCGGATTTCACTGTATGTTTTGATGTTTTATAGCACATAAAATTAATCTTTAATCCTTTCATCTTTAAGGTATTAACTGTTCCAGGAAAAATAAACTGGTTATATGAAATTATTAAGTCCTAAGGGCTGTAATGTGCTTAGATTGAAGGCAAGGTTCCTCAAACTTACATTGGGCTTTGTTAGAACATCGTAGCATGTTAAAGGCAGGACAGAGTTGGAATTTAATGAATTAAAGTGAGCGATGACTGGAAGTTCAAGCTTGCTATTTTGGATTGAATGGTGATACTCTATAAAATGGTCACACATTTTGTGTATGGCCCCTCCATTGTATGGGAGACTACACTGTGCACACTGATGCAATGCACTAGAATGGAAAAAGAGTAATGTGATTAATCTGCATCCAAGCGAGGATCCCAAGTACTTGCACTCGAACTGAGACTCACTACCACTGCTGCATGTCTTTCTGGGGAACTTGTCTCTGCTACCATCTTGTGCTGCGTGACTTCCAGTTCTGTTTCCAGGCCTCCCGGTTTGGCTGGCGAGGATCCCAGGTACCTGCACTTGAAGCCTGAACTGCTGAACTGCTCCAGCACTTCGGGTGTGTTGCGCGAGTGATGTAATGCTTTATTGAGAAGGGCTGTTTGGGTTTCTGGATGGTTAGGAGGGGCAAGTGAAATTGGGAGATGTTGAACCTCCAACTGATACATGGCAACATGAACTGAGAACTGGGGTGGTTACTGGAGATGGAAGAGTGAGGCGAGGGGTGGGAGCTGATGGTCTACCCAATTATGGAATTTCTTTGCAGGTGGTGGAGAGAACCAAGATGGTCAATTAATTCTGGAGGCAAGTGGAGAGGCATCAAGAGCTGCAGCGCAAGAAGAGATCAATCCTGGGGGGGTGGCCATTTCAACCTCAGAGAAAAGCTGCAACAGGTAAGGAGTGAGGAAGCCATGGTAGAGACATTGCTGTGAAATTCTCATCATGAGAACGGGTTAGCGTGATGCTATTACAACTTGGGGCATTCGGGAGTTTGAAAGTCGATTCCTACACTGACTGTAGGGAGTTTGTATGTTCTCCTTGTGTCCATGTGAGTTTTCTCCAGGAGCTCCGGTTTCCTCCCACAGTCCAAAGACATACCGGTTAGCAGGTTAATTAGTCACTGTAAATTGTCCCGTGATTAGGCTAGTGTTAAATAGGTGGGTTACTGGACCTTTGCAGTTTGTTGGGCTGGAAGGGCCTGTTATGTGCTGTATCTCTAAATAAGTAAATAAGACAGAGACAGAGAAAGGAGAATGGATCAAGGCTTTTACAGGAAGTGGTGTTGGAGGAGGTGTAATCCAGACACCTGTGTAAGTTAGCAGGAGGGGCACTTTTAATGGGGACAGGTTGTGAGTCTGTCCCATGAAATGAATATTGAGAGGACAGCAAAAATAGTGTAATGTATGGATCTATTTATTTGAGAGCAATGACTCCCCTTAGCACTACGTCTGGACTGATAACTTAACTATGCACATTGACTGTCATCTATGCATGCATACTGTTAATCTCTCGCTCTTTGTCTCTCCCTGCATTGTGAATACAGCAGTTAAAGCCATCTGCCACGTGTATGCTATTATTTAATTAATACATAGGTGCACAGAAACAACAAACTGGCATGCAGTATGAACCTGAACGTCAGAGAATATCACCAACTCCACAGACAGTTACAGGACGAAACGGCGAGAGAAAGGAGTTAACCAGTGCAGAAGGCCATGGGCGCTAACAAAGGGAGGCGTGAGTAACTGCCTGCATAATACCGAGTTACAACTAGCAAAGCTAAAGAGAAAGTAACATGACGATATCCTTAGTTGGGAAAGTTGACGAATTTGATAGCACTAATGAGGACTGGGAATCATATAATTGAGAGGGTTGAGAGGGATGACGAAAAGAAAGTCTCCATGCTTCTTAGCTTAATGGGTGTTAAAACGTACAGACTCTCACACAACCTAGTAGCTCCTGAAAAGCCAACAAACAAGATGTTTGATGAAATTGTTGCAATTTTACAAAATCTCAAGCCCTAAACCACTGGTAATAGCAGGATTTAGATTTCACTAAAGGAACCAGTCAAAGGATGAAAGCATTTCTGAATACGTTGCAGAAGTGAGCAAACTTTCCCAGTACTGTGACTTTACAGATTGACTTTCTGATGCATTAAGGACAGGCTGGTATGTGGCATGTATAGTCAACGCACTCTAAATAGGCTAGTGTCAGAAAAAGACCTAACCTTAGAATGGGCATTGATCATTGCAATATTGTTAGAGACTGCAGCAAAGGATGCAGCAGAATTACATAAAAAGACTAGAATGTGAGATGAACAAAATGTCCCTGAAAGGTGCAAAAAGCCAAAAATGTTACTGATGTGGCAAGTCCTCACACCTCGCAAATGACAGGTGGTTCAAAGAAAAAAGTTTGCAGAAAGTGTCACAGACAAGGTCACAAAGAGAGGGAGTGTGCAACCAAACACAAAAAGCATAACTGAGTGAAAGATTTCAAACACAAACTAAGGAAATACATAAAGTGACTGAATGTGAAACAGAATCAGATGTCACAGAGTATGGCAAAGGTGAGCCACATGCCTAGAACTGCATAGTACTACTGAAGCAGATCACAAAATCATATGGATCACAACAGATGTGTCTGATGTAAAACTAAAAATGGAGCTTTGCCTGTAATTTCAGATGCTGACTACAACAGACCATTCTAAGCTACCATTAGATAAGATCTCAGTGATGCTAAAGACCTACACAAGCAAAAAAGTGTCTCCCAAAAAATGTGCATTTGATGTATGGAGGCAAACACAGCAGTTAGAGCTTTATGCATTGAAAAGTAGAGAGCCACCACTGTTTGGTCTGGAATGGTTGAGAAAAATCCAACTAGACTGGCACTTAATCAAAGTGTCATCAATGGGCAACTTCAGCCCAAACAGTAGCTGTAACGTCAGACTGTCACAGATGCTTAATGTTAATGGGAAGGTGTTAGAAATCTGCATGGAGGACACCTGGGTACAGTCAAGATGAAGAGTCTTGCCTGGAGCTATATGTGGTGGCTGGGAATCGATAAGCAGATTGAAAACTTGGCCAAAAGCAGTTCAGAATGCCAAAAAGTTCCAAAGGCACACCCACAGCCATCTATACACTCATGGGAAGCACAACTGAGTGAAACCCTCTCTTCTGAGGTTGTGTCCTTAGGTCTGAGACGCTGCTGCCAAAGAAAACATCCACCTTATCAAGGTCTTTCACCATTCGATAGGTTTCAATGAGGTCATCCTTCATTCTTCTGAATTCCAGTGAATACAGTCCCAGAGCCATCAGACACTTTTCATATAGCAAACTGTTTAATCCTGGAATCATTTTTGTGTGCCTCCTTTGAACACATCCTTTCTAAGATAAGGGATCCAAAACTGCTCACAATAGTCCAAGTAAGGCCTCAGTTTATAAAGTCTCAGCATTACACCCCTGCTTTTGTATTCTAGTCCTCTTGAAATGATTGCTAACATTGCATGTGCCTTCCTCACCACAGACTCAACCTGCAAATTAACTTTTAGGGCATCCTGTACAAGGACTCCCAAGTCCTTTAAGCCTTTGCTTTTTGTACTTTCTCTACATTTAGAAAATAGTTAACCCTTTCATTTCTTCCACCATATTCACAACACTGTATTCCATCAGCTACTCTTAATCTAAATCCTTTTGTCTCTCTATTTCCTCAAACTACCTGCCCCTCTACCTACCTTTGTATCATCTGCAAACTTTGTAACAAAGTAATTAATTCCATCAACCAAATCATTGAAATATAACTTATAAGGAATCGATCCCAGCACAGACCCCTGTGGAACACCACTAGTCACAGGCAACCAACCAGAAAAAAGCTCCCTTTATTCGCACTCTTTGGTTCACTGCTTCAGACACTGGTTTATCCATCCCAATCAGCCACTGCTTTATCCATTCCCGATCTTTCCTGTAATACCATGGGCTCGTAGCTTGTTAAGCAGCTTCATGTGTGGCACCTAGTCAAAGGCCTTATGAAGATCCAAGTAAACAACAACTGATTCTTCTTTGTCTATTTTGCTTGTTATTTCTTCAAAGAGTTGCAACAGATTTGTCAGGCAAGATTTTCCCTCGAGGGAACCATGCTGACTACGGCCTATTTTATCATATGCCTCCAAGTACCCTGAAACCACGTACTTAATTGACTCCAGCATCTTTCTAACTACTGAAGTCAGACTAATTGGCCTTAAATTTCCTTTCTTCTGCCTCTCTCCCTTCTTGAAGAGTGGAATGGCAATTGCGATTTTCCAATCTTCGTAACCATTCCAGAATCTAGTGATTCTTGAAAGATAATTACTAATACTCACACAATTGCTTCAGACACCTCTTTCAAGATCCTGGGGAGTACACCATCTGGTCCAGGTGACTTATCTACCTTCAGACCTTTCGGTTTCCCAAGAACCTTCTCTCTAGTAGTGGTAACTTCACGCATTTCATGACCCCTGTCACCTGGAATTTTCACCACACTGCTAGTGTCTTCCACAGTGAAGACTGATTCAGTTTATCCACTATTTCCTTGTCCTCCATTATACCTTTCCAGCATTGGTTTCCAGTGGTCCCCTATCCACTCTTTCCTCTCTTTTACACTTTACGTATCTGAAAAAACATTTGATATCCTCTTTAATATCATTGGCTAGTTTTTTTAATGTTCCATCTTTACCTTCTGACTGACTTTTCAGTTGTCTTCTGTTAACTCTAACTTTTGACTAATTTTTGCTCTATTATATCCCCTCTCTTTGGCTTTTATGTTGGCTTTGACTTCTCTTGTTAGTCATGATTGTATCATCTTGGATTTAGAATACTTCTTCCTTTTTGAGATGTACATATCCCGTGCCTTTTGAATTGCTTCCAGAAATTCCAGCCTTTGCTGCTCTGCCATCATCCCTGCCAGTGTTCTTTTCCCATCAATTCTGGTCAACTCCTCCCTCATGCCTCTGTAATTCCTTTTACTCCACGGTAATACTGGTACATCCTACTTTAGCTTCTCCTTCTCAGTTTACAGGGTGAATTTGATCATATTATGATCACCTGCCATTAGGGTTCTTCTACCTTAAGCTCTCTAATCAATTCCAGTTCATTGCACATCACCCAATCCAGAGTAGCTGATCCCCTAGTGGACTTAACCATGAGCTGCTCTAAATAGCCATCTCTTAGGCATTCTAGAAATCCCCCCATTTGGAATCCTGTGCCAACCTGATATTCCCAATCTACCTGCATATTGATTCCCCCATAACTATTGTAACATTGCTGTTTTGCCATGCATTTTCTATCTCCCATTGTAACTTGTAGGACCACATCCTTACTACTGTTTGGGGTCTGTATGAGAATATTTTATGAGAATATTCTTTAAGGGAATATTCAAACTAATGAAAGACAATATTTCCTTCTAAATAAAGTGGATTTGTTTAAAAGATATCCAAAATTCAATTATATATCAATGAAAATTGCAATTCTGCTACTTACTTTTACTGAGTAATAGAGTAATATTTATTGGTTATTTATTGAGATACAGTGTGGATTAGGCCCTTCTGGCCATTCAAGCTGTGCTGGCCAGTTACCCCTGAAATAACCCTAGCCTAAACATGGGACAATTTACAAAGACCAGTTTACCTACCAACCAGTATGTCTTTGGACTGTGAGAGGAAACTGGATTTCCCTGGGGAAACTCACGCAGTCACAGGGAGAAGATACAAACTCCTTACAGGCAACGGTGGGAATTGAACCTGGGTCATTGGTATAATAAAGCATTGTGCTAACCACTACACTACCACACTGATTAAAGCACAGGAACAGCCCCCTCAGTTCATGCTGTTCACAGCATTCTCTCTGCTAGTCCCAGTTGCTTATTTTCAGCACATCACTCTCCAGTCCCCTCCCCTCCTCTGACATATCCAAATGTCTTGTAAATGTTTCAGTTGTACCTACCTGGACCACTTTCTCTGGTAGTTCACTCCAGGTGTTCACTACCGTCTGTGGACAGTGCATTTTCTTTTATTGCATAATTGTATGTCCTTACTCATCCTTTCAGACTCAGACAGTTTATCTGATTTGAGAAGCAGCTGAATGAATGAGAAAGATGTCAAGTTTGACCCCTGGTCTTGGTTGGTAATGGGTGATTGGCCTCACCTTCATGGGTCCAGAGGAGATTTTATTAAGAATGATCTCAAGAGCTCTCAGCCTGTGCTTGGTGGAGTTTAGGCTCTCATTGAAACCTACTGAATATTAAAAGGTCCAGACAGAGAGGACGTGGAGAGGAAGCTTCAAATAGTGGGGGAGCTTAGGGCCAGACGGCACAACTTCAGATTAGAGGACAACCCTTCAGAACAGAGATAAGGAGAAATTTCTTTAGTCAGAGTGTGGTGAATCTGTGGAATTTGTTGCCACAGACGTCTGTGGAGGCCAAGTCTTTGGATATACTTAAAGAAGGTGTTGATTGGTTCTGGATTAGTAAGGGCATCAAAGTTTACAGAGAGAAGGCAGGAGAATGCAAAGGACGTGAGGGAAAGTAAAGCAGCCATGATTGAATGGCGGAGCAGAATTAATGGGCCAAACGGCTGAATTCTGCTCCTCTGTCTTAAGGCTTATGGTCTTGGAGACTGCACAGTAGCGTGGTGGTTAGCACAATGCTTTACAGTACCAGTGACCTGGGTTCAATTGCTGCCGCTGCCTGTAAGGAGTTTGTACGTTCTCCCCATGACCGCGTGGGTTTCTATCAGGTGCTTTGGTTTCCTCCTACAGTCGAAAGACGTACCGGTTGGTAGGTTAATTGTTCATTGTAAATTGTCCCGTGATTAGGCTCGGATTAAATCAGGGAATGCTAGGCAGGAAAGGACCGGAAAGGCCTATTCGCTACCTCAATAAATAAAAAAAGGGATTAATACAGAGTATTCATTTAAGATTGTCTTTTGCAATTCCATGTTGTCATTTAGAATTTAATATGAAATAAATTTTCATTATTTTGAGCTCTTATGCATAAACAACACCCTCTGCTATTCATTGCTGCAGGCTTCCACGGGTTATGAGCTTATTTGCTTATTCATGAACTCATCTGTTTGTCTGGCATTGTGACTTTTGTTCCATAAAGTTAATTGAATAACTGATCTCCACCAGATAATTTGAATAAAAATAATTCTCAACATGAAAGTAATACTAGAATACTGAGCAGAGTTCTATTTGTTACCTGTTACTTTGGAAATGTTATGCTATCAGAAATATTGATTTAAGGGCTAAAATTCTGGGATTAGTTTGCAATTGATTTGGAGGAAGACATTGCCATTCAATTTTATTCTGCCAAGCTCATAATCTCCTGAAACACTTCTTTAGGAGCACTTTATCTTACGTATTCTTTCTGGCTTACAGATCATACAACAAAAACTGCCATAGATGGGTAATCAACGTAATGCTGTTAAGGTATTATCTTCTTCAAAGGTTTGAAATTTCATTTTACTATCAGAGAATGTATACAGTATACCACCTGAAATTCTTACTCTTCACAGACATCCACAAAACAAGAAAACCCATGGAATGAATGATAGGAATGTTGAAGCCCTCAAACTCCCCTCCCCCTTTGCACAGCAGCAGGAAAAGCATTGACCCCCCCAACGAGACCCCAATCGAGAGTTTATCAAAACCACAGTCCATAACCCAACGCTTTGGTATCTCAGAGCAGCACTCTCACTCCATTGAGGGAGAGAGTAGTTATTCCTGCAAGAATGCTTCTCTAAGCCTCCATCTCGAGGACTCACAGGCTCTCACTCTCCATCAAAGAAGAGAGAGAAGGATTACTCGTGTTTGTGCTTGTGTACAAAAATACATTTACAGTCCATTTCTACAAAGCAAACAGAACTTTTTGTAAAATATAATCTGTATCTGAAAGAGTTCCATTGGACTCACTCCCCTCTTCTCCGTCCTCCCTGTAGCTCTGCAACCTATTCTCTCTCTTATGATTACTTTGCCACATATTTTCACTAAAGAGCAAGTTATAGACCATAGGATCATAAGATATAGGAGCAGAATTAGACCATTTGGTCCATCAAGTCTGCTCCACCATTTCATCATGGTTGATCCATTTTCCTCTCAGCCCCAATTTCCAGCTTTCTCCCCCTATCCGTTCATGCTCTGATTAATCAAGAATCATAGCATCAACCTCTGCCTTAAATATACCCAATGACTTAGCTCCACTGCCATCTGTGGCAATGAATTCCACAGATCAACCACTCTCTGGCTAAAGAAATTCCTGCTCATCTCCATTCTAAATGGACAAGGCCATGCCCTGGACATCCCCACCATAGGAAACATCTTCTCCTCTATCAGAACCATGCTATAGTTGATCATTGACATCATTCAAAGGCTCGACTGCTGAGTTCCACCAGCATCTTGTGTGTGGGTGCACGGCAGTGTCTTGACGTTCTTAGAAGCTTTGTAGGTCCGGCATCCTATCTAAAACTTCTATAGATACACAATCGAGAGTATCCTGACTGGTTGCATCATGGCCTGCTATGGAAAACCAATGCCCAAGAATGAACACCTCCACAGAAAGTGGTGGATACCTCACAGTCCATCACAGGAAAAGCCCACCCCACCAATGAGTGCATTAAAAGGAGTACTGACACCATTGAGGACTCCTACCATCCAGGACATGCACTCTTCTCACGACTACCATCAGACAGGAGGTACAGAAATCTTAGGTCCCACACCACCAGCTTCAGGAACAGTCATTACCCTCCAACCATCAGGCTCCTGAACCAGCATGGATAACTTCACCCACCTCGACACTGAACTGATTTCACAACCTACAAACTCACTTTCAATGACTTGACAACTCATGGTCTCAGTGTTATTTATTTATTTTTATTTGCACAACTTGTCATCTTTTGCACATTGTTTGTCTTTGTTGATGTGTAGCTTTCATAAATTCTATTGTTTTCATTTATTTTCCTGTAAGTACAAAACAATGCTCCTCAGGTTGTATATGGTGACATATACATACTTCAAAAATAAATTTAACTTGACTTTGAAATCTACTTTGGCAATTAGTCTACCAGCATGGAAGAAGAGTGGAAGACATGGGGGGAGAGGTCAATGCTGCTGTAAGGAAGCCTTGCAAATTCCACAGAGGAATGCCAATGTCAGGACCAAACCAAGACTCCTGGAGTTGTGAAGGATCAGCACTGACCACCACTGTGCATTTTTACATCTCTGAAAAATCAATTATCATTGCACACATCTTACACTGATAAGTAATGTTGAATTTCTCTCCCCAGTGTTTGGTAAAGTGAAGTTCAAATGAAAGATATTTCAGTAGTCTTACTGGAATAAATGAGTTTCATGGGTGCACTTTGTGGGTTGAGACTGAAGATTCAACCAGCATGGAGAATAATCATAATGACAGAATCATAGTCATAGAAGACTACAGCACAGAAACAGGCTCTTCTGGCTATCAAGTCTGTGCTGGACCATTAATTTGCCTAGTTCCTTCAACTTGCACCTAGACCATAGTTCTTTATATCCCTCCCATCTATGTACCTATCCAAATGTATCTTAAAGTTTGAAATCTGCCCCGCATTCACCACTTGCACTGGCAATTCATTCCACATTCTCACCACCCTCCAACTGAAGAGTTCCTCCTCATATTCCCCTTAAATATTTCCCCTTAGGGAGTAAAGTTCTAAACTAGTCAACCTTTCCCAATGACTCAGGTGCTTCAGTCCTGGCAACATCCTTGTAAATTTTCCCTGCACTCTTTCAGTCTTATTTACATCTTTCCTGTTGAACTACAGGTCACTAAAACTGGACACAATGCTCCAAATTTGGCCTCACCAATATCTTATACAATTTCAACATAACATCCTAACTTCTGTACTCAATACATTGATTTATAAGGTCCGATGTGCCAAAAGTTTTCTTTATGACCCTAACTACCTGTGACACCACTTTTAATTAATTATAGATTAGTATTCCCAGATCACCTTGTTCTACCACATCACTATAGCACTGAAATAGGCCCTTCAGCCCATCTAGTCTGTATTGAACCATTAATCTGCCTACTTCCTTCAACTTGCACCCAGACCCATAGCCTTTCAAACCCCTCTGATCCATATATCTAACCAAGTGAGCCCTACCACTCACTGTGTACCCTGGTTAGTCCTCCCAAAGTGCAACACCTCACATTTAGACAATAGACAATAGGTGCACAAGTAGACCATTCAGCCCTTCAAGCCTGCACCACCATTCTGAGATCATAGCTGATCATCTACTATCAATACCCGGTTCCTGCCTTGTCCCCATATCCCTTGATTCCCCTATCCATAAGATACCTATCTAGCTCCTTCTTGAAAACATCCAGAGAATTGGCCTCCACTGCCTTCTGAGGCAGTGCATTCCAAACCCCCACAACTCTCTGGTAGAAGAAGTTTTTCCTTAACTCTGTCCTAAATGACCTACCCCTTATTCTCAAACCATGCCCTCTGGTACTGGACTCTCCCAGCATCTGGAACATATTTCCTGCCTCTATCTTGTCCAATCCCTTAATAATCTTATATGTTGCAATCACATCCCCTCTCAATCTCCTTAATTCCAGCGTGTACAAGCCCGGTCTCTCTAACCTCTCTGCGTAAGACAGTCCGGACATCCCAGAAATTAACCTTTTGAATCTACGCTGCACTTCCTCTACAGCCAGGATGTCCTTCCTTAACCCTGGAGACCAAAACTGTACACAATACTTCAGGTGTGGTCTCAGCAGGGCCCTGTACAAATACAAAAGGATTTCCTTGCTCTTGTACTCAATTCCCTTTGTAATAAAGGCCAACATTCCATTAGCCTTCTTCACTGCCTGCTGCACTTGCTCATTCACCTTCAGTGACTGATGAACAAGGACTCCTAGATCTCTTTGTATTACTCCCTTACCTAACTCTACACCATTCAGATAATAATCTGCCTTCCTGTTCTTACTCCCAAAGTGGGTAACCTCACACTTACTCACATTAAACATCATCTGCCAAGTACCTGCCCACTCACCCAGCCTATCCAAGTCATCCTGAATTCTCCTAACATCCTCATCACATGTCACACTGCCACCCAGCTTAGTATCATCAGCAAACTTGCTGATGTTATTCTCAATGCCTTCATCTAAATCGTTGATGTAAATCGTAGACAGCTGTGGTCCCAATACCGAGCCCTGTGGCACCCAACTAGTCACCACCTGCCATACCGAGAAACACCCATTCACCGTTACCCTTTGCTTTCTATCTGCCAACTAGTTTTCTATCCATGTCAATATCTTCCCCCCAATGCCATGAGCTCTGATTTTACCCACCAATCTCCTATGTGGGACCTTATCAAATGCCTTCTGAAAATCGAGGTACACTACATTCACTGGATCTCCCTTGTCTGACTTCCTGGTTACATCCTCGAAAAACTCCAAAAGATTAGTCAAGCATGATTTGCACTTGGTAAATCCATGCTGGCTCGGCCCAATCCTATAACAGCTATCTAGATATGCCACTATTTCATCTTTAATAATGGACTCCAGCATCTTCCCCACTACTGATGTTAGGCTGACAGGATGATAGTTTTCTGTTTTCTCCCTCCCTCCTTTCTTAAATTCCATCTGCCATTTTTCAGACCATTTTTCCTGCTGGTCCAGATTCTGCTGCAAGCTTTGATAAGTCTTCCTCGCTGGCCACTACACCCACAATCCTTGTGCCATCCACAAATTTGCTGATTCAGTTTACCACATTATCATCCAGATCATTAATACAGATGACAAACAGCAAAGGACCCAGCACCAATCCCTGTGGCACACCACTAGTCATAAGCCTTCAGTCAGAGAGGCAACCATCTCCTACCACTCTCTGGCTTCTTCCACAAAACCGATGTCTAATCCAATTTACTACCTCATCTTGAATGCTGAACCTTTTGACCAAACTCCCACGCGGGACCTTGCTGACTGCCTTGCTAAAGTTCATGTAGGCAACATCCACTGCCTTACCTTTATCAAATTTCTGAGTACCTTCCTCGAAAAACTAAGATTTATTTGACATGTCTTACCACACACAAAGCCATGATGTCAATCCTTAATTAGTCCATGCCTATCCAAATACTTATATATTCAGTTCCTCCTTAGAATATCTTCCAATAACTTTCCCACTACTGATGCCTGGCTCATTAACCTATAAATTCCTGTCTTATTCTTAAAGACATTCTTAAACAACGGAACAACATTAGCTATCCTCAATTGTCTGTGGCTAGGGCTGTTTTTACTTTTTCTGCCAGGGTCCCTGCAATTTCTGCACTAGCCTCCCACAGGATCTGAGAACACCTTGTCAGGCCCTGATTTGACCTCAACAACCTGCACGGTGCCCATGAACTTGCTGCAGCTCTGCCTCACTTCTATAGATTCAGTGACCACCTCCTAAGTAAAAAGAGATGCAAAAAATCCATTTACAATCTCCCCTATCTCTTTCAGCTCCACTCATACGTTACTATTCTGATCCTCCCATTGAAGAATTTTGTCCCTTGCTATCCATTTTTCATAATATATCTGTAGAAGCTCTTAAGATTCTAACTCGTCTGCTAGTGCAACCTCATACCTCCTCATTTCCTTCTTCTTGCATTTCTTATACTACTCAAGTAACTCAATTGTTCCTCACCTGCTCATTCCTGCTATGCACCTCTTTCTTTTTCTTAACCTCAGCCTCAATATTTCTTGAAAACCAAGGTTCCCTAAACCTTGTTATCCTTGCCTTTTATTCTGACAGGAATGTATGAACTCTGTATTCTCAAAATTTCACTTTTGAAGGCCTTCTACTTACCAAGTACACATTTGCTAGAAACAGCCTGTCGCATTTCACACTTGTCAGATCTTTCTGACACCATCAAAATGACCTTCCTCCATTTTAAAATCTTAACCCGAGGACCAAACATATCCTTTTCCATAATTACTTTGAAACAAATGGCATTATGATCACTAGATGCAACAAATATCCTTATATAAACTTCTGTCATGTCCCTAATAGGAGATCTAGTATCACACACACTCGAGCTGGGAATTCTATGTATTATTTAAGGAAACTTTTCAGAACACATTCAGCAAACTCTTTCCCATCCAGCCCTTTTACAGTATGGGAGTCCCAGTCAACATGTGGAAAGTTAAAATCACCTAATATCACAACCTTACGTATCCTGTAACAGTCTGTGATCTCTCTACAAATTCCCTCCTCTAAATCCTGTGGACTGTTGGGTGGTTTATAATATAATCTCATTAATGTGGTCATACTGTTCTTATTCCTCAGTTCTGCCCATTCGAAGAGCTTTCCAGTCTGCCCTTGCTGAGCACTGCTGTGACATTTTCCCTATTAACACCACTGCTCCTCCTTTAATCCCTCCCACTCTATCACGTTTAAAATAACCCCAGAACCCCGGAATACTGAGCTGCCAGTCCTGTTTCTCCTGCATCCAATTTTCACTAACAACTGCAGTGTCATCATTCCACATGCTGATCCATGCCCTAAGCTTATCCGCTTTTCCTGACAATACTCCCTGCATTGAAATATACGCAGCTCAAAACCGGGAGGCAACGTACCATTGGGAGATCTTGTTCTTGTCCACAGAACCATCTTTCTGTTCTCCTAACCAACAAATCCCCTTTCACCACAGCTTGCTTCTTCTCCTCCTTCCCTTCTGAGCCACAGAGACAGACTCATAGCCAGATACCTGACAGCTTTGGCTTTCCTCTGCCGGCTTGTCACCCCCAACTTTATTCAAAGAGTTATATCTTTTGTTGAGGGGAATGGCCACAGGTGTACTCTGCACTGGCTGCCTATCTCCTTTCCCCCTTTTTACAATCACCTAGTGAGCTCTGCCCTCTATCTTGGGTGTAACTACCTACCTGTATGTCCATCTATCAACCTATCAACCTCCCAAATGACCAAGAGTTCATCCAGTTTCAGCTCCAGATCATGTTCTTTTGGAAGCGGCAGCTGGATGCACTTCTGGCAGGTGTAGACCTCCGGGACACTGGAGGTCTCACTGCCTTCCCACATCCTGGAAAAGGAGCATTCTTCTACCCTGCTCGACATCCCCAATGTGCACTGAAGCCTCGATGAGCCAAAGCCTTAATTCTTGATTCTACACGGACACACTCACACAATGGCCGATCTGCTTACACCTAACTTCTTTGTGTTGGACCTTGCCAAGTGCCTAATTATGTGCAAATCAATCTGCTTGGGAACTGTGGCATGCAAAAGTGCTGACAGCCCCCCTTTCCTTCTTTTAAACATTCCCTCTATGCAATCCGATGTTTCCTTGGGAACTGCAACAAATTGCCCCCCCTCCCTGCTTCATTTAAATTCTCTCTCCCACTATGCAACTCTTGGGAACTGTGGCATGTAAAATGTGCAAATCTGCAGAAATTATTATGTTCAATCATAGAGGCATAGAAAACTACAACACAAAAACAGGCTCTTTGGCCCATCTAGTCCATGCCAAATTAATAATCTGCCTAGTTCCATTGACCTACACCCGGACCATAGCCCTCTATTCCCCCACCATCCATGTACCAATCCAAATTTCTCTGAACTGCTGAAACTGACCTGGCATCCAACAGCCGGCAGTTCATTCCACACTCTCACTACCTTCTCAGCGGAGAAATTCCTCCTCATGTTCCCCTTGAACAGTTCATCTTCCAAACTCCAAATCAAAAAATCCAGTTAATTTATTATCGAAGTGCATATGTGTCATCATACACAGCCCCGAGATTCATTCTTTGCAGGCATACTCAATAAATCCAAGAAATTTTGTAGAATCAGTGAAAGACCACTCCCAACAGGACAGACAAACAATCAATGTGCAAAGACAACAAGCTGCAAACACAAAAGAGAAATAATAATAATAATAATAACCATATAACAATTACAGCATGGAAACAGGCCATCTCGGCATTTCTAGTCCGTGCCGAACACTTACTCTCACCTAGTTCCACTGACCTGCACTCAGCCCATAACCCTCCATTCCTTTCCTGTCCATATACTTATCCAATTTTACTTTAAATGACAATATCGAACCTGTCTCTACCACTTCTACTGGAAGCTCGTTCCTGAGTACCACTCTCTGAGTAAAGAAGTTCCCCCTTGTGTTACCCCTAAACTTTTGCCCCTTAACTCTCAACTCATGTCCTCTTGTTTGAATCTCCCCTACTCTCAAAGGAAAAAGCCTATCCATGTCAACTCTATCTATTCCCCTCATAATTTTAAATACCTCTATCAAGTCCCCCCTCAACCTTATATGCTCCAAAGAATAAAGACCTAACTTGTTCAACCTTTCTCTGTAACTTAGGTGTTGAAACACAAGTAACATTCTGTTAAATCTCCTCTGTACTCTCTCTATTTTGTTGACGTCTTTCCTATAATTTGGTGATCAGAATTGTACACATTACTCCAAATTTGGCCTCACCAATGCCTTGTACAATTTTAACATTACATCCCAACTCCTGTACTCAACGCTCTGGTTTATAAAGGCCAGCATACCAAAAGCTTTCTTCACCACCCTATCCACATGAGATTCCACCTTCAGGGAACTATGCACCATTATTCCTAGATCACTTTGTTTTACTGCATTCCTCAATGCTCTACTATTTACCATGTATGTCCTATTTTGATTATTCCTACCAAAATGTAGCACCTCACATTTATCAGCATTAAACTCCATCTGCCATCTTTCAGCCCACTCTTTAACTGGCCTTAATCTCTCTGCAAGCTTTGAAAACCTACTTCATTATCCACAATGCCACCTACCTTAGTATCATCTGCATACTGACTAATTCAATTTACCACCCCATCATCCAGATCATTAATGTATATGACAAACAACATTGGACACAGTACAGATCCCTGAGGCACACCACTAGTCACCAGCCTCCAACCTGACAAACAGTTATCCACCACTACTCTCTGGCATCTCCCATCCAGCCACTGTTGAATCCATTTCACTACTTCAATATTAATACCTAACAATTGAACCTTTCTAACTAACCTTCTGTGTGGAACCTTGTCAAAGGCCTTAATGAAGTCCATCTAGACAACATCCACTGCTTTACCTTTGTCAACTTTCCTCATAACCTCTTCAAAAAATTCAATAAGATTTCTCAAACATGAACTCCACACATAAATCCATGCTGACCCTGTCTACCCAGATAATTATATATACCATCTCTAAGAATACTTTCCATTAATTTACCCACCACTGATGTCAAACTTACAGGCCTATAATTGCTAGGTTTACTCATAGAACCCTTTTTAAACAATGGAACCACACAGACAATACGCCAATCCTCCAGCACCATCCCTGTCTCTAAAGACATTTGAAATATTTCTGTCATAGCCCCTGCTATTTCTACACTAACCTCCCTCAAGGTCCTAGGGAATATCCTGTCAGGACTTGGAGATTTATCCACTTTTATTTTCTTTAAAAGTGCCAGTACTTCCTCTTCTTTAATCATCATATTTTCCATAACTACCCTACTTGTTTTCCTTACTTTACACAATTCAATATCCTTCTCCTTAGTGAATACCGAAGAAAAGAAATTGTTCAAAATCTCCCCCATCTGTTTTGGCTCTGCACATAGCTGTCAACTCTGATTCTCTAAGGGACTAATTTTATCCCTCACTATCCTTTTGCTATTAGTATAACTGTAGAAACCCTTCGGATTTATTTTCATTTTACTTGCCAAAGCAACCTTATATCTTCTTTCAGCTTTTCTAATTTCTTTCTTAAGATTCTTTTTACATTCTTTATATTCCTCGAGTACCTCATTTACTCCACGCTGTCAGCCATTCCTCTACCTATGTCAGTATCTTTCCAGTAACGCCATAAGACTTTATCTTGTTAAGCAGACTCATGTGTGGCACCTTATCAAATGCTGCCTATATCTATTGTAGAGCTCCCTCTTTTTCCAATCCAAGTTTCCAATATCCCTTGAAAACCATGGCGCTCTCAAACTTTTAACCTTTCCTTTCAACCTAACAGGAACATAAAGATTCTGTACCCTCAAAATTTCACCTTTAAATGACCTCCATTTCTCTATTATATCCTTCCCATAAAACAAATTGTCCCAACCCACTCCTTCTAAATCCTTTCACATCTCCTCAAAGTTAGCCTTTCTCCAATCAAAAATCTCTACCCTGGGTCCAGTCCTATCCTTCTCCATAATTATATTGAAACTAATGGCATTGTGATCACTGGAACCAAGGTGCTCC
Organism: Hypanus sabinus; assembly: GCF_030144855.1. Classification (NCBI taxonomy): domain Eukaryota; kingdom Metazoa; phylum Chordata; class Chondrichthyes; order Myliobatiformes; family Dasyatidae; genus Hypanus; species Hypanus sabinus. Next base: position 10,174,994 of record NC_082715.1, read on the forward strand.
CAACACATACCTCCATCACCTGACCTATCTCATTCCCTAACCGGAAATCCAACACTGCCCCTTCTCTAGTTGGTACCTTTATGCATTGCTGCAAAAAACTATCCTGCACACATTTTACAAACTCAAAATTAGTAAATAGGTGATAAATATTGTGAACACAGGATGAAGCATCTTCGAAAGTGAGTCCATTGGTTGATTGGTTGAGTGATGGATGAGTGAAGCTGAGTGAAGTTCGACCCTTTGGCTAAAGAGCCTGATAGTTGAGTGGTAATAACTGTTCCTGAACCTGGCTGGTGGAGTGAGTCCTGAGGCTCCTGTACCTTCCTGATGGCAGAAGTGAGAAGAGAGCATGTCCTGGATGTTGGATGTCTTCACCACACCTCAGTAGAAGACTGGCAAGTCTTGCAAGTGACCAAAGTGCTACAACTACCCTCTCACCTCCTCCCTCACCTCCATTCAAGGACTCAAACAGTCCTTCCAGATGAGACATCACTTCACCTGTGAATCTGCTGGGGTCGTCTTTTACATCCAGTGCTTCCAATGCGGCCTTCTCCACACTTGTGAGACCTATCATAAATTGGGAGACGGCTTCTTTGAGAACCTCTGCTCTAAATGCCAGAAGTGGAGCTTCCTGGTGGCCAAGTATTTTAATCCTCATTCCCCTGCCCATTTCAACATGCCAGTCCATGGCTTCCTCTTATGCTAAGGTGAGGGCACCCTCGGGGGGGGGGGGGGGAGAAGCAGCAGCTTGTATTCCGATTAAGTAGCCTCGAACATGATAGTATGAATATCAATTTCTCCTTCCTGTAAAAAAAATTCCTCCATCTCTTCTCTTCTTCTCTTCCCCAGTCTGGCCTCTTACCTCTTCTCGCCTGCTTATCACCTCTTTCTGGTTATCCCTCCCTTTCTCCTGTAGGCCATTTTTCTCATTCCTTCCTTTCCAACCCTTCTTCTTCCCTACCACGACCTCACCTATCACTTTCTAGCTATCCTCCTTCCCCTCCCTCACCTTTTCATTCTGGCCTCTATCCCCCTTCATCTCCGGTCCTGATGAAGGAACTTGGCCCAAAAACTCAACTGTTTACTTGTTTCGTAGACACTCCCTGACCTGCTGCTTTCCTCCAGCATTTTGTGTGTGTTGCTTTGGATTTCCAGCATCTGCAGACTTTCCTGTGTCAAAGTTTTAGATGATACACTGAGGAATTTTGAGTTGCTGACTCTCTCCAGTTGAGATCTCACAATGTGGACTGGCTCATGGACCTCCACTTCCCTCCTCCAGCTCCTTGGTCTTGTTGACATTGTGTGAGAGCTTGTTGTGGCACTGCTCAGCCAAATTTTCAATCTCCCTCCCAATACCATTTTTGATCCGGCCACTAACAATGGTGTCTTCAACAATCATAAATATGGCATTGGAGCTGTGCTTAGCCTCGCAGTCCTATGTATGTATTGGTTAGAGCAGGGGTCTAAGCACACAATCTTGTAGTGCACCCGTGCTGATGGAGATTATGTAGGAGACTGTGCTCTGCAAGTGAGGAGATTGAGGAACCCATCTCACAAGGATGTATTGTGGCCAAGGTCTTGAAGCTTACTGATATGTTTTGAGGGGACGATGGTATTGGGTACTGAGCTGTAGTTGATAAAGAGCATCCTGATGTATGCACCTTAGCCATCCAGCTGTTCCTGGGTTGAGTGAAGAGCCAAAGAAATAGCTGCTGTTGACCTGTTAGGCCAGTAGGCAGAATGGAGCAGATCCAAGTTGCTTCTCAGCTAAGGGTTGGCCATGTTTCATCACCAACCTCTTAAAACGCCCCATCACTGTGGATGTATGTGCTACTGGACGATAGTCATTCACCCTTGTAGATGTGCTCAATAGTTAGACCAGAAGACTATAAGACATGGGAGCAGAATTAGGCCATTCAGCCCATCAAGTCTGCTCCACCATTCCATCATGGCTGAACCCAGATCCCACTCAAGGCCTTCTTCCATATCTTTTGGTGCTCTGACCAATCAGGGAACAATCGACTTCTGCCTTAAATATACTCATGGACTTGGCCTCCACTACAGTCTGTGCAGAGTATTCCACAGATTCACTATTCTCTGGCTAAAAAAAATCCCTCTTTAACTCTGTTCCAAAAGGTTGCCCCTCAATTTTGAGGTTGTGTCCTCTAGTTCTGGATAACCCCATCAAGGAAACATCCTCTCCACATCCACTCTATCTAGTTATTTCAATATTTGGTAGGTTTCAATGAGATCCCCATGTATTCTGCTAAATTCCAGTGAGTACAGGCTCAAGGCTGCCAAACGTTCTACATGTTAATCCCTTTATTCCCAGAATGATCCTTGTCAACCTCCTCCAGACTCTCTCCAATGACAACACATCTTTTCAGAGATACGGGGCCCAAAACTATTAACAATACTCCAAGTGTGGCCTGACTAGTGTCTTATAAAGCCTCGGCATTATCTCCTTGCTTTTATGTTCTATTCCACTTAAAATAAATGCTAACATTACATTTCCTTCTTTACCAGACTCAACCTGTAAATTAACCATCTGGGAGTCTTGCACAAGGATTCCTAAGTCCCTCTGCAGCTCTGATGTTTGAACCTTCTCCCCATTTTGATAATAGTCTGCACTCCTGTTCCTTTTACCAAATTGACCCTTAACCCATGACTCTAGTTCTAGTCTCACCCACCTTAGTGGAAGAAGCTTGCTCGCATTTACCCTGTCTATACCCCTCATAATTTTGTATACTTCTATTAAATCTCTCATTTAATTGTCCAAAAAGTTAAAGATGGTGATATGTTTATCTGACTAGCAAATTGCTTTTTCTCTCAATGCACCTGCCTAATCAATATACATTCCGTGGTTAACCATATCTGCATAATACACACTTTGTCATTAAACCAATTTTCCACTTATGCAAATAGTCAAGTTGCAGTCCTAACGGCACTCCTAATGTAACCACTAAACAATACAGTCCTCATCTTCCACGTCACTTTTAATCTAGTATAAAATAAAATGATTTGTTTGCTATTTACATTGAAAAGTGATACCTACAAACTTATTCACCAATTAGTACACCATAAGCACGGGGAGAGCGGAGGGGGGGTTAATGTATAAGAGAGTTTGTATTTGGTAGCGGGTAGTGAGTTAAAACAGAGAAATTGTCATTACGTTGGTAAGCTAACTTTATCTGCAATTTTTGTAGCATAGAGGTAATTCCTTTAGGATATGTAGCTTACCATTTCAGTATGTTAGTCATGCTGTTATTTCCATGCAATTTGACTAAACACAAAGTGACCTATTTAATTAGATACACCAGTACACCTACTCATTAATACAAATATTTAATCAGCCCATCATGTTCAAAGTTCAAAGTAAATTTATTATCAAAGTACATATATGTAACCATATACTACACTGAGATTGAATTCCTTGTGGGCATTCACAGTATATATAAATAAGCACCATAGAAACAGTGAAAAACCACACACAACAAAGACGGACAAATAACCAACGTGCAAAAGACAACAACCTGTGCAAGTACAAAACAGAAAAGAAGCAAAATTATAATAATAAATAAATGTTGATAACAGGAGTTGTCAAGTCTTCGAAAGTGAATCCATAAGCTGTGTGAACTGTTCAGTGTTGCGGTGACTGAGTAAAGGTATCCCTCTGCTTCAAGAACCTGATGATTGAGGGGTAATAACTGTTCCTGAACCTGGTGGTGTGAATCCTGAGGCTCCTGTACCTGCTTTCTGATGGCAGCAGTGAGAAGAGTGTGTGGTCTGGAAGGCAGGGTTCTTCATATCGTCTTGATGCTGCTTTCCTGCCAGCAAAGCTCTTTGTAGATGTAGTTAGTGATGGGGAGGCCTTTACCTGTGATAGACTGGGCCATATCCACATTTTACGTAGGTAATTGCAGCAAAAACATGCAGATGTGGTCAAGAGGTTCAGTTGTTGTTCAGACCAAACATCAGAATGGGAAAGAAAAGTGATTTAAGTGACTTTGACTGTAGTGTGATTGTTGGTGCTAGATGGGGTGATCTGACTACCTCAGAAACTGCTGATCTTCTGGGAATTTCACGCACAACAGTCTCTAGAGTTTACATAAAAAATGGTGCAAAAAAAAAACAAAGAAAATCATCCAGTGAGTAACAGTTTTGTGGGCAAAAACACCTCGTTAATCAGAGAGATCAGAGGAGAATGGCCAGATGGTTCAAGCTGACAAGAAGGTGACTATAATACAAATGACTATGTGTTATAACAACCTTGTGTGCACAAGAGCATTTCTGAATGCACAACGCATCGAACCTTGAAGTGGATGGGGTACAGCAGCAGAAGTACACAAACATGGGAGGAGCTAAAGATGGTGCCAGAGGTCTTTATGAACCCAGGCAACTTCTTCCAGTTCATCTATGAAACAGTTTAATTCTCCTCTTCTCATGTCTCCTTCCTCCTTTACAAGGTGGTTGGGGTTGTGTTGGACTCCATGATCTACAGCTACACTCAAGCTATGTTTTTCACGGGCAGTGGCTTCTTGCTCTTTGGAACTCCGCGGGCAGTCTGCATTTCAGGATCTTCAGGAGTAGCTTGGGAGACATGCGCATTGAGGTGTGACCTTCTGGACAACTTGATTCCTTGCTGATGTCACTGACAGAGATATTGTGGGAGATCGAAGCTTTGACTCTCTCACTCTCTCTCGATGGTGAGACAGAGTTTGTTGGTTCTCAAGTTGGGGGAACTCAAATAAAAACACTGCAGATTGTAACATCAAAACAGAGAGTTGTTGGCTTCCCCTCTCACTGTGGCAGGAGTGATATCTCTTGTTAATGAAAAAGAGAGCCTGTTGAGATACTGAAGTGTTAGGATAGACGCTAGTTTTAGATGGAGCCCAGATCATAGTCTCTGGGGCTTGATATTGCTTGGTGTGCAGTGGTAGGGGAGGGAATGCTGATGATTTTGCTGGAGTAAGTGGGGGGGAGGGGAGGGTCAAAGCCTTTGCTGCTGCTTGTGTGTGGGAGGGGGAGTGGGGGCTTTGGGGTTTGAATGTCTTTGTGTCATTCACTCTTCACATTTTTTTGTTCTTTGTCTCGTGGATGTCTGCGAAGAGTAAGAATTGCAGGTTGTATACTGGATACATTTTCCAAGATTAAATTGAACCATCGAACCATTGAACAGACACTGAATGGGCACTTTATTAGGTACAGGGGTTAGTCAATAAAGTGGCCACGGGGTGTATGTCCCTAGGCTTCATTGGTATCTTGGAATTTGCCAGTGAAATCAAACTGAAGAAAGAGTGATAATTAAGGTATTTGAAACTATGACAGAGACATTTGCCAATGAAATGACACTGATATATCACAGCTATGTTCTTGCACTCTCTTGTGAAAGACTTTTGCTGGAGTACTTTGAAAGCTGCACCTTGATCTGTGAGAATAACATGGATACCACGCCATGGGTACAATAAGCATGAGCATCATCTGCTGTGCTCTTACTTCTCCCGAGACTTCTGCCGAGACAGACAGTGCCTGCAGTTTGAGATCTAATTTGTGTTGATGCTGGCTGAAGTATTTGCTGTTTAACGATGTTAGTGTACTGCTTCATAGATGCTAGGGGACTAAAGAATATTTGTCACATGTACCTTGAAACATGCAGTGAAGTGCATCGTTAATTAAGGCTACTGTAATGGATGGAAACATATGCGTAATTCACAACCACCCACATTGAATTGGGGTTCAATTTAAGAGGCTGGCCTGTCCATAAGACCATAAGGCATAGGAGCAGGATGGGGCCATTCAGCCCATTGAGTCTGGTCTGCCATCCCACTCTACACCCTACACCTGCCTTCTCGCCATATCCTTTGATGCCCTGACTGTTCAGGAAATGATCAACTTCCGCCTTAAATATACACATGGACTGGGCCTCCACCTCAGTCTGTGACAGAGAATTCCACAAATTCACTACTCTGTGGTTAAAAAAATTCATCCTTAACTCTGTTCTAAAAGGTCGCCCCTCAATTTTGAGGCTGTGCCCCCTCTTGTTCTGGATACCCCCACCAGAGGAATCATCCTCTCCGCATCCACCCTATACAGACCTTTCAATATTTGGTGGGTTTCCTCTCTGTATTCCATTAAATTCAGGTGAGCACAGGCCGAATACTGCCAAACACTCCTATTGTGTTAACCCCTTCATTCCTGGAATCATCCTCGTGAACTTCGTCTGGACTCCCTCCAATGACAACACATCCTTTCTGAGATATGGGGCCCAAAGCTGTTGACAATACTCCAAGTGCGGCCTGACTAGTGTCTTCTAAAGATTCAGCATTATCTCCTTGCTTTTGTATTCTATTCCACTTGAAATAACTGACAACATTGCATTTATTATTTTTACCACAGACTCAACCTGTAAATTAACCTTCTTTGAGTCTTGCACGAGGACTCCTAAGTCCCTCTGCACCTCAGATGTTAGAACCTTCTCCCCATTTACATAGCTGTCCACACTATTGTTCCTTTTACCAAAATGCATTATCATACATTTCCCAACACTGTATTCCATCTGCCACTTTTTTGCCCATTCTTCCAATTTGTCTAAGTCCTGCTGCAATCACATTGCTTCCACAGCACTACCTACCCCTCCACCTATCTTCGTATCATCTGCAAACTTTGCCACAAAGCCATCAATTCCATTCTCCAAATCATTGACAAACAATGTGAAAAGCAGCGGTCCCAATACTGACCCCTGAGGAACACCACTAGTCACTGGCAGTCAACCAGAAAAGGTCCCTTTTATTCCCACTCGCTGTCTCCTGCCTGTCAGCCATTCCTCTATCCATGCCAGTATCTTAAGCAGTCTCATGTGTGGCACTTCATCATTGCTTCCTGAAAATCTAAGTAAGTGACATCCGCTCCATCTCCTTTGTCCACACTGTTTGCTACTTCCACAAAAAACTATAACAGACTTGCCAGGCAAGATTTCCCTTGACAGAAGCCATGCTGACTTTGATTTATTTTATCATTAGTCTCCATCCTTAATAATAGACTCCAACACTTTTGCAACCACTTGGGTCAGGCTAACTGGCCTATAATTTCCTTTCTTTAGCCTTCCTCCCTTCGTAAAGAGTGGAGTGACATTTGCGATCTTCCAGTACTCCAAGACCATGCCAGAATCAAGTGATCCTTGAAAGATCCTGACCAATGCATCCGTTATCTCTTCAGCAACCTCTCTCGGGACGCTGGGAAGTAGAGGACAATGAAGGCATTGTTACGGTTTCCCTTAAACACCTCTACTGTTTTATTTGTGATGACCTATGTTGGTGACCCCGATGCTCGAGGACAGTTCCAGAGTTATTCAACATGTTGGCCAACGCAGTCTCTTTGAAACTGCCAGGGCTTTGGGAGCAAAATGCCGTCACTTGGTTTATACAAGCTGAGTCTGACTTCACGCCATGAGAAATCTCCGCAGAAGGCACCAGATATTACCGTGTAGTGGTGCCTCTCAGTAGTTCCACAACAGCAAGGTTGGTGAATCTGCTGGAACACCTGCCTGGAACTCACCTGTTGCATACTTTTGGACTATCGGAGTGCGAGTGTGCCACGCAGTTGCTCTCCTTGCCCTGCCTTGGCGATGATAAGCCCTCAGAGCTAATGGACAACATGCTGTCTCCGCATATGAGTTTACTCAAGTCCTGGGTGAATCCCCAAGCCTCACCAAGCCCACATTCTCAACTCCAGTCACACAACATGGGGTCGAGCAACAGATTTCCACAGCTGGCCAGCTGTTCCCTGCCTGCGAACACAGCTGGCAACTGTGAAGACTGAATTTGCCAATGTAGAAATGCTTGGTGTTACATGCAGGTTGAATAGCCCCTGGGGTTTGCTCCTCCACATGGTCCCTCAGGCCGAAGGTGGTTGCTAACATGAGGCAATTAACTGACGCCTTAAAAAGGTCATCAACTCCCGATCATTAACAGGTCCCACACATCCAGAATTTTTTAGAACGTTTTGCCGGAATTGTAAGTTTATTTTTTCTAATGTTGACTTAGGGGCTACTATCAGATGTCTGTGTGCTCAGAGGACATTCCCAAAAGGACTGCGATAACCTCATTTGGCCTGTTTGAGCTTCTGCGCATGCTGTTTGGTCTGAAAAATGCAGCTCAGACTTTCCATCAGCTGATGGACTCTGTTAAAAGACTTAGATTTTCTTTTTTATTTACCTGGATGACCTACTTGGTGCCAGTGAGTCCAAATCCAAACATGTATCATATCTCTGCATGATTTTTGTGCACTTAAGCCAACAAGGATTGATTATTAACCCTGCTAAGTGCCAGTTTGCGTTGTCAACCATTGATTTTCTTGGTCATCATACCTCTGCAGGAAGTGTGAAACCCCTCCCATCCAAAGTCACTGTTATTGTGATTTCCCTCAGCCCTGCACTACTAAAAAACTACAGGAGTTTTTAGGCATGGTGAGTTTCTACCATCGCTTCATTCCATGAGATGCTGCACTTATGCTCCCCTTATACAGTGCCCTTAAAGTCAACGTACCTAATCGCCTGCTTGGCTGGACGGCTGGGATGACCAAGGCATTTGATGGCACCAACCGCCACCCAACTGGTGCAACCACACCTGCAGCTGTTACTACTGACACTCAGACTGTGCCGTGGGTGCTGTGCATGGACAGCTGGTCGGAGGTGTGTGGCAGCCACTTGCCTTCTTCAACTGACAGCTCCGTCCCTCCCAAAAGGAAGTACAGTATTCTCGACCATTAGCTTCTCGGTCTTTGCCTGTTGCCATTTTGTTTTCTTCTAGAGGGTCGCCATTTCACAGTGGTCATTGACCACTAACCCCTCGTGCACACAATATCAGACCCTCGGTCTACACAGCAGCAGTGGCACCTGGCCTAAATATCAGCGTTCACAGTGGATACACAGTACAACATATCAAAGGGAAAAATAATGCTGTGGTTTATTGCCTCTCACAACCAGCTGTTGAGGACTTACACATTGGGGTTGACTATGCCGACATTGCAACCAACAAAGCTACTCTCCCAGAGATCCATGCTTATTGAACAGCAGTCATTGGCCTGCGGTTGGCTGACATCAAGTTCAGGGAATCCCGGGCTTCTCTCCTGTGCGACAGCTCAGCTGGTTGCCCTGGCCCCACAGAGCCCGCAAGCTGGAGGTGAACTGTTTTTAACTTCATTTACATCCTCTTGCATCCGAGCCAGAAGGCCTCCCAGAAACTGGTTGCACTAAAGTATGTTTGTGATGCACCATCAATAACTCACACTGAGATGTAAGGCGAGATATCGGCTTTTATTGACTGGAAGAAGGAACCAGGAGTGAGTGTCTATCATACTTTGTCCTGGAGACTGAGGCCGAGCATCAGGCCTCAGATCGCCTTTATACAGGGGCCTGTGGGAGGAGCCACAGGAGCAGTCAGCAGGGGGCGTGTCCAGACAGGCACATAGTTCACTACAGTTTGACGTGTCCTCAGAAAGGATGTGCATGATTGGACTGCAGACTGTGTTGAATGCCAGCAGGCAAAAACCAGTCATTTTCAGGCAGCATTGGCATATTTTTAGATCCCTGGGCAACAGCTTGACAGTGTCAATGTGGACCTTGTTAGTCCTCTTCCTCTCTCCTGTGGTTTCAAGCACCTCCTTACCAAGGTGGACCATACCAAGAGGTGGCCAGAGGTCATCCCTCTAGCATCGATGATGGCCGCAGACATGGCTTGGCATTCATCAGCACCTGGATTGCTCTGTTTATCACCCCATCTGATAATTCCTCTGACCATGATCCCTAGTTCACATCAGACCTCTAGGCGATGATGTCCCAGAACAATGGCAGTAGGATACATCACACCACAGCATTAACAACTGCAGTCCGATGGCCAATGTGAGCAGTTCCACTGCTCCTTAAAGGCTGCTCTGAGGGATTCCCTGATGGATGAGAGTTCCCGTGGGCCCTGCTGGGGCTCAGAAGTACTCCGAAAGAGGACCTGCAGTCGTCCATGGTTGAGTTGGTATATGGGCAGCCATTATGAGTGCCAGGTGATTTTACTCCTGATGTCAGAACCATCTGGTCAGCCTCTCAATGGCGTTCTGCACTCCTCAGTAAACACAATTCCTTTGCACCAGTTCCTACCTCCCATCGTGGCATAGATCACTCCTGTGTTCCTGAAGATCTACATTCCCCCTTGTTTGTTTTCATCCGCCATAATGCACGCTGACATCCCCTTTGGCGCCCTTACAATGGCCCATTCCAAGTTTCGGAATGGAGAGAAAAGACTGTTATCATAGATAGGAGGGTTAAATCTGAATATATTTCTATAGATCGCCTTAAAGAGGCCTGCCAAGCTTTGGAGGATACCACTACCATGCCCCTGGCATCACAACATGACATGTCTGGGGAGCCAGACACACCTATTCCTACACCCAGGGCCTGAGCCAAGCTCTTGTCTGAGCTCAGGACAATGCTGGTTTTAATTAATCCTGCAGGGGCCTGTGCAGATTAACGTAATGGGTGGAAACACTTGCATTATTCACAGCCACCAACATTAAGCTGGGGTTCTGTGGTGAACTGCATATACCTGTCTGGACACGCCCTCTGCTGACTGCTCCTGTGGCTCCTCCCACAGACCCCTGTATAAAGGCGATTGAGGCCTGAGCCCGGCCTCATTCTCCAGGATGTAGTATGGTGGTCACTCACTGCTTGTTCTTTCTTCCAGTCAATAAAAGCCGATATCTCGACTTCACGTCTCAGAGAGAGTTATTGATGGTGCATCAGGTTCACTTTAAGAGGCTGGTCTGATGAGATGGTGTAGTGACGTGAAGATTTTTACCGAGATTTATGCTCTGTGTTTGTGTGATAATAAAGGAGTTGTTATGGTTTCCCCTAAACTTAAAATGCCTGTTTTATTTACAAAAACCTACATCATCAGTAGAGCAAACATGAGGAAATCTGCAGATGCCGGAAATTCAAGCAACACACACAAAGTGCTGGTGGAACACAGCAGGCCAGGCAGCATCTATAGGAAGAAGTACAGTTGAAGTTTCGGGCCGATGAAGGGTCTCGACCCGAAACGCACTTCTTCCTATAGATGCTGCCTGGCCTGCTGCTTATCAGTAGTGCATACCCGATGCCAGGAAATTAAAGAATAGCTTTATTTGTTACATGTACATTGCAATGCATCATTGATGTCAATGGCCAACGCAATCCGTGGCAGCCTACAAGTGTCTCCATGCTTCCAGCACCAATATCGCATGCCCTTAACCTATTGACCCTAACCCTAACATGTACATCTTTGGCAGGTGGTTATTTTAGAGAGGATGCAGGAAAGGTTCATAAGGATGTTAGCAGGTCAGGCAGCATTGAAGGAAAGGAATAACAGTTGACGTTTTGGGCCAAGACCCTTCCTCAGGACCTCTAGCATTTTGTGTGTATTGCTCTGCGTTCCCAGCATCTGCAGATTCTCTTGTGTGTGTGAGGATATTGCCTGAACTTGAGGACCTGAACTATAAGGAGAAGTTGAAAAGGCTGCAACTGTTTTCCCCGGATTGAAGAAGACCGATGGGAAATGCTGGAGATGTTTATTAGATCATGAAGCGCATTGACAAGGTGCTTTGACACAAATTTTTCCCGGGATAGGTGAAACTAAAACTAGAAGCCATAAACTTAATGTGAGAGAGGAAAGATTTAAATGGGAACCTGAAAGACAAACTTTACACCCAGAGGGTGGTGGTCTATGACCATAAGCCATAGAAACAAAATTATGCCATTCAGCTTATCGAGTCTTCTTCGCCATTCTATCATGGCTGATACTTTCTCCCTCTCAGCTTCATTCTCCTGCCTTCTCCTCAGAATCTTTGACAGACTTACTAATCAAGAACCCTTGCTAGAACACAATGGCTGAAGGAATGAGATGCAAGGGCATTTGGATGGGTACACGGGTTGGAAAGGTTTAGAGGGAAATGGGCACCTTGACTAATGTTGTAGTAGTGTGCACTGATAAATGACAGAACTCAGGTGGGGAGGAACAGCAGACTCTCATGTAGAGACAGAAACAAGAGCTTATTCATAGGAATTCCAACACAATGTCAGCTGGAGTGACACTGCGAGATAAATAATTCTTGAAACCACAATAAGTGATAATTGGGAGTCCGCTTTAAATATTCACGGCACGCTGATAACCTGTGCCAGTCAAAAAATAAACTTGTCAAGAGTAAACAGAAAGCACAAGGGTTTAACGATAAACAAGAGAAAATCTGCAGAGCAACACACCCAAAATGCAGGAGGAACTCAGCAGGCCAGGCAGCATCTATGGAAAAAAGTACAGTCACATTTCAGGCAAAAACCCTTTGGCAGGACTGGAGAAAAAATGCTGAGGAGTAGATTTAACAGGGAGGAGAGAGAGGGGAGGGAAGAGAAAAGGGAGGGGAGAGAGAACAACTAGGTGATAAGTGAAACCTGGAGGGGGAGGGATGAGGTAAAGAGCTGGGAAATTGATTGGTGAGATGAGCACGAAAAGGGGATGGGAAATAGAGAAGGGGAGGGGGTTGGGGGCATTACTGAAGTTTGAGAAATCAATGCTCATGTCATCAGGTCGGAGGGCTTAACGATTTTTCATATGACAACTATTAACAAATATAAATGCTCATGGCATACATGGACAAAATGGGCCAGTGCATCTTGTTTCAAATCTCTATAACTCTAGAATTCCATGACTCTATGGTATCAAAATGAAATTCTGTAATTTAATATTTCTGTGCTCTAGGCCCCTGTAAATGCTGGAGCTGAAGTCAGTTTGTGCAGGACGTTGTTGTGCTTGTTCGTGGTATTTGGCTGGTGATGCACCAACAATAACTCTCAGAGACATGAGGCGAGAGATAGGGTTTTATTAGCTGGAAAAGAGAGCACTATCAGCAGCAAGAGACCATCACATAACATCCTGGAGACTGAGGGAGGAGCAGTGCCTCCAATCGCCTTTATACAGGGGTCTGTGGGAGGAGCCACAAGAGCAGTCAGCGGGGGAGGGGGGCATGTCCAGACAGGTATATGTAGTTCACCACAGCTGGAAAAACCTGAAGTGATATGTGTAGTTATAACAGAAGCCTCCAGACAACAGCTTCTACCCTCCTCTATTCCACAACTCCAAGCTTTGGGAAATTAAAATCCAGCCCAGTATTAGCACAAAATTAGCTTTCCTAATGATAACTAATTCCACTTTCTTGTTAGGTTTAGTAAGTTCTGGGCATGCTATGTAGACACTGGAAGCGTGGTGACACTTGTAGGCTCCCCTCAGCACATCCTCGCTGATTTAATTTGACACAAAGGATGCATTTCACTGTATGTTTCAATATTTCAATGTACATGTGACAAATAGTCATCATTGTCATTATGTACCATGTCATATGACATGAGTGATCATGGTGTAACGTGCTGTAAGGATTCACTGCTAATGCAATGGCTTCTTTGTAATGTTCACTGCTGAGGTAAAGGTTTCTCTGTAGCATAATGTTTGGGTTATGGCTGGAGATACCAGGACTGCTATAGCCAATTGGAGATTGTTGCTTTGTCTTGTGTATCTGGAAAGATGGTATTTTTCGCTGTCTTTTGTCGAGGAGAAATGAAGAGGGAAGACACATGTGGAAAGAGCAGGTAGACCACCAGATAGAGTGGACTGGGATCTGAGGGCCCGAAGGTCAGCGAAGCTCAGGGGAGACCGATGGTGGAAGAATGACGACTGAGTGAGCTCCAACGTGTACTTTTAACTTTTCCTTGAATTGGGCCCTTTTTTTATTTTTGTTACTAACCCTATATTCAGATTAAGATTCATAAAGTTCAATCGTTTAATTGCATATGGTGTAGTCTGATATTTTGCATTGTGGGTTTGTAACTGCATTTGTACATTACACAGCATCCACACAAACGTGATTTCTCATTTTGGTGGGGCCAAAGGCTGTTTCCCCTAGACAAACACGAGCTGGGCGAGTCTAAGGGTTACAATGGTCTTTGACCACAATTTTTCTTGACAAATTTTTCTACAGAAGTAGCTTGCTATTGCCTTCTTCTGGGCAGCGTCTTTACAGTCATTATCAATACTCTTCAGAGCTTGTCTGCCTGGTGTCAGTGGTCGCATTACCAGGACTTGTGATCTGCACCGGCTGCTCATACGATCATCCACCACCTGCTCCCATGGCTTCATGTGATCCTGATCAGGGGGTTAAGCAGGTGCTACACCTTGCCCAAGGGTGACCTGCTGGCTAGCAGAGGGAGGAAGTGCCTCACACCTCCTCTATTAGAGATGTATCTCCACCCCACCACCCCTTACCACCACCAGGTGGATACTTGAACTAAAGAATGTCATTCTCTTGTAATGTGAGACTAGATACAGAATGCAGTGGTCTTTGAAGCATGAATGGAGACTTTCAAATGCAAATGTTTACAAAAAAAGACTTCAGATCTATCTCCTTTTTTTAACTACAATTCATTTCAAACATATTGATATGCGTTTGATCTTAAAAGAGAATAAAGATTGTATAATTATTCACCTGCTGAAACATACTCACTCTGCACAAAGCCCACTCTCAGCACTAACCCTTGCATCCTCTTCCAATGTTTACCGGAGGAAAAATTGACTAACAATTGGTTCTGGCTTCTTCCCCCTTCCTTTCTAATCCTGATGAAGGGTCTCAGCCCAAAGTACCGCCGGTTTATTATGGCACAGTAAGATGGCGATTAACGTAACACCGTTACAGCACCAACAAACCAGGTTCAATTCCCGCTGCTATCTGCAAGGAACTTGATTTGTGATCACATGGGTTTCTTCCGGGTGCTCCAGTTTCCTCCCACATTCCAAAGAGTTCATGGGTTAACTTGTTCACATGAAGCTTTGTTAGGCCAAAAGATCCTGTTACCATGCTGTGTCTGTAAATGCGCAATTAAATAAACCTCAGCTACCTTCTGCTTATTATAAAATCATTCAGAGTGCTTGGCAACAACTAAGAGCAGGTACTGACCCATCTTCTTGAACTGCTAGTATCCATATTGGAAGGCAGGGTGGAATTTCATCACTACCAAAGCAGGTGAAAGATGCTCCTTGCCTCCGCTTGCCTGCAGATCACCCATGGACAAGGTGTAGCACCTGTTTAGCCCCGATCAGGATCACATGAAGCCATGGGAGCAGGTGATGGATGGTTGTATGAGCAGCTGGTGCAGATCACAAGTCCTGGTTATGCGACCATTGACACCAGGCAGACCATCTCTGAAGAGTATTGATAATGGCTGGAGTCTCCCGTCTTGTAAAGACACTCCCCAGAAGAAGGTAAGGGCAAACCACTTCTGTAGAAGAATTTGCCAAGAACAATCATGGTCATCAAACGACAGGACTCATATTGATAATGATGATGAGATGCCATATGGTAAAAAGTACTCCTCCAATGCTATAATGTACAGGTTTTAGACTAAGTGATGGTAAATTGGTTTATTATTATCACATCTACCAGGTTACAGTGAAAACTTGTCTTTCTTACTGTTCATACAGATCAATTCATTTCACAGTTCACTGAAGTAGAACCGGGTAAAACAATAACAGAGTGCAGAATCATAGATGCTGGAAGTCTTAAGCAATGTGCATACATAAAATGCCGGAGGAACTCTGTAAGTTAGGCAGCATCTATGCAGGGGAATAAACAGTTGATGTTTCAAGCCAAGACCATACTGGAAAGGAATGGGTCGGAAGCCAGAACAAGATGTTTCTGCTTGTTCCTGCCCCTCTGAATTTATATCTACATACTTCGACTCTGTTCTACTTCCTTGGTTCAGTCCCTTCCTACCTACATCTGTGACACTTCATACACTCCTGATCTTTTCAAAGATTTTAAGTTCCCTGGCCCCAATCTTCTCATTTTCACTTTGGATGTGTACTCCATGTACCCCCTTATTCCCCCATCAGGAAGGCCTTAAATTCTCCACTTCTCCTTGGGCTACAGACCCAACCAGTTCCCCTCCACCACCACTCTCCTTCTGGTGGAACAGGTCCTCAACCTCAATAATTTCTCCTTCAGGTCCTTCCACTTGTATGGGCCCCAGCCATGCCTTCCTTTATGTCGGCAACATGGAGCAGTCTATGTTCCAAGCCCACATGGATATCACTCGCCAACTCCTTCTACTCTACATCAACAACTGCATTGGTGCTGCTTCCTGCACCCATGCTGAGCTCAGTGACTTCGTCAACCATGCCTCCAATTTCCACCCTGCCCTCAAATTTACTTGGTCCATTTCTGGCACCTCCCGCCTCTTTCTCAATCTTTCTGTCTCTGTCTCTGGGGACAGCTTACCCACTATTCTCACAGCTACCTGGACTATACATCTTCCCACCCTATCTTTTTTTTTCAATCTTTTTATTAAGTTTCATATATATAAAAAAATACATAACATAATAATGAATAGGTTATGAATACAATAGACTTGAAATTACATTGGTAATAAGATAATAATATCCTATTAAAACATCAACAGAAATAAGTATATTAATCCATCAAGTCTATATAACTATATATGAAAAGAAAACAAAAATAATCGTCAAAAAAGAAAAAAAATTGAAAATAAGTGAAAGAAAATGTATGTTGATAAAAAAAAACACTAAACTAAACTAACATGGGCAATAGTAACAGTTTATAAGTATGTGATAGTGTCAGAAAAAAACTCCGGAACTCCATACCTGAACAAGAATAAGCAGAAAGAAGGTCTAGAAAAGGTCAGATTAATTCATATGAAAATGCCGAATAAATGGTCCCCAAGTTTCCTCAAATTTGACTGATGAGTCAAAAATAGTGCTTCTAATTTTTTCCAAACTTAGATATGAAATAGTTTGAGAAAGCCACTGAGACGTGGTAGGAGGATTTACTTCTTTCCAGTTTTGTAATATAGACCTTCTGATTGGAGGGGAAAACTGAATACCATCCTCATTTGGTATACCAAAAATTGCAGTAATAAAATGAGGTTGTAAGTTGATATTCCAAATTGAAGAAATGGTAACAAATATGTCCTTCCAATAGTTATGTAAAGTGGGACATGACCAAAACATGTGGGTCAATGAAGCCACTTCTAGATGACACCTGTCACATTGAGGGTTAATATAAGAGTAAAATCGAGCAAGCTTATCTTTAGACATATAAGCTCTATGTACAATTTTAAATTGTATTAAAGCATGTTTAGCACATATAGAAGAGGAATTAACCATTTGTAGAATTTTTTCCCATTTATCTGTTGAAATATTATATCGAAGTTCTTTTTCCCATTCTTGTTTAATTCTATCTGATATTTCTGGTTGTATCTTCATAATCATATTATAAATAAAAGCTACTAATCCCTTCTGACAAGGGTTTAAGGTAAAAATCAAATCTGAGAAATCCACTGAAGTTGAATTGGGAAAAGATGGTAAAACTTTATGTAAGAAATTTCTGATTTGTAGATATCTGAAAAAATTAGATTTAGGTAATTTAAATTTGTTGGAAAGTTGGTCAAAGGACATCAAAGTATTTTCAAAAAAAAGATCACGAAAACATTTTATACCTTTCCTTTTCCATATGTTAAAAGCTTGATCTGTCCAGGAAGGTTTGAAAAAAAAATTAAGTAAGATAGGGCTATCAAGAACAAAGTTTTTCAGAGTAAAAAACTTACGAAATTGAAACCAAATTCATAATGTATGTTTGATAACAGGATTAGATATCTGTTTATTAAATTTAACTAAATCAGCAGGAAGAAAAGAACCAAGAACAGAGAATAGAGAATATCCCTTTACCTCATTACATTCCAAATTTACCCACTGTGGGCACAGTGGTGAATCCAAATCTAATTTCCAATACATTAAGTTACGAATATTATTTGCCCAATAATAAAATCTAAAGTTAGGTAAAGCTAAACCACCATCTTTTTTAGATTTTTGTAATAGCTTTTTACTTAACCTAGGGTTTTTATTTTGCCACACAAATGAGGAAATTTTTGAATCAATGTTATCGAAAAAGGATTTAGGAATAAAAATTGGTAAGGCTTGAAATAAGTATAAAAATTTCGGTAAAATCATCATTTTAATAGCATTAATCCGACCAATTAATGATAAGAATAAGGGAGACCATCTTGTAGTAAGTTGTTGAATTTGATGAAGCATAGGTAAAAAATTCAGTCTAAATAAATCTTTATATTTCTTGGTAATTTTTATACCTAAATAGGTAAAGTTATCAGTAACAACTTTAAATGGTATCCTGTCATTCAATAAAGTTTGTACGTTTAAGGGAAATAATTCACTCTTATCCAAGTTTAGTTTATAACCAGAAAAGCTACCAAATTGAGCCAACAAGGATAAAATAGCGGGAATAGACCTGTCAGGGTCAGAAATATATAACAGCAAGTCATCAGCATAAAGTGATAATTTGTATAACTTCTCATTACGGGTAATACCAAAAATATTAGGAGATTCATGAATAGCAATGGCTAAAGGTTCTAATGCGATATTAAATAATAAAGGACTTAAGGGACAGCCTTGTCTCGTACCATGAGATAATTGAAAAAAAGAGGATCTATAATTATTTGTAAGAACAGAAGCAACAGGTTTATAATATATTAATTTGATCCATGATATGAAGTTGGGACTAAAATTAAAATTTCTCAATGTATTAAATAAGTATCTCCATTCAACTCTATCAAAAGCTTTTTCAGCATCTAATGAGATAACACATTCTGAGATTGTGGGTGGTGAAGTATAAATTATATTAATCAATTTTCTAACATTAAAAAAGGAATACCGATTCCTAATGAAACCAGTTTGAACTTCTGAAATAATCTGTGATAGTACCTTTTCTAATCTAATGGCTAAAATTTTTGTAAGAATCTTAGGATCTACATTTAATAATGATATAGGGCGATAAGATGCACAGAAAGTAGGATCTTTATCTTTTTTAAGAATTAGAGAGATATTAGCTTCATAAAAAGATTGAGGTAATCTCTTCTTAGCAAACGCATCATTAAAAATTTCACATAACCAAGGGGAAAGCAAGGAAGAAAAAGTTTTAAAAAATTTTACAATATAACCATCAGGACCAGGAGCTTTCCCTGAATTCATTGATGAGATAGCCTCTCCTATTTCGACCATAGAAATAGGAGCATCTAACAGGCTATGGTCTTCATCTATCAGTTTAGGAATATTCAGATTGTTAAAAAAAATTATCCATCATGGACAGGTCACCATCAAATTCTGATTGATATAAAGATTTATAAAAATCTTCAAAAGTATTATTGATTTCTTTATGATCAGTAGTTAAATTACCGTCTTGTTTACGAATTTTAATGATTTGTCGCTTAGTCGAAATAGCTTTTAATTGATTAGCTAACAGTTTACCAGTTCGATCACTGTGAATATAGAATTGAGCCCTGGTCCTAATTAATTGATTTTCAATTGAAGAAGATAATAGTAAACTATGTTCCATTTGAAGCTCAACTCTCTTCTTATAAAGTTCTTTGGTAGGAGTCACGGAATAAATCTTGTCAATTTCCTTAATTTTATCCACTAATAAAGCAATATCTAAATATCTTTGTTTTCTTTTACCAACGGAATATGAGATAATTTGTCCACGGATAAAAGCCTTAAAAGAGTCCCAAAGTATTCCTCTGTCGATTTCTTCAGTATAGTTTGTTGAGAAAAACAAGTCAATTTGCTGTTTTATGTAGGTGATAAATTCTGGGTCTTGAAGCAAAGTAGCGTTAAATCTCCAAGATCTAGTATTATTGGAAAAGTCCGAAATCTTAATAGATAACTTCAAGGGTGCATGATCCGAACTAGTAATAGAATCATATTTACTATCAATAACATCCGTTAATAATCAATGATCAACAAGAAAATAGTCAATTCTAGAATAGCTATGATATACATGTGAAAAAAATGAAAATTCTTTATCTTTAGGGTTCAAAAACCGCCATATTTCTGTGATTCCCGAATCAACCATAAAAGAATTAATAAGTAGGGCTGATCTATTCGGAAGAGTACGGATAGGTTTAGATCTATCCATCGAAGGATTCAAACAACAATTAAAATCTCCACCCATTATCAACATATATTCATTTAGATTAGGAAGGGAAGTAAATAAACGTTTAAAAAATTCAGGGCAGTCAAAGTTTGGAGCATAAATGTTAACTAGAACAACTTTTCGATTAAAAAGTGAGCCAGTTATCAACAAAAATCTGCCCTGTGGATCAGAAGTAATTTCATGATGTGTAAACGATATTGAGGGGTCTATAAAAATAGACACACCCCTAATTTTGGCGGTACAATCCGAGTGAAATTGTTGACCCTTTCAGAACCTTAAAAAACGTTGATTATCCTCCCTCCTAATATGGGTCTCCTGTGCAAAAATAATATTAGCGTTTAATCTATGGAATACTTTAAATATTTTTTTATGTTTAATCGGATGATTTAAACCATTAGTATTCCAAGAGATAAAGTTAATAGATTTATCCATCATACCAATATTAATTGTGTATATCATAAAAGGTTAAAAAGACACATAACCCATAATTCAGGAAGAAGGAAAAATGATTCAGGAGCAACCGGAGAACATGACACCTCAACAATATTAATAATTTAAAGTCGGCCCATAAACTAAAAGCAAAAAAATAAAAAGCATAAGCGTGAAAAAAGATCCCTCCCCCCTCCCCCCACCCTTCGAAAGAAAGCCAAGCAGCAGGCGCATAATCTAATGCTAACATTACCCCCATTTCAAGATGGCAGCTCTATAAAAAGATTAAAAGAAAACTATATAACACCCAGATTAAGATATAGGGTTGCAAAAAGAAAATATATATCAGTCAGAATGAAAAAACTAATATAATAAAACAATCATTAATAAAAAAAAGTATAAACATTAAAATTTGAAAGTGTAATATACCTTTAAAAAAATTCCATGTTCAAATACAAGAAAGATGACGTTTCAGAAGCAAAGTCTTATGGGAAGAAGAAACGACATTTTGAAAAGCCATATTACAAAATACAAATGTAAGTTCAGCAACCTAATAAAAGAAATTTAATAAAAAAAATTATCAAAATAGGATTAAAAAAGGGATGTAATAAATATTACAATATATAAAAAAAAGACCAAAAAATCCAAAACATTTGTCCCATTTCTAAGTACAGGCAAACAAATAAATGCTTACAGAAAACAGAATCTTACGGGAAAAAGAAACGACATCTTGAAAAAAAAGTAAATCATTATTACAAAATATAAACGTATATGTCCGAACCAGAAAAAAGAATAAAAAAAAGATATTATAAAAATTAAAAAGAGCATCTATAAACAATGATGATAGTAAAAAAAACCAGACCCATAGATCAGGATAAAAAGTTATAACCCAGCTTCATAGGTTAAAACTTAAAGTGAAATGGTATCCTCTCTCCGAAAAATCTTCAACATAACACATAGTTCAAGTTGCACTAGAAGATCGAAATTCTTCAACAAATTTCTTCGCTTCTTCTGGAGTGTTAAAAAATTGCTGACTGTTGTCGTTCAGCGTAATTCTAAGCTTCGCTGGATAACATCTTCCCACCCTATCAGTTGTAAAAATGCCATCCCTTTCTCTCTGTTCCTCCATCTGCGCTGCATCTGCTCTCAGGATGAAGCTTTCATTCCAAAACTAATAAGGTATTCTCACTTCCATCACCTTCAACGCTGCC
Source organism: Hypanus sabinus (assembly GCF_030144855.1). Classification (NCBI taxonomy): domain Eukaryota; kingdom Metazoa; phylum Chordata; class Chondrichthyes; order Myliobatiformes; family Dasyatidae; genus Hypanus; species Hypanus sabinus. Next base: position 10,196,719 of record NC_082715.1, read on the forward strand.
CTCATGTGCATCTCTTCCATTTCACACACTTCAATCCTCACCCACATCTCTTCCATTTCATGATCATCTGCCCTCACCCCATCCTCCTCCTGCCACACCAGGGATAGGGTTCCTCTTGTCCTCACCTAACACACCACTAAGAAGTACCAGAGGATGGCTTCTTCGAGCTCATTTGCAAAACAGCTTAATTTCATCCTTTAATGTCTCTTTTCTCCTTTTCAAGAGGCCAGGGATAGGGTTCTGTCAGAGTCCATGATCTACAGTTGTACTTAAACTGTGGTTCCTTAAGACACTGGTTCCCGCTCCTGGAGCTTACTGAACGGCCATTTTTCAATATACCCAGGATGTGGCCTGGAAGATGTGTGCCACCAGGCTAAGGTCATGTAGATGAACTGATTCCATGCCAGTGTCACCGACTGAGATGTCGCAGAAGGATTGGGTCATCGTGAACAGCAGGCCAGCTGTCAGACCCCCCCGTACACTCTCTCTCTCTCTCTCTCTCTCTCGATGGTGGGAGAAAGTTTTTTGCTGATTCGTGAGTTGGGAGAACTTGGAATGAAAGCTACGAAGCAGACAGTAATGTCATAATCAGTGTGTTGTTCTTTTGGTCTGCCTTCTTGCTGCAGAAAAGGTTGACACCCCTCTGTCCCTTGTTGGGGAGAGAGGGCATGTGGCATGTCGAGTTGGCTCGGTGAATGATTAGTTTTTATTGGACTCCAGATCACGGTCTCTCTTTGGGCTTTGCTGTTGCTTGCTTGGTGGGTGGAGGGCCCCAATGCCTCCTGCTGGAGTAAGTTGGGGAGGGGGGAGGGTTGATGCTTGCGTGTTGAGGGAGGGGTTGCAGAGGGAGCATTAGAGTCCTAACATTTTACTGTCATTCATTCTTTGGATTTCTCTTCTGCTTTTTGGATGTGTGTGAAGAATAAGGATTTCAGACTGTGAACTGTATACATTCTGTGATATTAAATGGAACCATTGAACTAGCCTCTGCGTCCAGCACAAAATTCCTTGTAACTTCCACCATCTCTAATGGGATCCCACCACCAAGCAGATTTTTTCCTCACTCCTTACTTCTGCTTTCCACAGGCATTACTCCCCATGCAACTCCCTTGTCCATTTGCCCCTCCCTACTGATCTCCCTCCTGGCACTTATCCTTGCAAGCGGAACAAGTGCTTCACCTCCCCCTACACCTCCTCCCCCACTACCATTCAGGGCCCCAAACAGTCCTTAAGGGTGAGGCGTCACTTCACCTACGAGTCTTTTGGGGTCATCTACTGTATCCGTTGCTCCTGGTGTGGCCTTCTACATAGCAGTGAGACCCAATGTAGAACGGGAGACCACTTGCCAGGCAGCTACATCCCATCCACCGGAAAAATCGGGATCTCCCAGTAGCCACCCGATTCAATTATATTGCCCATTCCCTTTCCAACATGTCAGTCCTTGGCCTTCTCTACTGCCGCGATGAGGCCACACTCAGGTTGGAGGAACAACACCTTATGTTCGTTCTGGATAGCGTCCAATCTGTTAGCATGAAATCGATTTTTTGAACTTCTGGTAATTGCCACCACCTCCACCATTCCCATTCATGTTTCCCCCTCTGACCTTATCTCCGTACCTGCCCATCACCTCCTTCTGGTGCTCCTCCCCCTTCCCTTTCTTCCATGGTCTTCTATCCTCTCCTATCAGATTCCCTGGCCCTTTATCTCTTTCACCAATCAGCTTCCCAGCTCTTTACTTCACCTTTTCTCTCTCTGCCATTTTCAACTATCACCTACCAACTTGAACTTCCTCCCCCCCTTCCCCCACCTTCCTGCTCTGACCTCTCTTTCTTCACAGTCCTGATGAAGGGTCTCAGCCCAAAACGTCAACTGTCTACTCTTTTCCACAGATACTTGCTGGCCTGCTGAGTTCCTCCAGCATTTTGTGTGTGTCACTTGCATTTCCAGCATCTGCAGACTTTCCCTTGTTTGTGATCTGCAGAACTTCTTGTGCTTGAGCGCCGAATAAAGAAGTGTGGGGAAGAGGAGGAGTGCAAGCTGGCAGGTGATGAGTGACAGCAGGTAAGAATAGGAAGCAGGGAAGTGATACAGGAGGTGGAAACAGTAAAGGGATAAGGAAACAAGATTCTCTCACCCCTTCTCCTCACCTGTCCATCGGTTCACACTCTGGTTCGTGTCCTCCTCCCCTGTCTTCCCTAATCCACTGTCTTCTTCTTTTTTCTATTGACCTCTAATCCAGGCAGCATCCAGATAGACCTCTTCTGCACCCTCTCCAAAGCGTCCACCCTCTGGGTGACCAGAAATGCATGCTCTTTACTCTCACTTCGTCAATTTTTGATCCATGCTATTCCTGCTATTCTTAATCCATTGGCTGCATTCTTGATTGCAATCTTATTCCGTGGCACTTTATGAATGATTTTTGAAAGGCTTTAATACTGGTGTTGGGTTGGAAGAGTTGGTTCATTGCAATCAGTCACAGAGTTTTGCTTGACACAGTGTAGTTAGATTTAGATTTAGGTTCCTCTAATATCAGAGAATGTATACAATTTTCAACCTGAAATTCATACTCTTCACAGGCACCCATGAAACCAGAGACCCCACTGAATGAATGATGGAACATCGAAGCCCCCCCCCCAAACCCCTCCCCTACCCTCTGCAGAAGCAGCAGCAAATCATCAACCCTCCCCGACTCTCACCATGCTAGCAACAGCAAAAGGAGTCCATCAGAACTACAGTCCATACCCCAGCATTTCGGTATCTCAGAGAGACTCTCTCTCTTCATCAAGGGAGATGAATGTTCGCTCTCTGCTGCAACAACATGGCTGGAGACCAGCCTCAGAGAGAGGGATGGATTCCTCAAGTGCAGAGACCTCCTTCTGACAGCAGCCAACTGTCTTGATGTTTCGGTCTCCACGAGGAACTAGACCATCCATGGGGCTAATCCTTGAGCATGCACGTCTCCCAGGTCATTCCTGGAGATAGCAAAGTGCAAGGCTGCACAGCCGGACCAATAGCTTCAGGCTTGCAAACAACCGTAGTTCAAAGGATCAAAGTATAGTGTCAGAGAAATGTATACAATATACATCCTGAAACGCTTTTTCTTCACAAACATTCATGAAAACAGAGAAGTGCCCCAAAGAATTAACGACAGTTAAACGTGAGAACCCCAAAGTTTGTTTGATCCCAGTTCCCCCCTCCCGTGCATAAGTGGCAGTAGGCAATGATCCCCCTCCCCCCACCAGCACAATGAAGCGCATTGGTACCATCACCGAGCCCAAGTGTGCGCTAAGCAATAGCAAAGACACAGACCAAAGTTACCCCAAAAGCCTCGCATTTCATCCGACAGTCGACAACCCACAGGTAACCTCTCTCCCTGGCAAGAGAGAGGGAGGTGTCCCCCATTTTCACAGCGGGCAGGAGATGTAACAACAACCCGCTGGTTTATGATGTTAAAAGTCTGTTTTGTCACTTTTTTCGAGCTCTGTGTCTGAAGATGGGAAAGACCTTGGGTTTTCAGGCTCACAGGGAAAGATTTTCCAGCCTCCCCGACAACACACGAGTCTCCTGCCGTGACATCAACACTCAATCCACCCATCTCCAGATCCCTGAGATCTTAGGCTTCCGAACACGATCGGGGTTCTCAGACCAAACCCTTGGCAGGTCGAATAACGGCCTGTCATGGAACCCCAAGGACGGGTCCCATTCCTGCAAAGAACCGAAGTCAGCGTGTAACTCCAGGTCAGGGTCTTCTAAAGAACCCTGAAGGGGAGAAATAAAGATATTAAAGGTGGAAATAGAGGTGTTACGAAGGTGCAAGCAAAGGAGTCGCCGTTAGGCATTATTATAAGCTCCGCTTTCACTGACACCACTGACTCCGACAGAACGATTTTGCTTGGATAAATTGATTTCATTGGCGTGGTTGTGTAGTGGTTAGTGTAATGCTTTATAGTGTTAGCAGTGGGAAGATCAGGGGTACGATTCCTGCTGCTGTCTGTAAGAGTTTGCATATTCTCCCCATGGCAGTATGGATTTCCTCCACGTGCTCCAGTTTGCTCCCACATCCCAGAAGGAACTATGGGCTAGGGTTAGGGTTAGGAAGCTGTGGGCATGTTATAATGATGGCATGGCAGCATTAGTGCAACCTGCTCCCAGCACACTTTTGAACTGTGTTGGTCGTTGAAGTGAAACGACGCATTTCACTGGATGTTTCTGTGTTCCAATGTATATCTGACAAGTAAGATTAATAAAGCTAATCTTTATCTTGAATTGTGGGCTCGGAATACTCTGGTGCTGGAAACCTGACATAAAGGAAGCTGCTGTTTGGATGTACATGTGTCAAATAAAGCTAATCCCTCCTTAAGTCAACTGGATCTCAGAATATAAGTTAAAACAAGGGTAAAGATGTGAAAAATCACAATGATTCTGATGGAATTGATCTCAATCACTGCTCTGAAAATGTGCCTGTATTTGCAACTAGTTTTGTTCCCAAGTTCGGTTAACTCTCAAGGTTAATGTGTGCAAGAGATGCGCAGGCTAATTGCTGCACCCAGCTGTTCCTCGAGCTGAGACGTAAACTCTGGGCAGATTGGAAATTGGGTCTGGGAGCATTTCATTTACTTGGCTTATCACATCAACCAGATTGCACTTTTTTTTCCCCTAGTAACCCTCAGGGAATCTTAATTTAAATATACTCTGTGTGAATTATAAGTAAAGTCTGCTACTTTAACAACATCAGTGAAGAAACAGTTGACAACAGAGAATCAATAAAATTTTATTTACGGCTAACAACATTAGGAAAACATTTATTCAACAAGAGACGACCTGCTGAAAACCGACCGAGATGACAACATTCCTGTGGAAACTTCTACTTTACAAAAGGACCACTCCATAATTTTATGGCCAAAAGAGCATCTTTATCTGGGACGGCAAATGATATTTACAATACAGAGGCTTCCAGGTACCTCGTGTGACATGGGTGGAGGAACTATATACAATGCATACTGGGAGTAAAAACCCTGCCAACCCTGGAGCCCACCTCTCGTTACCAACAGCTTCCCGATTACTTTTAATAATACTCACATTACAACAATTCCAATGTCTCACCTTTCTACATAAGGCAACGTTACTGGGCAGCAATAGAGGCATTGCAAAGTGTCAAAGATCAAAGTACATTTATTATCAAAGTGTGTATACATTATATAACCTAGAGATTACAGGCAGCCACAAGAGAAAGAAATTTAAAAGCAGCCATTAAAAGAGGAAGATCGTCAAGCACCCAAAGTGCAGAGAGAAAAATAAACTAATCGTATGAACAATATAAGCAAGCAAATTGCATTTGGAACTGAAGTTTTATGGAAGTGACTCCACAGACATAAAGCCAGGCACCACTGTAGCTGGAGCAGGCCGCAGCCTCAGTTTAGTAAATGCTGTGGAGCAGCAAGCAGAACCGAGCAGAACCGAGCAGAACCAGGCATGATCAGCCTGTCCCTTGCCCCTGGTCCCGATACCCTGATCTTTTCAATTGGTCTGGTGCTTAGATCATCCACACATCAGGTCGTTCCTTGCTCTCAGGCTGCTCTGGGGTTTGGAAACCGCCATCCCGATTCAGCACATATTCAATCTTTCCAATCTGGCCCGGTGCTTAAATCAATCAAACCTCAGATCTTTCCTCACTCTCGGGGATGCCTCGACTCTGCCTCATATCCAGGACTGGTGGCCCACTGGCTGGAGAAGCTCTGCTTCTCACCATAACACGATCGTGAAATAGCTTTCAAGCAAACCATTGTACCAGCAACTGCTCAGAAACATCCTTCTTAACAGCACCAGCAATTAACAAAGTTTGATTCCTGTCACCATCTGTAAGGAATTTGCACCTAGTCCCTGTGACTGCGTGGGCTTCCTCCCACAGTCCAGAGATGTACGGGTTAGGGCTAGTAGATTGTGGGCATGCTGTCTTGGCACCAGAAATGTGGTGACACTTGGGGTGCTCGCAGCACAATCCTCACTGATTTCATTTGATATAAATGACACATCTCACTCTACGCTTTGATGACTTAATGTATGTGTTGAATACAAAGCCAATCTTGTACCATTATTTGTCTAACATTGGTTGCTCAAAACCTGACTGCTAGAGAAAAAGTAAATTCAGCAATATCAAAGTTCAAAGTAAAATTTATTACCGAACGACATATATGTCACCACATTCAACTCTAAGATTCATTTTCCTGCAGACATCCTCAGCAAATCTATTAAAATAGTAACTATAATAAGATTCAATGAAATATCAGCCAGGGTGCAGAAGGCAACAAACTATGCAAATTAAAATATAACTGAATTGCAATAAATAACGGGAGCATGAAATAACAAGATAAAGAGTCCTTAAAGTGAGATCATTGGTTGTGGGAACATCTCAATAGATGAGTGTAGTTGTCCACTTTTGTTCAAGATGGTTGAGGGGTAGTAACTTTCCTGAACTTGGTGGTGCGAGTCCAGAGGCTCTTGTACCTTCTACCTGATGGCAGCAGCCTGGATGGTGGGGATTTTGGATGATGGATGCTGCTTTCCTGCGACAGTGTTTCACTTAGATGTGCTCAATGGTTGGGAGGGCTTTACCTGTGATGTACTGGGCCAAATCCACTACCTTTTGTAGGATTTTCTATTCAAAGGTATTGGTGCTTCCATACCAGGCAGTGATGCAGCCACTCTCTACTCTCTCTACTACACATCTATACATCACTACAGATGGGTTGGCAAACTAAACAATTAACTAAATATTCATCATTAGATTTCAGCAGCCCTTACAGAGAACAGTGATCTCTTAAGGCTTGATAAGTGGAAGAAATAGTTACGTCAGCTTTATTTTCTTATTCTGACGCCTTCTTATGTTAGCGCCTTCCTCATTACTTTCCATTCCTGATGAAGGAGCTCAACCCGAAATCTGGCTCTTTATTCCTCTCCATTGAAGCTGAGTTCCTTTTTCATTTTGTATGTGTGTGTTACCCTGGATCATCAGAATTCCTTGTGTTTAAGCCTTACCAATGTGTTGGAATACTCTATAGAAGAGAATTGATCATATTCACTTTGTTGGTTGTATCAGCTAAATTGATCTTTTTGAAACAGTAGTACTTCAGGACTCTGAATGATGTCAGAGGGCAATGTGTAAATTGTGTTCAAACGCATTTCCCCATGTAGGTATTTGTTCCCATTCGAACTGTTTGATTAATGCTGTCACTGGAAAATGGGTCACTAAATATATTCACTTTCAGAACCCTGAGACTTACTTGCTTTCTACTTGTGGCAGTGAGGCTAAGCATAGCTCCAATGCCATATTCAGGTTTGTTGATGACATCACTGTCATTGGCCAGATCAAAGGCAGTGATGAATCAGCACAGAAGAGGGAGATTGAATATCTGTCTGACTGGTACCACAACAACAACCTCCCACTCAATGTTAGCAAGACCAAGAAGCTGATTATTGACTTCAGGAGTGGAAACCGGAGGTCCACAAGCCGCTACTCATTGGAGGATTAGAGATGGAGAAGGTCAGCAAATTTAAATTCTGCAGTGTTATCATTTCAGAGGAGACCTGTCTGGGGCCCAGAACGTAAATCCCATTACGAGGAAAACATGACAATGCCTTAACTTCCTTCGAAGTTTGCAGAGATTTGGCACAACATCTGAAACACTGACAAACATCTCTAGGTGTGTAGTGAAGGGTGTATTGACTAGTTGCATCATGGCCTGGAATGGAAAATCCTACAAAAAGATAATGGCTTCAGCGCAGTCCATCATGGGTAAAGACCTCTCCACTGTTGAACACTTCTACATGGAGCACTGTCACATGAAAGCAGTATCCATTGTTGAGGACCCCTGCCACCCAGGTAATGCTCTCTGCTCACTGATACCATCAGGTAGAAGGTACAGGAGCCTCAGTTCCCACACCACCAGGTTCAGGAACAGTTATTACCCCTCAACCATCAGGATCCTGAACCAGAGGGGATAGGTTCACTCAACTTCACTTGCCCCATCAGTGAGATGTTCCCACAACCTATGGACTCATTTTCAAGGACTCTTCATCTGATGGTCTTGATATTTATTATTTCTTTATTTTTCTTTTGTACTTACACAGTTTTTTTGTCTTTTGCATATTGGCTGTTGCCCATCCTGTTTGGCGTGGTCTTTCATTTGATTCTTTCTCCCTAGGCTTCCCATCCCATGATTCTTTCTCTTCTCCAGCTCTGTTTCCCTTCTGCCAATCATCTTTCTGGCTCTCAGCTCTACCCCACCCCCTCTGGTCTTCTCCTACCATTTTGCATTTTCCCCTCCCCCTCCTACTTTCAAATCTCTTTCTATCTTTCCTTTCAGTTAGTCCTGATGAAGGGTCTCGGCCTGAAACGTCGACAGTGCTTCTCCCTATAGATGCTGCCTGGCCTGCTGTGTTCCACCAGCATTTTGTGTGTGTTGCTTGTATTTCCAGCATCTGCAGATTTCCTCGTGTTTTCATTTGATTCTATTGTGTTCCTTGGGTTTACTGCGTATGCCTGCAAGAAAATGAATCTCAAGGTTGCATATGGTGACATATATATACTTTGATAACAAATTTACTTTGAATTTTTGAATATTGAACTGTGAAAAACTCTGGCCTTCAGTCAACCTTTGATCTAATGGTTTATTTTCCATAAAGTATCTGGAACATCAGGCCAGGCTGAATTTACATTTGTAAATCAGAAATAAAGCACTATGTACCTATATATTTCATGCAGGTGGTAGTTCGGAGATACTCCTCAAGCAGCTGGTACCCTCCACTAGCCTGCATGTCACCAGTGTGACCCCTGCTTAGCCCCATGATCAAGATCCCTTGAAGCCACGGGAGTAGGCGGTGGATGGTCACACGAGCAGCTGGTGCATATCTCAAGTCTGGTTATGTGACCACTGGTGCCAGCCAGACAATCTCTGAAGAGTATTGATAATGGCTCCGGTCACTGTCCTGAAGAAAGCAATGGCAAGCCACTTTTGCAGAAAAATTTGCCAAGAACAATCGTGGTCATGGAAAGACCATGAGCGCCCATGTCATATGGCATGGCACAAAATGAACAAAAAACAGTCATACTTGCTTAGAACCAAAATTAATCGAACATAAAACATAGAAATCTACAGCACAATACAGGCCCCTTGGTCCACAATGTTGTGCCGACAATGTAACCTACTCTAGAAACTGCCAAGAATTACCCTAACGCATAGCCCTCTATTTTTCTAAGCACCATGCACCTATCTAAGAGGCTCTTTAAAGACCCTATTGACTCCATCTCCACCACCATTGCTGGCAGTGCATTCCATGCACTCACCACTCTTTGTGTGAAAAACTTATCCCTGACATCCCCTCTTTACCCACTTCCAAGCACCTTAAAACTATGCCCCCTTGTGTTAGACATTTCAGCCCTGGCCAAAAGCCTCTGTCTATCCACACATAAATCAATTGTGTTCCAAGCCCTTCACCTGGACTTCTCAACAAAATAAGAACCGGTACAGAGTAAAGTTCCTTGATAGAAAATAATCCCAATGCAAGAGACTTCCATTGTAAATACAAAATGATTTTTAAAACTAAATTTCTGTTCAATGAACATGTTGTGGTGAGCATTTGGTCCATGATGACAGATGAGTGAAGCTTGTTTAACTCAACTGCTAGTTCTATTGAGAGAGAAGCTCAAAAACAGACCGGGTGCTATGACCTGGGGAGAGAACCAGTTCAGTCAGGGGAGCTGATTATTACACCACCCCCCCAATACAGTCAGTGTGATCCACAGTCACACAAGTGAATAACTGTATAACCCAAGCTAAAACGTAACAATAAACGAACCCATCACAAACCCACAAAATCTCTTTAATACAAGAACAATAAATCATGCTGGCCACTGGGAATGCTGGGGCAGGCAGTTGACTATGCCCCCACAGCACCACACTGCCCCCAGAGCGCCACATTGACCCCACAGTGCCACATTGCCCCCCCGAGGGGTCAGCCATCTCAGCAACCCCAAAGTTGACAACAAAGTCCAAGACTCCTGGTGGTGGCCGATGCCACCGCCTGGGGCACTGGGGGGTGTTTGTGGCACCTCCCCCCCCCATAGGAAGCACTGCTTGGTGAGGGGAGAGGCAGGGCACCCAGAGTGTCACTTCCTTCCACTACTCAGGGAAGCTTGGGGATAGTCCCTTCTTGTGGGTGGGACAGTTGACCCACACTTGGACCCCACCACAACGTCCAGCTGCAATGGTGCTCTGGACTGCTGGGGGATTCCTGGATGTTGGTGAGCCACACCTCATGCTCCACTGTGATACGCAGAGCCCTCTTCCATCTCATTGCTGCACTGGCACTGGTGACCGTAGCCAGTTGGACCGCCTTCACTGCCCACCTAGGCGGGCATGGCTGCTCCATGTTGGGGAGGGTACCCAGACAGATGAAAGTGGTGGTTGGTCTGATGTCCATTGATGCCACCCACCACGTGGTCCACATTGAGACCTTGTTCTTCAACCGAATGGCCCACCCGGAGCGACCCTGCTGGAATCTCGGGTGCTTCCCGGTGGCGGTGTGGAGCTGGTGCAGGGCAGTCATGGGCCACGTGGCCTGTCTAGCTACACCTGTGGCAGAGGTAACTCTTGGGCACAAGACGGGGCCGGCACGGGTCTCATGGGTTTCTCTGCATCAGTTTCCTCTTCTGCCTCAGTGACACAAGCCCAGGCTCGCGGTGTGCGGAGTGATGCTGGTACACCTTGGGGGCTTCTGCCCTCTACACCTCTGCAAGTGCCTCAGCCGGCGATGATGGTGAAGTCAGGCAAACGTGCAGCCGAAGGTGCTCCAGAGTCAGCGCCTTTACACAGGCGTGGAGGGCAAACTCTTCCTGGGCCACGGGAGGGGACTGGGGGGTAGCCATGCTGAGAGTGTTAGAGATCTGCTCTGAATGCCCCAGGCTTTCTCCCACATGGTTCTGTGTGCTGTCCAGTTCTTCCCTCATTGCCTCCTCCAACCACCTCCGCTGGAAACATCGCTCCAGCACTGCTACAAGTGCCCTGCAGTCACGCTGCTCCTCGGGTCGAGGAGGGCCCACAGGGCATCTCCCTACTGTGCCAGGGCAAGGTTCACCACCAGCTCAGTGGGGCTCCACCCATTGTGCCATGATCAGGGTGACCCCACCCATTATCAACACTCTTCACAGATTGTCTGCCTGGTGTCAGTGGTCACATAACCAGGACTTGTGATCTGCACCGGCTGCTCATACGACCATCCACCACCTGCTCCCGTGGCTTCGAGTGACCCTGATCAGGGGGTTAAGCAGGTGCTACGCCTTGCCCAAGGGTGACCTGCAGGCTAGCGGAGGGAAGGAGCACCTCCTCTATTAGAGACGTATCTCTGTCCCTCCACCCCTTACCACCACCAGGTGGATATTGAACTAAAGAATGTCATTCTATTGAAATGTGAGACTAGATACAGAACGCTGAGGTCTTTGAAGCATGACTGGAGACTTTCAAATGCAAATGTTTACAAATAAAGCCTTCAAGTCTATCTCCTTGGCCTTATATTTTTAGCTATAATTCATATCAAGCTCATGTGACCCTGATCGGGGTGGGGGTGGGGCTAAGCAGGTGCCACTCTTTGCCAAAGACCTGCAGGCCATTGGAGGGAGGAGTGCCTTACACCTCCCTTGGTAGAGACACAGTTAGTTCCTACTTCATTTAAATCAATAATAATTGACTTGGAGACATTAATATGAAAGGCAGTGCATATATCATTCACAAGCTGACGTAGATTGTGTTCTGACAGTACAAGTATACAACCAAACGAAATAACTTTCCTCAGGAGTACAGAGCGCCCATGCAACATATGTCACACACAGCACATAGAACAAAATATGGTACTATAACTAAGTTAATAAAGTATAATTCAAAGTGCATGCAGTAAAGCACAGTATAGGTAAACAGTAAACAGCTCATTGTTCTAGTGCAGGCATGGGCAAACTACGGCCCTGGGGCCATATACGGCCCGTTAAGCTTTTTAATCCGGCCCGCAGAACTTGATGAAATTATATTAATAAACCTTGTTAATGTTTTTTCCCCGCAATTCTGGCATTTTCCCAATAGATGACGCAATCTATATACATTGACCTTTGTTGAGGTGCAGCGTATTACTCCACATTTGCGCTTTACTCTTTGTTCGGCTCGACCTATTTGTGTGAACAGGCGTTCAGCATCATGAACATCAACAAAGCCAGCCACAGATCCAAGTTAACTGACCAACACCTCAGATCCATCCTGAGAATCGTCACAACAAAACTAAATCCAGACTTTGATGCGCTAGCTAAAAAGGGAGACCAACAACACTGTTCCCACTGAAATTAAAAATAAGTTTCTTCGTTGTGTTATGTAAAAAATGCATTTGAAAATATTTTTTTCAATAAGCCTTACATGTTACATGTCATTTCTGTTAAGTGATGGACATGAGTAGTGCGCAGGTGCACGTACGTTCTCAAAATAAAAAATGCGCTCCAGATCAAATAACGTGCTCCGCATACTGGCGCGCTCTCACTGTTCTGTCCTTGTGCTGGTCGTTGTTGAGTTTTGGCACGGGGACAATTGAATAAGAAGGAGCAGGACAAGTAGACCTGCATCTCCTACCGTTTTTGAAATAAAGACAGTCAGGAGGAGAGTGATGATGATAATATCTTGTAGGATAACAGAATTTTCAGTGCTTTAAAATAATAACTGTTACTATTAAAAAAAGCTGTATTTTATTCATTTAATTTTCAGTGTTTTAAAAGTCATTTCAATAAATAACTAAATACCATGGGACTTCAAAGACAGATATTTTGTTGTAATGCATTTGTTCATTTTCAATTGAAATTAAAGCACATGTTTTCTACATATCCCATGATATTTTATTTTCTCTTATGAGGTGTATTACCAAAACACTCCGTCCATCTGCTCCTGTCAAATTTTAGAACCCTCTGTGGCCCACAAGTCAAAAAGTTTGCCCACCCCTGGTCTAGTGAGACCTCGGTAGTGGCAGAGTAGTCATTATTCTCGCAGCCTGAGGGAAGAACCTGTTACCCAATCCGGCAGTCCTCGTCCTGGTGCTCCTGTATCTCCTTCCTGACGGTAGTGGGTCAAAGAATTTGTGGCATGGGTGGTAAGGATCAAAAATAGGGGAGAGGGAGACCCGATGATCCTGTCAGCGGTTTTTACTGTCCTCTGTAGGGTTCTGTGGCCTGATGCTCTACAACTTCCACACCACACAATGATGCAGCCAGGCAGTCGCCATGGTGAATCAGAAAGTAATTAGAATGGGGGTGGGAAGCCTCCCATATAGACAGACAGACAGATAGACAGACAGACAGGCAGACATACTTTATTGATCCCGAGGGAAATTGAGTTTCGTTACAGCCGCACCAACCAAGAATAGTGAAGAAATATAGCAATATAAACCATAAATAATTAAATAATAATAAGTTAATCTTGCCAAGTGGAAATTAGTCCAGGACCAGCCTATTGGCTCAAGGTATCTGACAACCTGAGGGAGGAGTTTTAAAGTTTTATGGTCACAAGTAGGAATGACTTCCTATGACGCTCAGTGCTACATCTCGGTGGAATGAGTCTCTGGCTGAATGTACTCCTGTGCCTAACCAGTACATTATGGAGTGGATGAGAGACATTGTCCAAGATGGCATGCAACTTGGACAGCATCCTCTTTTCAGACACCACCGTCAGAGAGTCCAGTTCCACCCCCACAACATCACTGGCCTTACGAATGAGTTTGTTGATTCTGTTGGTGTCTGCTACCCTCAGCCTGCTGCCCCAGCACACAACAGCAAACGTGATAGCACTAGCCACCACAGCCTCATAGAACATCCTCAGCATCGTCCGGCAGATGTTAAAGGACCTCAGTCTCCTCAGGAAATAGAGATGGCTCTGACCCTTCTTGTAGACAGCCTCAGTGTTCTTTGACCAGTCCAGTTTATTGTCAATTCGTATCCCCAAGTATCTGTAATCCTCCACTATGTCCACACTGACCCCTTGGATGGAAACAGGGGTCACCGGTGCCTTAGCCCTCCTCAGGTCCACCACCAGCTCCTTAGTCTTTTTCACATTAAGCTGCAGATGTTTCTGCTCGCATCATGTGACAAAGTTTCCCACCATAGCCCTGTACTCAGTCTCATCTCCCTTGCTGATGCATCCAACTATGGCAGAGTCATCAGAAAACTTCTGAAGATGGCAAGACTCTGTGTATATACTGTATATATAATATATATATAGCCTTCCATATAATATATACTTATATAAGTAAATTCAAAGTTCAAAGTAAATTTATTGTCAAAGTACATATATGTAACTACATACTACCCTGAGATAATTTTCCTTCAGGCATTTACAGGAAAATAATGAAATATAATAGAAGTTTGAATTGAAAATTGCAAACATTACTCCACTGTTTAAGAAAGATGGAAAGCAGCAGAAAGGAAATTATAGACCAGTTAGCCTGACCTCAGTGGTTGGGAAGATGTTGGAGTCAATTGTTAAGGATGAGGTTATGGAGCTTTTGGTGACACAGGATCTGATAGAACGAAGCCAGCATGGTTTTCATAAGGGAAAATCTTACCTGACAAACCTGTTGGAAGTCTTTGAGGAGATTGCAGGTAGGATAGATAAAGGGGATGTAGTGGATGTTGTATATTTGAATTTTCAGTAGGCATTTGCAAAGGTGCCACACATGAGGCTGCTTACCAAATTAGGAGCCCATGGTATTACAGGCAAGTTACTGACATAGTTAGAGCATTGGCTGATTGGTAGAAGGCAGTGAGTGGGAATAAAATGATCCTTTTCTGGTTGGCCGTCATTGACAAGTGATATTCTGCAGGGGTTGGTGTTGGGAGAGCTTCTTTTTATGTTGTATATCAATGATCTCGGTCATGGAATAGATGGCTTTGTTGCCAAGATTGCAGAAGACTGGTGGATGGTCAGGTGGTGTTGAGGAAACAGATGGGCCGCAGAAGGACTTGGACAGATTAGGAGAATGGGCAAGAAAGTGGCAACTGAAATACAATGTTGGAAAATGCATGGTCATGCACTTTGGTAATAGAAATAAATGTGCAGACTATTTTCTAAATGGTAGGAAATCCAAAAGTCTGAGATGAAGAAGGTCTTGGGAGTCCTTGTGCAGAACACCCTAAAGGTTAATTTGCAGGTTGAGTCGGGGGTGAGGAAGGCAAATGCAATGTTAGCATTAATTTCAAGAGGTCTAGAATACAAGAGAAGAGGGTGATGCTGAGGCTTTATAAGGCTCTGGTGAGGCCTCACCTTGAGTATTGTGAACAGTTTTGGGCCTCTCATCTTAGAAATGATACATTGACATTGGCGAGGGTCCAGAGGAGGTTTACAAAGGATGATTCCAGGAATGAAAGGGTTATCATACGAGGAACATTTGATGGCTCTGGGTCTGTACTCACTGGAATTCAGAAGGATAAGGGGAGAATCTCACTGAAACCTTTCAAATGTTGAAAGGCGTAGACAGAGTAGATGTGGAAAGGATGTTTCCCATGGTGGGAGAGTCTAGGACAAGAGGGCGAAGCCTCAAGATAGAGAGGTGTCTGTTTAAAACGGAGACGCAGAGAAATTTCTTTACCCAGAGTGTGGTGAATTTGTGGAATTTGTTACCAAGGGCAACAGTAGAGGCCAAGTCATTGGGTGTATTTAAAGCAGATTACCAGGTTCTTGATTGGACTCGGCATCAAAGATTATGGGCAGAAGGCCGGGAGTGGGGCTGAGGAAGGAGAAGTAAGGATCAGTATAATTGAATGGTGGAGCAGACTTGATGGGCCAGATAATTCAGATAATATGAGGTGTAGAGTCCTTGTAAGTGAGTCTATAGAGTGTGGTGACAGTTCAGCATTAAGGAGAGTGAAGCTATCATTGTTGGTTCAGGAGCCCAATTTTACCCCTTCTGAAACCTTTGGGTCCTTTTGAGGTCTGTTTATTCCAGACAATTCTCAGAATGCTTGATTTTCATTGTAATACACTTCCTCTGACACCTACCTCCTAATCTCACTGGAGAATAGTCCACCTGAAACCTAGTCCTGTGGTGGCGCATTTTATTTGGGACTGACTCTCATTGTCAGTTCTTGAGTGTCACAGAATGAAGTATCTCATGATGATATGTCGTACCATTGCTGGTGGTCTGTGGTATGTGTGCATCTAGATTTGGAAATTCTGCACCAACACAGAAAATGCTGGAGATGCTTAGGTCAGGCAGCATCAATGAAGAGAAATAAACAACATTTTCACCTTGAAACAGTGACTGTTTATTTCCCTGCTTAGATGCACTCCTTCATCATTTTGATTCTGTTGCTCAAGATTTAGACCAGAAGATAAAGGCACAGAGTTAGGCCATTTGGCCCATCAAGACTGTTCTGGCATTTCATCATTTTCCTTCTCAGTCCCAGTCTCCTGCCTTCTCCCTGTTTCCTTCATGCCCAGATTATTGAAGTATCTATCATCCTCTGCCTTATGTATACCCAATGACTTGGCCTTCACAGCCACCTGTAGCAACAAATTCCACAGATTCACCACTCTCTGGCTAAAGAAATTCCTCCTCATCTCTGTTCTAAAAGGACGTCCTCTATTCTGAGGCTGTGTCCCCTGGTCTTAGACTTCCCCACTATAGGAAACGTCCTCTCCACTCTATCGAGACCTGTCAAAATTCAGTAGATTTCAATGAAATCATCCTTCATTCTTCTGAATTCCAGTGTAAAGGTCCAGAACCAACAAATGACAAGCTTTTCAATCTTGGAATCATTTTCATGAACCTCCTTTGAAGACTCTACAAATGTCAGCACATTCTTTCCTAGATAAGGGGACCAAACCTGCTCACAATACTTCAGTAAGGGCTCACCAGTGCTTTATACAGCCTCAGCATTACATCCTTGCTTTCCAGCATCTGCAAAATCTCTCGTTCCTTAGAAATTCCACACAGCTTTAGGCCATTATCAAATGCACGGTACAATCATTGTCTTTAGGCTATGCCAGGAAGATGTCATTATTTCAAACAGCCAATCAAGTAAAGCAGCCAGCTGCTATTGGTGTTTTTATGACCTCTGTTTTCATTTTCCATGACAACCAAAATAAAGGGTTCAATTATTAACAAATTTGCATAGTTCAATATTCAGAAGAGTCTGGACTGATGTACTGAGAATTAGAACATTCAACTTTCATTTCAATCTTTGGCTGGATTTAATTGCAACTGCATCTGTTGCCTTAATAACAGTTATTTGCAAATGAGTTGGAATGGTATGTAATTTTGTCAGTGGCACATCAACAGAGACCTGGAACCTGGGGTTTTACTAATGTCAGACAAAGATTAATTTGCTTCAGAGCAGGATAAAAACTTTTGACGAGAAATGGTGCTGGACAAGAAGAGAGCACAAGTTCCTATCACATCGCGCAGCATCCTGACTTGGTCGTGCACTCTGTTCACTGCTTTTCACTTGCCTCTTTGGGTCCAATAAATGGTGCAAATGTGTGTCTTAAACATTTTCCTTGTGATCACAAGACCCTGCTGGGCACTAGTAATATGAAATATTGCAACTCCGATTCATTGGGTCACTAGGAAGACCAATAGTGAGGGCGCTGCATGACCTTGGTTGTTGTGCGGGCCACTCCCTTGCAGGGGAGGAGGTGTGGGAGAGAACAGAGGCACAGTGGCTGCATTGGATCAATCCATTCTCTCTGGGGTTCACTTCACGCAAGACAAGCAGGACTGCCTGCGGCTGACCTCCGTGAGACAAGCTGATTAGCTACACCAGCGCAGGATGAGGAACTGCCGCATGTTTGTTCTTGCCAAAGCGTGGCTCCGGTAAAACATCCCATGGGCAATCAGTCTTCAAGCCTTGCCATTCAGGGACTTATTATGACTGTACATGCTTTCATTTCAATATGTGCTGTGTGTGACTATATGTACTGTGTCTTGCACCTCGGCCCTGGAGAAACGCTGTTTCGTTCAGCTGCATGCATGAATGACAATTAAATTTATCTTATCAATGCCTCTTGACACTTTGAATGCCTCTATCAAGTCACCTGTCATCCTCCTTCACACCAAAGAGAGAGGCCCTAGCTCGTTCAGTCTTTCTTTCCAAGACATGCTCTCTAATATACTTGGATTTCCAGAAGGCGTTCGATAAGGTGCCGCACAAGAGGCTTATAAATAGGATACAGACACACGGAGTCGGAGGAAGTGTATTGGCATGGATAGTGGATCGGTTAACCCAGGGGTGGCCAATCTTTTACATTCCATGCGTCAATTTTTTTGCGCAAGAGTTCAGATGCGCCATACAACTCCTGTACCCCCATTCAATTCTTGTAAAGATATGTTAATATAGTCATATTTAGCATTTTTACGTGATATGTTGATTTAATATAAAAACAAGATAAATATTACTTACCTTAATGAGACTTTTAACAAACGTATTTTGTCTTCTTTTGATTTCTTCCTTTTTCTTAATCACATATTCTTTCTGTAACTCAGACCCAAGCACCAGCTTCAGTTTTCCTTCAATTTCAGTCTGATGTTGTGTTTTATAGTGTCTATTAAGATCATGTCTTCTATTATGTGAGAAAGTGTTTTCACAAACAATGCACATCGGTTTTCCTGATGGACCCGCTATAAATAACTCATTTTCCCACTGTTCATTAAATTCACGCTTACTATCACTTTCTGTTTTTCCTCAGCTCATTTTCTTTTATACTGTGATGGGTAACTGAATGTAAAAACAAGGGCTTAATTTTCAAAAAAAAACAGAACTGCAAATGTCCACAAAGGACGAACAAATCACAACTCGGTAGCGCACGAGTGTCAATTGTAAACCTGTGACGCACCACTGGTGCAGTCCCATTTCTAGCTCTAAGCTACTTGAATTCCTGATATAGACTTTTTCCTACAAATCGGTTTTTGGTTAATACTTTTTGCATGAGTAGGCTTACTTCTTTATCACCAGTGTGCAAAGTGCCACTTCTAATTATCCAATGTGCTACTTTTGGAGCATGCGCCATAGGTTGGCCATCCCTGGGTTAACCAACAGAAGGCAGAGAGTTGGTATAAATGGGTGTTTCTCCAATAGGCAGTCGGTGGTGAGTCGGGTGCTGGGCCCGCAGTGGTTTACCATTTTCATTGATGATTTGGAAGAGGGGACTGAGTGTAACGTAGCAAAATGTGATGATGACACTAAACTGAGTGGAAAAGCAAATTGTACAGAGGATGTGGGGAGTCTGCAGAGGGATATAGATAGGTTAGGTGAGTGGGCCAAGGTCTGGTAGATGAAATACCACGTTGGTAAATGCAAGAACATCCACTTTGGAAGGAATAATAGAAGAGCAGATTATTATTTAAATGGTGAAAGATTGCAGCATGCTGTTGTGCAGAGGGACTTGGCAGTGCTTGTTCATGAATCGCAAAAAGTTGGCTTGCAGGTACAACAGGTTATTTAGAAGGCAAACAGAATGTTGGGCTTCATTACTAGAGGGATTGAATTCAAGAGCAGGGAGGTCATGCTGCAACTATACAGGGTATTGGTGAGGCTGTACCTGGAGTACTGTGTGCAGTTCTGGACTCCATACTTGAGGAAGGATATACTGGCTTTGGAGGCAGTGCAGAGGAGATTCACCAGGTTGATTCCAGGGATGAAGGGGTTAACCTATGAGGAGAGATTGACTTGCCTGGGACTATACTCTCTGGAGTTTTGATAGGGATAGATAAGATAGTAGGAAAGTTGTTTTCATTGGTAGGTGAGACTAGAACTAGGAGACATTGCCTTAAGATTTAGGGGAGAAGACTTAGGATGGAGATAAGGAGAAACTGTTTTTCCCAGAGAGTTGTGAATCTGGAATTCTCTGTCCAGGGAAGCAGTTGAGGCTTCTTCACTAAATATATTTAACATACAGTTAGATAGGTTTTTACATAGTAGAGGAATTAAGGGTTATGGGGGAAAGGCAGGTAGATGGAGCTGAGTTTATGGACAAATCAGCCATGATCTTATTGAATGGTGGGGCAGGCTCGATGGGCCGGATGGTCTACTCCTGCTCCCTATTTCTTATATTCTTATGTTCTAATCCAGGCAGCATCCTGGTAAATCTCCTTGAAGTGTCAGCTTTCTTTTTCACATTTCCCTGGGTTGTCACTCTGATGGGAAAGATGAAGACATGGTCCTCAAGTGCCGTGGTGGAGCTGCAGGCCAGGAGCAGGAGAAAGTGGCAAAGTCACCAACTCTGCGTGTTCTAAAGTTTAGAAAAGAGCAAGTGCACAATTAAATATTTTTCTTAATACCTCAATTCAGTTTGAAATGAATTCTTTTAAATTTGCTATGGTAGCATCTTTATTTTATGAAGTGTTTCGAGAGGCTCGTCATGAGGCACATTAAGACACTGCTGCCCCCCTCACTAGACCCCCTGCTGTTTGCGTACCGTCCCAACTGTTCAACAGACAATGCCATTGCCATTACCCTCCACCTGGCCCTAACCCACCTGGACCAAAAAGACATGTACGTTCGAATGCTGTTCATAGACTTCAGCATTCAACACAATCATCCCTCAGAAACTGATTGGAAAGCTGAGCCTACTGGGCCTGAACACCTCCCTCTGCAACTCGACCCTAGACTCCCTGACTGGGAGACCTCAGTCAATCCGGATCGGGAGCAGCATCTCCAACACCATCACACTGAGAATGGGGGCCCCCCAGGGTTGCGTGCTCAGTCCACTGTTGTTCACTCTGCTGACCCATGACTGTGCTGCAACACACAGCTCCAACCATATCATCAAGTTCGCCGATGACACGACCGTGGTGGGTCTCATCAGCAAGAACAACGAGTCAGCTTACAGAGAGGAGGTGCAGCGGCTAACGGACTGGTGCAGAGCCAACAACCTGTCTCTGAATGTGAACAAAAGAGATGGTTGTTGACTTCAGGAGGGCACGGAACGACCACTCCCCGCTGAACATCGACGGCTCTTCGGTAGAGATCATTAAGAGCACCAAATTTCTTGGTGTTCACCTGGTGGAGAATCTCACCTGGTCCCTCAACACCAGCTCCATAGCAAAGAAAGCCCAGCAGCGTCTCTACTTTCTGTGAAGGCTGAGGAAAGTCCATCTCCCACCCCCCATCCTCATCACATTCTACAGGGGTTGTATTGAGAGCATCCTGAGCAGTTGCATCACTGCCTGGTTCAGAAATTGCACCATCTTGGATCGCAAGACCCTGCAGCGGATAGTGAGGTCAGCTGAGAAGATCATTGGGGTCTCTCTTCCTGCCATTGTAGACATTTACACTACAAGCTGCATCCGCAAAGCAAACAGCATTATGGAGGACCCCACGCACCCTTCATCCAAACTCTTCTACCTCCTGCCATCTGGGGAAAGGCACCAAAGCATTCGGGCTCTCACAACCAGATTATGTAACAGTTTCTTCCCCCAAGCCATCAGACTCCTCAATACCCAGAGTCTGGACTGACACCAACTTACTGCCCTCTACTGTGCCAATTGTCTTGTTTATTATTTATTGTAATGCCTGCACTGTTTTGTGCACTTTTTGCAGTACTGGGTAGGTCTGTAGTCTAGTGTAGTTTTTTGTGTGTTGTTTTTACATAGTTCAGTGTAGTTTTTGTACTGTTTCATGTAGCATCATGGTCCTGAAATACATTGTCTTGTTTTTACTGTGTATTGTACCAGCAGTTATGGTCGAAATGACAATAAAAAGTGACTTGACTTGACTTGATTTGACTTGACTTGACTTATGGCAAATTCTAACATTCATGAGCAGAGATCACCTTCTTAAGCCCATCACCCTACTGGGGCACAGCCTGCCAATGGCACTTGGCCAGAGTTCTCTGTCCTAGGCCAGTCTTTCAAGTCCAGGTACAGCCCATCTATACTGTACATCTTATAGATGAAGAACCTTCCTCTCCCAGGGATGAGGAAAGTTCAAAGAGCATTTATTATCAAACAAAGTTTGCAAACATTATACAACCTTGAGATTAGTCCCCTAACAGGCAGCCAGGAAACAAGGAAGCCCGAAAGAACCCATAAAAAGATCATCGAACACCCCAATGTGCAGAGAAAATAAAAATCATGCAACCAATAAATGCAAGCAAATAGCGTTCTGAACTGAAATTCACAGGGAGTCTGCTCACAGACTCTTCGTTTAATGCAGAGCCGAGTAGATGTTGCAGGGTAACGGGCTGAACCAGCACTTCTCTCGTCTCGAGCCCTGATACCCTGACTTTTTCAATCTTGCCCTATGCCTAAGTTGTTGTCCAAGCATCAAGCTCAGTCTCTTCAATATGCTTTGGGTCCTGTACCCACCGCCTTGACCTGGCCTGCATCCGACCGCTCTGATTTGACCAGCGTTTTTACGAGATGGTTTTTCCCACCCCTTGCCCATCCATCCTCCTATCACAGCAAGGCTTGTGGCCACCCATGGAGGAGTGGGATGGGGATCACAGACACAGCTTACGTCTTCATTTATTGATAGGCCTTTCCTACCCTTCGAGCCGTGCTGCCCAACAATCCCTCGATTTACTTCTAGCCCAATCACCGGGCAATTTACAATGACAAATTTGCCTACCAACCGGTGCACCCTTGGAATGTGGGAGGAAACCGGAGCACCTGGAGGAAACCCGCATGTTCACGGGAAGGGTGTACAAACTGCTTATGGGAACTGAACCCGGCCTGTTGGTACTATAAAGTGTTGTGCTACCGTACCAGCCATTTCACAAAAAATCCTCTGAATCCTATCAGTAATCCGATGCTGCTTTACAACGAAGGAAAAATAAACAAAGCCAAATGGTATAATGTAGGCACACTGTGATACAGCATACAACCTCATTTCAAAATAACCCATAAAAACAAACAGTATAAAATATCACTTACTAAACCTAGCAACAATTCATCTGTAACCATTTACATTGTTAAATCAATCCATAAAGTTTAAAGACATTTTAAACAGATCCTGTTAGTATGACATCTGATAGTAACGATTAGATAAAATTCATATGCTCCAGAATATTTACATCACATGGAAATGAACATAAATTTTCCAGGAAAAAGGTCAATTAAAGGAACAATGTTTAACTAATCTGTATAGGAATATTGAAAGTGTTAGTCACCAAAATATATCATGATTAATGACTTTAGATTCTTTAAATTTGTTTTAGCTGGGGGTGGTAAAGGGGACAAGCTCCCACTACCTATGAAATGCTCCCAATGGTGTGCGTCTCAAATAGCCTCTGACAACCAAAGCCAGCTCCTGGCCTTCACATGTGGCTTAGTTGCTAAGGAGAAAGAGCAAAGGAGGGTTAAAACCTTTTGCTTGAGCAGGTGGGCCTTGTCAGTTGTGGCTGGCAGCTCATCCAGGAGAAGGAAAACTCTGATCTCAAACCACCGCTGCCTTGCAGTTATAACCACTGATGGGGAAGGTTTCAGGAGTAGACCCTGAGGGAAAAGTCTGGAGCTGGAATCCCTAAGGGAGTCCTACGCTGAGCTCAACACTGACTGGCAACTCCTGCAACGCCAGTGGTGCTAAACTGTATCGATCACACAGGGGCACGATTGAGAGCATCCTGACTGGCTGCATCACTGCCTGATATGGGAACTGTGCCTCCCTCAATCGCAGGACTTGGTGCAGACAGCCCATCGCATCTGTTGATGTGAATCTCCCACTATTCAGGACATTTACAGAGACAGGTGTGTAAAAAGGGCCCGAAGGATCATTGGGAACTCGAGTCACCCCAACCACAAACTGTTCCAGCTGCTACCATCCGGGAAATGGTACCGCAGCATAAAAGCCAGGACCAACAGGCACCAGGACAGCTTCTTCCACCAGGCCATCAGACTGATTAACTCATGCTGACACAACTGTTTTTCTATGTTATATTGACTGTCCTGTTGTACATCATATTTATTATAAATTACTATGATTGTACATTGCATATTTAGATAGAGACGCAACGTAAAGATTTTTACTCCTCATGTATGTGAAGGATGTATGTAATAAAGTCAATTCAATTCAATTCAATTCAATTCAATTCAAGTCTCTGCCACTCCTCAGCTGAACGGATAGGGAGAGTCTGCTACATGGGCAACAGCTTGCTCTCCATATCGTTCTGCTCTGGCTTGTGTACCATGTATACTGCTGGCATGCAACCTCAACCAAGAGAGATCCTGGATGATTTTAGAATTTTAAATTTATTGTCCAAACCATCTTTGATGAAACACACACAAAACACAGAGGTATTCAGCATTTCAGGCACCTATGGGGAAGAATCAACAGTCCACTTCTCGGGCCGAGATCCTTCATCAGGACTGGAAAGGAAGAGAGAAGAAGGACGAAGGGAAGGAGTACAATCTGGCAGGTGATAGGTGAGACCAGGTGAGGGGGTGGTGGGGAAGGGTTGATGACAGGTGATGAGCTGAAGAAGGAACCCAACCGGAGAGTGGACCACGGGAGAAAGGGAAGGAGGAGGAGCACCAAGGGGAGGTGAAGAGATGAGTAGGGGTAAGAGGTGAACCAGAATGGGAAAATGGAAAAAGAGGCAGGGGAGGAGGGAGAAATTACCAGAAATTGGAGAAATCAACGCTCAAGTTCACAACCACTCTCTTCCTCCTTCATTCTAAAGAGAAAAGTCCTCACTCACTCAATGAAATGATTCCCAATCTAGTTCTGCACCCAATTTTCCTGTAAACCTACTGGTCTGTTCTTTCCAGATGAGATACTGTGGCACCCTCGGGGGAGTGGTCAACACTCATCCCAGCATTCCTCGTGGCCAGCACTACTGGTTGTTCTTGTTTTTAAAATGTGTTGGTGGTGTGAGTGTTCAGTAGAATTATGGTGAGATTGCTGCGTTTTAGCTTGGGCTATACAGTTGTTTGTTTGTGTGTTTGTGAGTCACCCTGACTGTAACTGGGAGTGAAACAATCACCTCCCCTGTCTGTATGTGACTGAGTTAGTTCTCACTGAGCTGTTGCACTCTAACTGTTATTGCGCTTGTTGCAATAAAAACAGCATTTGAGCTAAACGAGCTTCTTTCGTCTGTCATCATGGACCAAATGCTCGCCACTCTGGTGTCAGGAGTGGGATTAGAAATTGACAACAAAATTGAAGACACCTTAAACCCCGAGGAATGTCTCCGCTGCACCCGTGGGCTGGGATCCCAAAGATGTGATGCCAGTCTGGAGGGAGACCCTGGGAGCCGAGCATCGTGGCTTCCCAGGGAACCCTGATGGGGTGAGCGTACCCCGGGTACACGGTGGAGCACATCGCCCGCCTCCCTTGTGGTCTACACTGGGGAACCCCAGACACGGCAGCCAAGGAGGAATGGGCACAACCACTGGAGAAAGAGGAGGACCAACGAGCCCTAGAGATCAATGCCACCAAGTCCTCCTGAAGCTCCCCCGATACAATGGCACCAGATGCCTGGAGCCTTACCCGGTGCAAGACAAACTTATTACATGGCACAGCTGCACTGAGATGGTGATGCCCTGGCAATGGAGGGCAAAGCCTCCTTGACCTAATGCTAGCTGAGCATTGTGACTGCAGGGCACATGCAGTGGCATTGGAGTGACATTTCGAGCAGAGGCCATTGGAGGAAGCAATGAGTGAAGAACTGGACAGCAGACAGCGCTGTGTGGGAGTTCACAGCAGATCTCCGCCACTGTCATCAACGCGGTCACACCCAGTTCCCTCCCACGGTCTGAACAATGTCGCATGCCACGGCAGGCCATGAGTCCTGGAACTGCCCCGCATCAGCCCCATGCCGCAGCCCAGTGCAGCCATTGGGAGATGGCGACCGTCCGGCGGCATGTGGGAAGTGCCGACCGAGATCTCCGTTGTCACCTCCCCAGGTGGGCTGTTGGGGTGAAGAGCAAGGCTTATACATAGACTGTGTGGTGGAGGGCGTCAGAGGCCGTGCGTTGTTGGACACGGGGCCAGCCATCACCATTACCTTCTCTGACAGGGGCCAGCTATCCCCCACAGTCACCGACGACTGTGCGGCGATGAGAGGGAAGAGGTGGCTGTTTATCGCAGTGGGGAGAAACGCGGTGGAGCACCAGGTGTGTCTAGCCAACATCCGGGAGACCTGTATCACCGGCCTGGACCTGCTGTTCACTGGGCCGCCCACGTGGATGCGGTGGGGGCTGAAGTGGTGGCTCTCTGGCAGGGCAGCTCCAGGGAGCGGAGTGGACCCAGCGGGTGCTGCAACCACCGCCCTCAGTCTCGCGGCAGCCCGCCGCAGTGCAACACCATGCCGAAACCTACGACGGGGCAACGCACACCATCATCGCCCACTGTGCCCGGCATCAGCAACCCTCTCGGTGCAACGCGATGCCTTTGGCGGCTCTACCGCTGTGCCCTCCAGCGAGGCCGGACAGGCAGTCTCACGCACTGCTGTGACACTTGCACATCCCAGAAGGGGCCAGGCCATCAGTGGACTGTGTAGAGGTGGGTAACCTGGGCCCTCTCCCCGACACTGATTCTCATGGCCATGGATGATTCCACAAAGCCTCCGGAGGTGTGCGTGGTCCCGGACCAGAGCGCCACCACCACCGCTGAGAGACTCACGGAGGAGTTCTTCTGCCGTTTCGGTGCCCCTGAGGATCTCCGCAGTGGCCAGGGGTGAAACTTCAAGGTGCAGGTGGCTGGGAATCGCCAAAACGCTGATTCATCCGCAAATTGATGGGCTGGTGGAGCATTTTAACCACAGCTTGCCATTGTCGTCAGCACAGCTGGGACTCTAGCACAGTGGACATACCAGTGAGTTCAGGACAGCACCAGCAGTACGCTGGGTGTGCTCGTGTTTGGGCAGGAGCTGGTCATGCAGGACAATCTGGTGCTTCCCACCACCCCCTCCCGAGTCAGTGGTCCCTGGGGAAGCTGGGTCGGACTAACTGCAGCACCTATGAGTTGTTCATGATGCACTCGGCAGAACCAAAGCGTAGCCAGTGGCTTATGACACCCGCAGCCGGGGACAGGACTTTACTGTGGGGCCCCATGTTGCGTCTACTGCCCCACCGGAAGAAGGCCTATCCTCCAAGCTGTGAAGCCAGTGGAAGAGCCCAGAAGAGGTGCTCGAGCTCATCTCCGACGTGGTACATCCGGTGTGTGGTGCGTCTGCCTGAGCAGTGGAAGGCAGTCATGGTGCATTGGAACCGGCCGGCACTTGGCCACCACACTGACCCAACGAAGCTGAGGCAAGGAGGTGACATTCCAGGTACCCTGCCTCTTGCCTCCCCAAACAGTGCCTCCCCGGGGGAGTGGGGGAAGGTTACAGACAACACCCAGCCCCCAGGCCACAGTACCGACCACCACCGGGACTTCTGAACTTTGCTGTGAACTCTGGGATTTCTGGGATGGCTAACCCCTCAGATGGGGGGGGGGTGAGGTGTTATGGGGCTGTGGTCGACATCTCGGGCTGGCATTTGTCGCAGCCAGCGCTACTTATTGTTCTTGATAGGCTGGTGAGGCCACATTGGACGACAACAGTTGCTCAGTCCTGAATGGTGTACTGTACTTACACTTCCAGAGAATGGTGCAACATGACCCACAACTTGCAGCCTGTTAGAGCGATTTTTGGGGTTAGCATTGGTAGCAATTAACCTAGCCGACTTCAGCCACTAGCCTTCAGATTCGAATATGCATTGAAGAGTAAATTTAAAATGCAGACCAGACTGACAGGAAACATAAGCAAGCATCCAAACACCTTCCCATTGTGTGGATACGATAGTAATCAGTAATTTGGCATCAGTCTTCACTGTGGAAGTCAGTAGCAGTGTGCCAGATGTTGAGGGGTGTGAGGGAAGAGAAGTGGGTGCAGTTACTATTACAAGGGTGCTCAAAAAACTGAAAGGTCTGAGGGCACATAAGCCACCCAGACCAGATTAACTGCACCCTAGGGTTCTGGAAGAGGTAGAGGAAGAGATTGTGGAGGCATTAGTAATGATCTTTCAAAAAATCATTGGACTCTGGCATTGTGCTAGAGGACTGGAAAATTACAAATTTCTTAAAGAAAGGGTAGGAAGGCAGCAGAAAGGAAATTATAGACCAGTTAGCCTGACCTCAGTGGTTGGGAAAGATATTGGAGTCATTTGTTAAGGATGAGTTTACGGAGCACTCGGTGACACAGGACAAGATAGGACGCGTCTTTCCTTCTGACTCTCAACACAGGAGCCCCTCAGGGCCATGTCCTAAGCCCCCTCCTTTACTCTCTGTTTACCCATCACTGTGTCGCCACACACAGCTCCAATCTGCTAATTAACTTTGGAGATGATACTACATTGATTGGCCTTACCTCAAATAATAATGAGGCAGCCTACAGGAAGAAGTCACCGCAAGGGAACGCACCACGGATTCTGTTTCAGGAAATCCTCACAGTGTGGGGAACCCCAGTCCAGGTGGACTCGGATCAGGGAGCACATTTCCCAGGGAAAGTAATGAAGGAAATGTACTGACTTTTAGGGATTTGTACCCTACCACTCTCCGAGTTCAGGAATGGTAGAAAGGACGAACTGAACCATCAAAAGTGCCTTAGCCAAAACTATACCTGAAAGACGTGGGTTGCTGAAGGTAGATGATTTGTTGAATATAAAAGATATTGGGGAAAATAGTTGGGGAGGGATTTAAGTTAATGCAGAGACAGCAGGTTTCACAACTTGACGGACTGAGAAAGATTGTACATGGCGTCTGAAGGCAGTCACCCTCAGCCCATGAATACAAACGAGCTGGGCTCTTTCAGCAGTCAGGCTAGCGATCAACTGGACAGTTTGAATGGGGTTCCACCGTGGAAAGGCCCTTGCAGTCATTCAAATGGAGACCACCCCAAACCCCTTCTTGTGCATCGATGAGAGTGCCTGTGAACCTGATATGCTTACCTTGCTTGTGCCGTGGAAAGAAAGAGTTTTTCTACCAGAGAATGAACAGGTGAAAGCAAGGTGTCATGGTCTCAATCGTTAATTCCTTATTTTGTTCCTAATTTCCTTCGGTTATGCCTTGATTCTGACCATTAATTTCCCATTTACTGCTAATTCTCTTTGATGATGACATACCTGGTTTCTATCAAGCCCTGCAGCATAAGAACCCGGGATTTACAACCATTAGTTGCCAGATCGTTGGTCTTTTTCCTGTGAGATAACTGCGTTTCCCGACCGCTTAGAACCATTTGTTCAAAGTTTAGCTCCAGTTTCAAGGTTTACCTATGAGACTCCGTTTCACCGTGTCAAGATCCCTCCTGTTTGTTGTTTGGTGTTTACGCCCATGTAAGCATCCAAACCCAATCTCCGCACCTGTGTCCTGCACTTGAGTTCTCCTCATTCGCCAGGTTCCATTGCAACAGAACGAACTGGCATCAAGGAACCCAGCGGACAAAGACCCTGCGACAAGCCCTCGCCAGCCTGGGCTCCCTACTGGGACAGCACGACCAACTCCTCCAGGATGTCATGGAGAACCTCCGTTACCTGTCCGCTAACATAACGAAGATCGGTGACCAGGTGGACCATGTATCCACCCATCTTACCCCATCCGCTCCTGGAACTCTGTCAAACCAGTCCAGACAGTCCATAGTGGCAACCCCCTACGTGTCAGCAACACCCCTATCAAGAGAGCCCCACATACCTGAACCTGAACACCACACTGGGGATTTGGTGAAGTGCCTGGCCTTCTTTCTGCAATGCTGCTTGTATTGTACAATTACAATACAATTTAACAACAAGTACAAGTTAATTTAAGTCCAATTTACAAGTACAGTTTAACCTAATTTCCTCTCCTCAAGCTCCTATCATTCTTGGGTACCCCTGGTTAAGTTGCCAAAATCCCCACATTGATCGGTCCACTGGGAAGATGGCCAGCTGGAGTCCATTCTGCCACTCCACTCCGCCCTTTCCCCTGTGAAAGCCACCGCGACCTCGTCTGCTGCTGAAACCCCCGACTTATGCAAGGTTCCAGCGGAGTATCACGATCTGGGAGAAGTGTTTAGCAAACAACGGGCCCTTTCCCTGCAGCCACACCGCCCTCACATTTGCACAACTGACCTCCTCCCTGGAGCCCCTCTACCCACCAGTCAGCTGTACAACTTGTCCCAGCCAGAAGGGGAGGCAATGGAGGCTCACTTATGTTCCGTACCCCGTAACTGGGTTTATAGACCAGCAGAAATAGAAGAATCCGTTGGAGTCTGGTGGTACCGAAAACTAAAGGTGTTTATTAGTAAACTACACAATACGGTATCAAAAATGCAAATATACATATAAAACAGGTTAGCAATAATAAAACATAGAAGTGTAGGAATAATAATCAATAATAATAATAAACAAACTCTATCAATGCCTAGGGGTAAATGAATTGTCATAAGAGAATATAGAATTCAGTTCAGTTCATGTGTGTTGAGGTAGTTGCGGTTGTTGTATTGTAATTTGTTGGGGAGACTGAGAGAGAGAGTGAGCAAGGGATTGAGCAGCTGCAGCCAGCAAACCTTCTGTTGTACCGTTGTGGTCATTCGGTTATCACCCCTCCGTCCTCGGCTAGACCGTTCTTCTGTGGTGGACTCGTCACTCTGGCATGAGTGGACACACACACAAGTCCCCACCGGCCCTGCTGTCACACTGTGAGCTTTGTGACCGATCTCCCGATTCAGTCCTCGAAGCCCCCACCTTCCTGTGGGTGCACAACACTCGGTCAGTGTTCACTGGTGTGTCTGAGGGGTGTCTCCCCACACCTGTCTTTTATCCTCACTGACGGGGTATCAGCCATCCATCAACTCAAAATGACCATGTCCATCAAATCAGGCCACTCCTGCTGTCTCCTTAGGACTGTTAACGAGCAAAGTAATGTCCTTGCACTGAAATGTAAACAATCCAGGAAGAAGCCATAATACATAAATCAACTGTGTCTCTCTCTCTTATCTGTAGCAGATGTTCCTGCCTCTGTTCTTCATCTCTCTCTCTCTCATTGGCAGCATAGCAACAGCAATAGTTTATAGATCTCAAAAGGGGGGGGGGAATGGTTAACTCTGCACCCCATTTCCATCAGGTCTGTTCGCGGTGGGCATTATCCTACCCCTCATCCTCCCCTGTTGCTGCAGGTTTCTTCTCTGTGGGGAAGAAAGACGGCTCACTGAGCCCCTGCATTGATTACCACGGCCTGAACAGCATCACCATAAAGAACAAATATCCACTATCCCTTCTCAACTCTGCTTTTGAACCACTTCACGGAGCCACCATCTTCTCCAAGTTGGACCTACGAAGTGCCTACTGCCTGGTCAGGATAAGGGAGGGAGATGAGTGGAAAACAGCATTCAACACCCCTCTTGGTCACTTTGAATACTTGGTCATACCATTCGGCCTCACCAATGCCCCTGCCTTTTCCCAAATCCTGATAAATGATGTCCTTAGAGATTTTATTAACTGCTTTGTATTTGTTTATTTGGATGACGTCTTAATCTTCTCCAGCAATCTTCAGGAACACACTTACCATGTCCGTCAGGTACTGCAGAGGCTTTGGGAGAACAAACTATTCGTAAAAGCTGAGAAGTGCTTTTCACGTTCCTTCTGTCAGTTCCTTAGGGTACATCATCAGGACCGGGCGAGTGAGGGCAGATCCCAAAAAGATCCAGGCGGTGGCAGAGTGGCCAACACCCACAACCCTCAGGCAACTCCAGCGATTTCTAGGGTTTGCAAACTTTTCTCGTCGTTTCATCAGGGATTACAGCCAGGTGGCAACGCCCCTTACTCGGCTCACCGTGGTGGACCGCTTTTCCAAAGCTGTGCACTTTGTATCCCTTTCCAAACTCCCTACAGCTCGTGAAACAGCCGACCTTCTCGTCCACCACATCTTCTGCCTTACGGGATTCCCTCTGATATTATTTCTAACCGGGGTCCCCAATTCGTCTCTCAAATCTGGAGATCTTTTTGTCAAGCCCTTGGAGCCTCAGTAAGTCTGTCATCTGGCTTTCATCGGCAGACAAATGGTCAAACAGAATGAGATAACCAGGATTTGGAAGCAGCACTGCGCTGCATAACCCCCAACAACCCGTCTGCCTGGAGCACCATCCCAGTTGGGTAGAGTACACCCACAACTCCCTGGTCAGCATTGTCACCGGAATGTCTCCCTTCGAATGCTCCCTCGGTTACCAACCCCTCTGTTCTCCGCTCATGGAGAGGACATAGCTGTGCCTTCTGCTCAGGCCCATCTCCGCCAGAGCCGCAAGATCTGTTTAAAGACACACGCGTGGCCCTGCTCCGCTGAACCGACCGCAACCAGAGGATTGCCGACCGCCATCAGATTCCTGCACCTGATTACTGACCTGGGCAGAAGGTTTGGCTCTCTTCTAAAGACATCCCCCTCAAGAATGAACTCGCCCCTCACTACCTGGGACCATGCGAGATTGAGAGTATTATCAACCCCTCAGCGGTCAGGCTCAAACTGCCCAAATCTATGCACATCCATCCTACATTCCACGTTTCCCAATTGAAACTGTATCTGTCAGCCCTTTGTGCCCTCCTGCTGAACACCCTCCATCTGCCCGGGTCATTGATGACCACCCGGCGTACACCGTCCGGCAATTACTGGATGTGCGCCACCGAGGCAGGGGCCTCCAATACCTGGTCGATTGGGAGAGATACGGCCCAGAGGAACATTCCTGGATTCCCAGCTCCTTCATCCTGGACCCTCCCCTCATCTGTGATTTCCATCGGGACCACCCGGACAAGCTTGGTGGATCGCCTGGAGGCTCCTATTGAAGGGGGTGGGGGTTACTGTCATGATCCCGATTGTTAATTCCCTATCTTGCCCCTAATCTCCTTTGATTATGCCTTGATACCGACCGTTAATTTCCCATTTACTGCTAATCCTCTTTGATGACGGCACACCTGGTTTCTATCAAGCCCTGCAGCATAAGAACCCTGCCATTACAACCATTAGTTGCCAGATTGTTGGTCTTGTTCCTGTGAGATAACTGCATTTCCCGACTGCTTAGAACCGTTTGTTCTAAGTTTAGCTCCTGTTTCAAGATTTACCTATGAGACTCCATTTCTCTGAGTCAAGGCTCTGTGTTTGCTCCTGTTTGCTGTTTGGCGTTCACGCCCGTGTAAGCATCCAAACTCAATCTCCGTGCCTGGGTTTGCCTCATTCTCCACATTCCATTGCAACACAAGGAAAGAGCCAACAGACATACGAATGAAGCTGCCTTTCTAAAGACTTATTCAAATTTTGGGAGCTATCTCTCTGCTTAGCATCTTGTAGGTAGCGATTAGGGATGATAGGGGAGATGTAGATGCACCTAGATTCTCCTTAAGGTTGGTCTTTCCTGGTACAAATTTACTTTTGTCCAGGAAGGCCAAGAGGAGGGACTGTTAACAGTGATTTTTGAGGTTAGCAAGGGTAACAATTAACTTAGCTGACTTCAACCATTAGCCTCCAGATTCGAATATGCATTGAGATTACATTTAAAATGCAGACCAGACAGACCAGGAAACAGGCATATAACTGATTGTCTACATTAGCATGGATCCAAACAGCATCCCATTGCTGGATACAATAGTAATTAACACTTGTCTTGGGTGTGATGACGGGAAGATTCAGGCATTTGAAATTGTCACAGGTGTAGCAGAAAGAAGGCATTGTAAGTATGGATTTCTTTGAATAGTTCTGAAACTCCTTTGATCTTTAGCACATAAACTGTGTGTAGTTTTGGGCACAGCCAGACCTTTCTACTGAAAGGGCCTCAGTATGGATTTTGTTTTGTCAGATAAAGAGACTGCTTTATACTACTACTATTTTGCTCCAGTGACTTCATTCATGCAACAACACAGCCCAATGACAATCTTACATCCGTTAAATAGACATTGTGAGTTCAATCCCATCGTTTACCTCAACCACAGATAAACATGATGTTATGATGTGAGCTTTCAAATTTCTTGAACAGCCCTGGCAGGAGCAAATGGATTTCAGAGAATAAAAATATACTATAGTTTTCAGTTTGTATAGCAACAATCAGTTATTTTTCTATAATCTGTGGGGAGCTAAAGAATAAACAAATGGAAAACATACATATCTGATTATTAGATGAGCTGAGATCTCTTGAAACCAAAAGTAATTGAATTCTTTGAAGCTGATTTATCCCAAAGTTTATTATTAAATCTCTTTGTGAAAAACAAGAATTATTTGCAGGAGACTCAATTTAAAAGTATACATTAAAAAAGATTGTAGCGATAGGCTTCATGCTAGTTAGTTACATTTAAAATGTAGAAATAATGATTGTGCCTATTATATTGTTAATGGACTTAACTATGGGGAGGAAATATAGGGTCATTTTAAAAGGTTCATAGAATATTTCTGTAACATAATATTTTATTTCCCAGTAATGAGTTATTTCTCGCAGTTAAAATTTAATCTTATAATTAATCTGAAGTAAAGTGAAGTCAGAAACCCTTATGAAAAGTGGAAGGAAAGCACTTAATAGATGTAGTCATATGCTAAAATAACAAAAGACTTTTGAATCTATTTTAGGATTGTACATCAATAGTAGCTCACACAAAGTACTGGAGGATCTCAGCAGGTTAGGCAGTCAACGTTTCAGGCCGAGACCCTTCTTCAGGACTGGAAAGGAAGTGGGAAGATGTCAGAATAGAAAGGTGACAGGAGGGAGAAGGAGGGCTAGTTAGAAGGTGATAAGTGAAGCTAGGTGGGTAGGAAAGGTAAAGAAAGCACACTCAAATTGCTGGAGGAACTCAGCAGGTCAAACAGCACCGAAAGAAAGAGCCAATATTTTGGGCTGAGGCCCTTCATCAGGTGTTGTTTCTTCACTTCCACAGACACTGCCTGACTGTTGATTTCCTCCAGCATTGTGCGTGTGTTGCTCTGGATTTTTAGCACCTCTCGTGCATGCAAGAGACAGTGAGTGATAAAAGTAAACAGACTATAGGATACAGGAACAGAGTAAGGCCATTTGCCCCATCGAGTATCTCCCTGTCATTTCGTCATAGCTGTTCCATTTCCCTCTCATCCCTAATCTCCTGCCTTCTCCTCATAATCTTTCTTGCTCTAATTAACCAAGAATCTATCAACCTCTGCCTTAGCTATATCCAGTGACTTGGCTTTCACAGCTGCTTGTGGCAATGAATTCCACAGATTTTCTACTCTTCATCTAAAGAAATTCCTCCTCATCATCTAACTGGATGCCCCTCTGTTCTGAGACTGTGTCCTCTGGTCCTAGACTCCCCCATCATAGGAAACATTCTCCACACATGCACTCTATTGGGGCCTTTCAACACTAAATAGTTTTCAATGAAATTTTCCTGCCCCCTCCCATTCTTCTGAAGTCCAGTGAGTAGAAGCCCAGAGCCATCAAATGCTCCTCATATAATAAGCCTTTCAATCCCAGAATCATCTTAGTAAACATCCTTTAAACCCTCTCCAATGTCAGCACAACCTTTCTTAGTTAAGGGCCCATAACTGCTCACAATACTAGATTTACTAGAATGTTACCTGGGTTTCAGCACATAAGTTACAGGGAAAGGTTGAACCAGTTAGGTCTTTATTCTTTGGAGCGTAGAAGGTTGAGGGGGAACTTGATAGAGGTATTTAAAATTATGAGGGGGAGAGATAGAGTTGATGTGGATAGGCTTTTTCCATTGAGAGTAGGGGAGATTCAAACAAGAGGACATGAATTGAGAGTTGAGGGCAGAAGTTTAGGGGTAACACGAGGGGGAATTTCTTTACTAAGAGAGTGGTAGCTGTGTGGAACGAGCTTCCAGTAGAAGTGGTAGAGGCAGGTTCAGTATTGTCATTTAAAGTAAAATTGGATAGGTATATGGAAAGGAAAGGAATGGAGGGTTATGGGCTGAGTGCGGGCCAGTGGGACTGGGTGAGAGTAAGCATTCAGCACGGACTAGAAGGGCCGAGATGGCCTGTTCTGTGCTGTAATTGTTATATGGTTATACTCCATGAGGTCTTAACAGTGCTTATAAAGCCTCAATATTACATCCTTGCTTTTATGTAGATCAGGGAGGGAAGATAATAAAGGACTATTTAATCGGTCCTTGAAGTGGACATATTTCCAATTAAAGAGGAAATGGAGTTGCAGATTACCTCAAGATAAGGATTGACAATCAACTTAATTTGCCTTATACTCTTCACTGGGTGGTGTGTTGGAGATACGCTTCTACCAAGGGAGGTGTAAGGTGCTCCTTCTCTCTGGTACCCTGCAGGTCACCTTTGGGCAAGGAGTGCTACCTGCTTAGCCCCCCGATCAGGGTCACGTGAAGCCATGGGAGCAGGTGGTGGATGATCGTATGAGCAGCCGGTGCAGATCATAAGTCCTGGTTATGCGACCACTGACACCAGGCAGACCATCTCTGAAGAGTATCGATAATGGCTGGGGTCACGGATTTTGTAAAGACATTGCCCAGAAGAAGGCAATGGCAAACCACTTCTGTAGAAAAAATTGTCAAGAACAATCATGGTCATGGAAAGACCGTGATCACCCATGTCATATGACACGGCACGGAACAAGCAAACTATCATTTACGTGTATTAAGAATTTTCTGTGGTGTGTTGTTCAGGGAGCAACATGCAATAAAAACCAATACTTAGCAATTGTAAATGATAAAAATTATATAAAAAATAAAGAATTATATATAAAAGCCTGATGAAGTTACAGGTTAAAGGACTTTTTTTTCACACGTTGGTCTTTGATGTTTTTCTTTGAATGGGTTCCATGGTGTTTCTTTGTTTTGTATCTGCCTGTGGGAGGATGAATCTCGCAATGGAATTCTGTTAGCATACTTTGATAATGAATGTGCTTTGAATACTTAAATTTATTGAATAAAAAGTTCATAAATAAATAATTGCCTGCATGTATTTAAAGGTGATAAATAATTTATCTCCTGTGAGTCAGTTGGTGGTACTTTGAAGTCTAAGTCAGCACCTTGTAGATTCATCCAGTTTCTGAGACTTGAAAGCAAAATAATTCAGGTGAGCACTGAGCAGGTCAGTGGAGCAGTGAATGTCAGGTTATTGGTGATGTTGTCTTTGGATTAGCTCTGCTCTCTGAGACATGAAAAATATCCCATGACATGTTGATGAGAAAACGGCTGGTCATAATCACAAGAAATTCTGCAGATGCTGCAAATCAACAATATGCTGGAAGAACTCAGCAGGCCAGGCAGCATCTATGGAGAGGAATAGAGATGACATTTTGGCTGAGATATGATAAAGGTTACTGATGAAGGGTCTTGGCCTGAAATGAAAACTTTTTATTGGTGTTTTGGCTGTTGTTTTGTTCTTGTATCCTGACAAATACTTACCCAACAACAAACCTTTATTACAACTGATGGGTCACAAGTTGTTAGACACCCAGTGTTTGGGTGCTACGGGAGCCAGATTGTTCTTGATACATTAAAGACGTTTTCTTGTGTGTGTATCACAGTGACACACTATACTGGGAAATACCATGCTCTCTCACACGTTATAAGTATGGAGAGTGTCACATCTCGGAGTATTTTTGAGTTTACCAGATTCTGCACGTCAGCTAAAACTTTGACATAATTCTATTTTGAGTTGTAAACTTCGTCAGCTCCATCATGTGCACTGGCCTCCCCAGCATCCTGACATCCTGGATATCATCTTCAAGGAGTATTGCCTTAGAAAGGTGATATCCATCATTAAAAACCCCCATCATGCAGGACATACCCTTGTCTCATATGGTACCATCAGGACGGAGGTGCAGGAACCTGAAGGCACACACTCAATGGTTTCAGAATAGCTTCTTCCCCTCTGCCATCCGATTTCTGAATGGACATTGAACCCATGAACACTACCTCCTGCTACTTCTTTTGTATTACTTACTTAATTTCTCTTTTTTTATATATACACATGCATATATACTTCTTACTGTAATTCAGTTTTTATTATTATGTATTTTATTGAACTGTCACTGCTCAGTTAACAAATTTTATTACATATGCCGGTGATATTAAATCTGATTCTGATTATGATCTTTTTTGTATTTGTACAGTTTGTCTTCTTTTCCACATTGGTTGTTTGTCAGTTTTTTTGTGTAGGTTCGTCATTGATACATTTGTCTTTATTTATTCTATTGTGAATGCCCACAAGAAAATGACTGTGTACTTCGATACCTTAATAATAAATGTGTCTTGAACCTCAAACTTTGAATTCCCATGGCATTCTCTTGCAAACGTGGTGGCGGCAGCAGAATTTAAAACTTGTTAGTGATGTATCCCCCCATCTCCCTGGCATTGAGCATATTTATGTGGAACGCTGCCACAAGATAGCAGTGTCCACCATCACAGATGCCCACTGTCCAGGCCATGCCCCTTTCTCAATGCTACTATTGGACAAGAGGTTGCAGAAATTTTAGCTCCAATCCCACCACATTCAAGAACAATTATTAACCTATGTTCCTGCACTGGTGTAGATAATCTACCCCACCGTTTCTCTGAAACTGATCCTATGACATACAGAGTCACTTTCAAGGACTCTGTACAACTCACTTTCTCTGTATTATTTTTTATTTGCTCAATTTGTCTTCTTTTGCACCCTGGGTTATCAGACTTTGTTTATGTATTTTTTAAAATTCAATTGTAATTCTTCATTTTTCTATAAACACCTGCAAGAAAATAAATTTCAAGATAAAATATACTGTACATACTTGATAATAAATTGCATTTGAACTTTGAAGTATGCTTAATACTGTTACGGTGTGGAAGTTGTGAGGTGTTAATGTATGAAGACAAGAAGCTCATAAGGCATAGGAGTAGAATTAGGCCATTCAGCCCATCGAGTCTTCTCTGCCATTCCATCATGGCTGATCCTGGATCCCACTCAACCCCATACACCTGCCTTTTGTCATATCCTTTGATGCCCTGACTGATCAGGAAACTATCAACTTCCAACTTAAAAATAGCCATGAACTTGGTCTCCACCGCAGTCTGTGGCACAACAATCCCAGATTCACTGCTTTCTGACTAAAAAAAAATCCCTCCTTACTTCTGTTCTAAAAGGCAGCCCCCTATCTAGTCCTTTCAATATTCAATGGGATTCAATGAGATACCCCTGCATTCCATTAAATTCCAGTGAGTACAGGCCCAAAGCTGCCTCCTGCTCCTCATATGTTAACCCCTTCATTCCCAGAATCATCCTCGTGAGCCTCCACTGGACTCTCTCTAATGACAACACATCCTTTCTGAGATATGGGGCCACAACTGTTGACAATACTCTAAGTGCATCCTGACTAGTGTCTTATAAAGCCTCAGCATCATCTCCTTGCTTTTATATTCTATTTCCCTTGAAATAAATGCCAACATTTGTTTTGCCTTCTTTACTATAGAATCAACCTGTGAATTAACCTTCTGGGAGTCTTGCACAAGGGCTCCTAAGACCCTTGGCATTTCTGATGTTTGAATTTTCTTGCCATTTAGATAATAGTCTGCACTATTGTTCCTTTTACCAAAATTCATTATCATACATTTCCCAACTGTGCATTCCATCTGCCACTCCTTCGCCCTTTCTTCCAATTTGTCTAAGTCCTGCTTCAATCGCATTGCCTCCTCAGCACTGCCTACCCCTCCATCTGCAAACTTTGCCACAAAGTATCAATTGAATTGACAAACAATTTGAAAAGTAGGGGTTTCAATACTGACCCCTGAGGAACACCTCTAGTCACTTGTAGCCAACCAGAAAAGGTTCCCTTCAGTCCCACTTGCTGCCTCCTACCTGTCAGCCATTCCTCTATCCAGGCCAGCATCTTTCCTGTAAGGTCATAGTATTTCATCTTATTAAGCAACCTCATGTGTAGCTGAAAATCCAAGTAAATGACATCCACTGCTTCTCTTTTGTCCACCCTGCTTGTCAAGCAAGATTTCCCTTTACAGAAACCATGCTGACTTTGATTATTAGTCTCTAAATACCCCAACACCTCATCCTTAATAATAGACTCCCATTCTTTCCCAAACCCTGAGGTCAGGCTGACTGGCCTATGATTTCTTTTCTTTTGCCTTCCTTCCTTCTTAAAGAGTGGAGTGACATTTGCGATCTTCCAGTCCTCCAGGACCATGCCAGAATCAAGTGATTCTTGAAAGATCTTGACCAATGCATCCATTATCTCTTCAGCAACCTCTCTCAGGACTCTGGGATGTAGTCCATTGGGTCCAGGTGACTTATCCACCTTAAGATCTTTCAGTTTGCCCAGCACTTTTTCCTTTGTGATAGCAATGGCACTGACTCCTGCCCTCTGACACTCTAGCACACTGCTAGTGTGTTGTACATTGAAGACTGATGCAAAATACCCGTTAAGCTCGTCTGCCATTACTTTGTCCCCCATCACTACCTCACCAACATCATTTTCCAGTGGTCCAATATCAACTCTCCCCCCACCCTTTTACTTTTTATATAATTGCAAAAACTTTTGGTATCCTTCTTTATATTATTGGCTAGATATCCCTCGTACTTCATCTTTTCCCTTCTTATAGCTTTTTAAATTATCTTCTGTTGGATTTTAAAATCTTCCCAACCATCCAGCTTCCCACTCCCTTTTGCTGATTTATATGCCTTTTCCTTGGCTCTTATGCAGTCCTTAACTTCCCTTGTCAGCCGCAGTTGTCTACATCTGCCATTTGAGAACAACAACTTCTGTGGGATATATCTATTCTGAACCTTGTGAACTATTTCCAGAAACTTCAGCCATCTCTGTTCTGCTGTCATCACCACCGGTATCCTCCTCCAATCAATCTGGGCAAGCTCCTCTCTCATGCCTCTGTAATTCCCTTTATTCCATTGTGATACTGATACATGTGACTTATGCTTCTCCCTCTCAAATTACAGGATGAATTCAGTCATATTATGATCATTACATCCCAAGGGTTCTTTTGCCTTAAGCTTCCTAATAAAATCTGGGTGATTACACAACACCCAGTCTAAGATTGCCTTCCCCTGAGTAGGCTTAAGCACAAGCTGCTCTAAAAAGACATTGTGTAGACATTCAACAAATTCCCTCTCTTGTGATCCAACACCAACCCGATTTTCCCAATCTCCTTGCATTTTTCAGTCTACCATTACAAGCGTGACATTATCCTTAATATATGCCTTTTCCAGCTCGCCTTGTCAATCTCACCACTTGGCTGCTATTTAGAGTCCTATTTATGATTCCCATATTGGGTGTTTTTATCCTTGCAGTTTCTTAACTCTACCCACAAAGATTCAATATTCTCTGACCCTATATCACCTCCTTCAAAAGATGTAATTCCATCTCTTAGTAATAAAGCCACACCACCGTCTATGTCTTCCTACCTGTCCTTTCGATACAAAGTGTACCCTTTGATGTAAAGCTCCCAACTATGGCCTTACTCAGTGATGTCCACAACGTCATACCAACCAATCTCTATTTGCGCCACAAGTTTGTCCACCTTATTCCGAATGCTACGCGCATTTAAATACAACACCTTCTGTCTTGCATTCTTTGCCCTTTTGAATCTTGCCTCTGTGGTACAATTTAACTCTTTGCTCTGTCTGTTTGTCTTTCTTTACATTCATGTTACACTTATCATTTACATAAACTTGTTGGCTCATCCTCAGCTTTATCATACTGGTTCTCATCCCATATTAGATTAAACCACTCCCAAATGAGTATGAAATGAATATGTTTCTCATAATCTTATACATCTCTATGTCTCTCTCTCTCTCTCTCTCTCTCTCTCTCATCCAATGCTCCCACAGAAAGGTCCCTGTGTTTGAATGGTGCCTCTCTCTCTCCCTCCTAGAAATAGTTGAAACATTTAGAAAGGAGTGGCCCCGTTAGACAGACGCAGCATGGGTTCTGTTTGACAAACTTACTGGAGTTCTTTAAGAACATAATGAGTGCAGTGGATCAAGGGGAACAGGTGGATGTCGTATACTTGGATTTCCAGAAGCTGTTCGATAAGGTGCCGCAGAAGAGATAAGATACGGATGCATGGAGTCGGAGGAAGTGTATTGGCATGGATAGTGGATTGGTTAACCAATAGAAGGCAGAGTTGGTATAAATGGGTATTTCTCCGGTTGGCAGTCATGGTGAGTGGGGTGCCGCAAGGTTCGGTTCTGGGTCCGCAGCTGTTTACCATTTACATTGATGATTTGGAAGAGGGGACTGAGTGTAGCGTAGCAAAATTTGATGATGACACTAAACTGAGTGGAAAAACAAATTGTACAGAGGATGTGGGGAGTCTGCAGAGGGATATAGATAGATTAGGTGAGTGGGCCAAGGTCTTGCAGATGGAATACAACGTTGGTAAATGCAAGTTCATCCACTTTGGAAGGAATAATAGAAGAGCAGATCATTATTTAAATGGTGAAAGATTGCAGCATGCTGTTGTGCAGAGGGACTTGGGAGTGGGTGTTCATGAATCGCAAAAAGTTGGCTTGCAGGTCCAACAGTTTATTAAGAAGGAAACAGAATTGCTAGGGGGATTGAATTCAAGAGCAGGGAGGTCATGCTGCAACTATACAGGGTATTGGTGAGGCTGTACCTGGAGAACCGTGTACAGTTCTGGTCTCCTTACTTGAGGAAGGATATACTGGCTTTGGAGGCAGAGCAGAGGAGATTCACCAGGTTGATTCCAGGGATGAAGGGGTTAACCTATGAGGAGCGATTGAGTCGCCTGGGACTCTACTCTCTGGAATTCAGAAGAATGAGAGGGGATCTTATAGAAACATACAAAATTTTGAAAGGGATAGATAAGATAGAAGTAGGAAAGTTGTTTCCATTGGTAGGTGAGACTAGAACTAGGGGACATTGTCTCAAGATTCAGGGGAGGAGACTTAGGACGGAGATGAGGAGAAACTGTTTTTCTCAGAGAGTGGTGAATCTGGAATTCTCTGTCCAGGGAAGCAGTTGAGGCTTCTTCACTAAATATATTTAAGATACAGTTAGATAGGTTTTTACATAATAGGGGGAATTAAGGATTGTGGGGAAAAGGCAGGTCGATGGAGCTGAGTTATGGACAGATCAGCCATGATCTTTTTGAATGGTGGAGCAGGCTCGATGGGCCGGATGGCCTACTCCTGATCCTATTCCTTATGTTGTTATGTTCTTATCCAGTGCTCCCACAGAAAGCTCCCTGTGTTTGAATGGTCTCCCTCTCGCTTGATGTTGCTGAGGAATGTACAGGAGTCCTGGGTCTTGGGCAAGGTTTAATCAACGCGGTTTGTGAACTAGACTCTGTTGTCCACGTTATGATGTGTTTCTGCTCCTTTTTTTTTGTTGCTGTTTTAAGTGGTTTTGATCGGGGCGGACTGGCTCTGCAGCCTAAAGTTAACAGGTGACACAGATTGAGCTGAACTGCACATGCCGAGGCTGGTTCACTGATTTGTAGTTTGGTATTTTATATTCTGTGCCTCATGCTCACTTTTCTTTGCCAGTTGTACAATTTGTTCTTTTTTTGCACGTTGGGGGTTTTATGCTTTTCTTTGAATGGGTTCCATAGTTTTTCCTTTTATGTTTTGTGAGTGTCTGTGGGAGGACAAATCTCAGGATTGTATACTGTATACATACTTTGTTAATAAATGTACTTTGAATCTTTAAATAGAGTTTATTCATTTACTTATTTATTTAGAGATATAGTGCAGAACAGGGCCTTCCGACCCAACAAATCACACTGTCCAGCAACACACTGAGTTAACCCTAGCCTAATGACAGGACAATTTGCAATGAGTAATTAACTGTGGAAGGGAACCGGAGCTCCTGGAGGCAACCCACGCATTGATGGGAACGGCAGAATTGAAATCTGTACTCCGACACCCCGAGCTGTCACGAGGTTGTGCTATTCGTTACACCACAGTGGCACACGCTGTTTTACTGCACT
Organism: Hypanus sabinus; assembly: GCF_030144855.1. NCBI lineage: Eukaryota > Metazoa > Chordata > Chondrichthyes > Myliobatiformes > Dasyatidae > Hypanus > Hypanus sabinus. Next base: position 10,240,633 of record NC_082715.1, read on the forward strand.
GATCTGGAAGTATATTTGATCCAAGAGAACTGAAGCATTGCCCAGCAGATGCTCTGTGCATTTGTGGCCCGAGAGCTCGATGAGAAAAAAAGGCATTCAAACAAGCCAAGTTTCAGAGATGCAGCAGCTGTCTCAGGGAAACACCATTCAAAAGGCCTCAGGCTCACCCAAGGCAATCTGTCGGATAAGGCAAGAGACATTCCAACAGAACTGTTACAGCATAACTTCCCATTTCCTTATCTGAGTGGTTCTGCAAAGAGCCCATTCATTTTTTAAACTCAGTTGATCATTTCAAAGGAATCTTCTAATTAAGCCTCTCTTACACCTTACAGTGATAATATTTGGTAGAAATTAAGACCATAAGTCATAGGAGCATTAGGATATTCGACCCATTGCGTCTGCTCCACTATTCCATCATGACTGATTTATTATCCCTCTTGACCCCATTCTTCTGCCTTTGTGTGACCTTTGACACCCTGACTAATCAAGAACCTATCAACCTCCACTTTAAATAGACCCAATGACTTGGTCTCCAGAATTAGCCAAATCATCGGATTCCACAGATTCCACAGATCCCTCCTCATGCCTTTTCTAAAGAGACATCTTTTTATTGTGAGGTGGTACCCTTTGGTTCTAGACTCCCCCTCTAGAGGAAACATCTTCTTCATGCTCACTCTATCTCGGCCTTTCATTCTTCTGAATTCTGGTGAGTATGGGCCAGAGCCATCGAAAGCTCTTCACACATTAACCCTTTCATTCATGGGCAATTCTGGGATCCAAGTATAGAATGGATGAAGTAATAGTGATTTGTATTAAATTTAGAATTCATTCTTCTCCACTATAATCTCTACTGCTAATAAAAGGAAGAAATTTTGCATGATCCTGGCATGGTCTTCCACCCCTTACATATCTAACTGCTTGGTAACCATTACGCATTCAACAGGAGTCTACAAAACAGCACCTCCTTTGTCCTGCTATGGATGCAAAGCTTAGTGGTTACTGTGATAATTAAAAAGGTTCATAGCCAAACGAGAGAACTGTTGTCTCGGCATATAATTACCCCACACAATTTTGTCTGTTTGAGGAAAAAGATAGACACGCTCCATTCCAGCAATCACTTCACAGGCGCTAATTTATTGTCTTATTGCTGAGAAGGAAACAGACATAGAAGATTAAAAATAAAGGCAGCAAATGGAGAAGTGACACTGAGAAGTATAGAAGAAATTAACTGACTCATGCATCCAGTTAGAACAGAGAAAAACAGGCACAAAATGCTGGGGAAGCATTTAAGTCAGGCAGCATCTAAGGAGGCGAATAAACAAAGTTAAAAGATAAACTAAATTTATTATCAAAGGAAAAAAATACCCACGAAATGCTGGCAGAACTCAGCAGGCCAGACAGCATCTATGGGAGGAGGTAATAACGACATTTCGGGCCGAAACCCTTCATCAGGAGGACATGTCCTTTATTATCAAAGGACATATATGTGACCATATGATGCACTGAGATTCATTTTCTTGCAGGCATTCACAGGAAAATAAGGCAATACAATAGAAACAACACATAAAATGCTGGAGGAACTCAGTAGGTCAGGCAGCATCTATGGAAAAGAGTAAACAGTTGACATTTTGGGCCAAAAACCTTCATCAGGACTGGAGCAGTTATTTTGTGTGGATTTCGAGCATCTACAGATTTTGTGTTTAAAATACAATTTAATTTATGAAAAAAATTATACATAAACAAAGACTAATAAACAACCAATGTGCAAATGCAAAATAAATAATGCAGAGATTCACGCAGAATGCTGAAGGAACTCAACAGGTCTTTTGCATCTATGGAGGGGGATACATACTTGACATTTCATGCCAAAACCCTTCATCAGTAGGACTCTTGGCACAAAGTATCAACTGTTTATTCCCTCTCATAGATGCCGTCTGCCCCATTGCATTCCTCCAGCATTCTGTGTGTTACTCTGGGGTTCCAGTAAAAGCAGACTCTTTTTGTTAATAATACTGAGAACATGAGTTGTGGAATCCTTGTAAGTGAGTATGTAGGTTACGAAGTCAGCTCTGCATTCAGGAGAGTGAAGTTAATCACACCAGTTCAGGAGCCTGATGGTTGTAGAGTTATAATTATTCCTGAACCTGTTGGTGTGGGACCTAAGGCTCCTGTACCTCCTGCCTGATGGTATTAGTGAGAAGAGAGCATGTCCAGAATAGTGGTGTTCCTTGATGATGGAGATGCCTTTGTTGTGGTAGTATTCCTTGTAAATGTACTCAATGTTAATGTGCCAAGCCCCTTCATCAAGTCCTGTCTTTGAGAGGTTGGTAATAGAACACTTCAACTCCTGCCTGAGAAGTGACTTGGATCAACTGCAATTTGCCTACTGATACAAGAGGTCCACAGTAGATGCAATTTCATTGGCTTTTCACTCAACCCTGGGACATCTGGACAGCAAAGATGCATACACCAGGATGCTCTTTATTGATTGCAGTTTGGCATTCAATACTGTCATCCTCTCAAAACTAATCAAGGAGCTTCAAGCTAGGCCTTAATACCTCCTTGTGCAACAGGATCCTTGATTTCCTCACTTGCAGAGCAGTCAATCTGGATTGGCAACATCTCCTCCACAATCTTCATTAACACAGGTGCCCCAGAAGGCTGTGCACTTAGCCCCTTGCTCTACACCTTACACCTATGACTGTGAGGCCAAGCACAACTCAGATGCCAAATTTAAGTTTGCTAACAACACCAATGTCGTTGATTGAATCAAGGTGGTGAATCATCAGCATATAGGAGGGAGTTTGAAAATTAGGCTGAGTGTTGCCACAATAACAGCTTCTCATTCAATGTGAGCAAGAGCAAGCAGCTAAAAATTGACTTGAGGAGAAGGAAACTGGAGGTCCATGAGTCAGTCCTCATCAGGGGATCAGAGGTGGGTAGGGTCAGTGACTCTAAATTCCTTGGTGCTGTCCTTACAGAGGACCTGCCCTGGGCCCAGCACGTAAGTGGAATTATGAAGAAAGCTCGGCAACACCTTTACTTCCTTAGAAGTTTGTGACAAACTTCTATAGATGTGTGGAGAAGAGCATATTGGCTGACTGCATTGCTCAAGATTTCCAGGATGTTCAGAAGTTTGTTTAACCTGAAGCAACCACCTTTTCTGCCATCATCAGCTAAGCAGTAAAAAGATTACAAAGCAGCCAGTCATAATTAGGGGTCCACCATCAACCTGAGCTCCCTTTCGAGCTGTGGAAATGGAGCAGACTCAGTGGACTGAAGCGCTTAACCAATGTCTTTATGATCTTTCAGTTCATTGAAGTTTACAGGGTGGAGCACAAGCTGAGTTCACTCCATTCTGGATTATTCAGTGACCACTGTCAACGGACTAAATATTGTCATTGTAATGATGCTTAAATTACTGTTATTTCCTGTAAGAACTTAACTGGATGCAATTTCTGATGTATATACATCGAAATGGTTGTTTCCCCTACTCCTCCACAAAGTATTAAAAAGATTTGAAGCAGCCGGTAGGCTGATGACCCGCAAGCCCGCAACATGACTGTTTATTCCTTTCTCCATAGATATGGCACGGGCTGCTGAGATCCTCCATTATTTTAGTCATACAAAAGGACAGCACAGAAGCAAGACTTTTGGCCCATCTAGTCTGTGCCAAACCATTTAAACTGCCTGCTCCTATCGAGATGTACTGGGACCATAGCCCTCCGTACTCCTACCGTCTACATTCCTTTCCAAATTTCTCTTAAGTGTTGAAATCGAGCTCAGTTGTGCTGGCAGCTCATTCCATGCTCTCATGAGCCTTTGAGTGAAGATGTTCCCCTCATTCCCCCTTAAGCTTTTCACCTTTCATCTTAACCCATGATCTTTAGTTATAGTCCCACCCAACCTCAGTGGAAAAAGCCTGCTTGCATTTACCCTATCTAAACCCCTCATAATTTTGTTTCATTCTATCAAATCCCCTTTCAATATTCTATGTTCCATGGAATAAAGTCCTAACTTATTCAATCTTGTCTGTGTTGCTCTGGATTTCCATCATCTGCAGAATCTCTTGTGTTTAAGAGATATGGCATTAATGGCAAAGCGCTTTCAAACAGCCGTAACAGGCTTGAGGTGCTGTCAAGAATTCTGCTCTATTATCTTAGTTTGTGACTCCATAACTTAAAGCTATTCATGGTATACCGCTCAGTTAATGTCAATTAAGTTGATTTGCTTCCTGAACTTTTGGAACACAAGTTGGAATGTTAGTCAGTTGTATAACATTGTAAGTACACACTGGTATTTGTGCATTTATGCACACTTTCTTTCATATCTGTACTTTAAACCTCAATTACTTAATCTAATCCTTTATTCTCATGCACTCAGTTATCAGTTACCTGCTGTGTCTAATAAAATGGCCACGGAGTACATGTTCATGGCCCTCTGCTGCTGTGGCCAGTCCACTTTGTTTCACTGTGTTGTGCATTCAGAGGTGTTGTTCTGCTGTTGTAACATGTGGCTGCTTGAGTAACTGGACCCCTTGAACCGGTCTGGCCATTCTCCTCTGACCTCTCTCATTAACAAGGCGTTTCCACCCACAAAACTGCCGCTCACTGGATGTTATTTTTGTTTTTCACACCATTCTCTATAAACTCTAGAATCTGCTGTGTGTGAAATCCCATACAATCAACAATTTTTGCAATACTCAAACCACCCTGTCTGGCACCAACAACCATTCCACAGTCAAAGTCACTTCAATCACATTTCTTCCCCATTCTGATATTTGGTCTGTACAACAACTGAACCTCTTAACCATGTCAGCGTGCTTTTATGCATTGAGTTACTGCCACATGATTGGCTGATCAGATCTTTGCATTAATGAGCAGGTGTACAGGTGTACCTAACAAAGTGGCCGCTGAGTGTAATTGTTGAATGTTGTTGCTTTTTGCAACTAACATCTGTTAATGTATTTGGAAAATAAAGTTGAACCATGATAAAATTACATTTAGATAGACAGACAACTAATTCTCAGAACCTTTGTACCCGTCCAACTGTTGTGGACATGAGAGAATGGAGAAGGTTGAAAATGAAGCGTTGGAAGGAATTTGCTAATCACACCATCTGTTGTTCACAAAGAGGAGTGAAATTAGTCGATATTCACAAGAAGATACACAGCTGTAACCTAAGCTCAGCACCATCTGCAACAACTAAAGATGAATGTCAGGGAGGAAGCAATATAGTCAGACTGAGACCCATCTGCAGAGCTGCAATCTCGATGGTCAGATTAATAATGGTTCAGTGCTGCATCAGATTTATTTATCACAAGTACATCGAAACGTACAGAGGAATGCGTCATTCGCGTTAACAACCAATACAACCAAGGATGTGCCAGGGACAGCCCACAGGTGTAGCCACATGTTCCAGCTCAATGCAGCATGCCCACAATGTCCAGTAGAATGAAACAGAACACAGTAACTCACAGAGAGACAACAATGTAACAGGCCTCACTTTCTGCCCCTACCATTCAACAGCCCACACCCTTACATATTCCTCCAGCTCCAGGACTAGCCATCTTCCTCTAGCTCCAGGTCAAGCCATCTTTCTCTAGATCCAGGACAAGCCATCTTCCTCGACCTCCAGGACAAGCCATCTTCCTCGACCTCCAGTGGGCTCGGAGTGGACTTGCCAAGATTTGTAGACCCAGGCTCCAGTCATCTGGCTTTGTCACTTGCACTTCCGATCGATTGACGGACTTCATTCCAGAGCTTTAATCAATGTTTGAGCTTCGTTCTAGACCTCCAATTGCCCTTTGGATTTCATTCCAGACCCCTGAATGACCTATAGGCTTTGTTCTGGACCTTCGGGCTTGTTCCAAACCTTCAGATGACCATCGGGCATTGTCTTGGAGGTTTGATTGACCTTTGAACTTCATTCCTGACTCCTTATAGACATTTGGGCTTCATCCTGGACCTACGATTGACCTTTGGGCATCATTCTAGACCTTCAATTGACCTTTGGACTTCGTTTCAGACCTCCGATTGACCTCTGGGCTTTGACCTGGACCTCTGATTGACCTTCGGGCTTTGTTCTAGACCCCGATCGACCTCATGGCTTCAAGATATGCCAGTATCAAGCTTCAGGCTTCAATACAGACCTCCAATCAACCTTCAGGTTTTGCTCCAGACATGATCAACCTTTGGGCTTTGTTCCAGATGCCGATTGACCTTCTGGTTTCGAGATATGCAGACCTCAAGCTTCAGACTTCAACACAGACCTCTGATCGACCTTCCAGTTTTGGTCCAGATCTCTGATCAATCTGAGTCCTGCTGAAGGGTCTCGGACCAAAACATCGATTACACTCTTTTCCATAGATGCTGCCTGGCCTGCTGTTCCTCCAGCATTTTGTGTGTGTTGCTTGGATTGCCAACATTAGCAGATTTTCTCTTGTCTGATCAACCTTTGGCCTTTGAATACATACACAACGCTGGAAGAACTCAGCAGGTCAGGCAGCATCTGTGAGAAAAAAGTAGCCAATGTTTTGGCCGAGACCCTTCATCAAGAATGGGGGGAAGAGAGGGCCAAAGCCCAGTAATAGAGATAGGGGAGGGGGTAGGGCCTAGAGGCGCCAGGTGGAAAACCAATCAGAGGAAAGATAAAGGGGGAAGGGGGAGGGGGATAAGCATGAAAGAACTGCAGAGATAAAGAAGCAGAAAGTTGAAAGGGGAGAGAGGCAGAGAGGGACTTGGGGGAGGGGGAGGGAATTACTGGAAATTGGAGAATTCAATGTTCATACCGCCAGGCTGGAGGCTACCCAGACAGTAGATGAGGTGTTGCTCCTCCAACCTGAGTTTGGCTTCATCATGGCAGTAGAGGAGGCCATGTTTAGACATATCTAGATGGGAATGAGAGGCAGAGTTGAAGTGGGTAGCAACCGGGAGGTCCTGCCTATTGTGACGGACAGAGCATAGGTGCTTGACGAAGCGGTCCCCCAATCTGCGTCGGGTCTTGCCGATGTAGAGGAAGCCGCACCGAGAGCACCAGATGCAATAGACAACTCTAGCAGACTCACAGGTGAAGTGTTGCCTCACCTGGAAGGACTGTCTGGGGCCCAGAATGGTGGTAAGGGGGGAGGTGTGGGGACAGGTGTAGCATTTGCGCTTGCAGGGATAAGTGCTGGGTGGGAGTTCTGTGGGGAGGGACATGTGGACCAGGTAGTTGCGGAGGGAACGATCCCTGCAAAAAGCTGAGAGGGGTAGGGAGGGAAAGATGTGCTTGGTGGTGGGGTCCTGTTGAAGGTGGCGGAAGTTGCGGAGGATAATATGCTGGATCTGGAGGCTGGTGGGGTGGTAGGTGAGGACAAGGGGAACCCTGTCCCTGTTGTGGTGACGGGAGGATCGGTGAAGGGCTGAAGTGCGGGAAGTGGAGGAGATGCGGGTGAGGGCACCTTTGATGACGCCAGAAGGGAAACTACAATCCTGAAAGAAAGAGGACATTTGAGAAGTCCTGGAACAGAACCTTTGGTCTTTGATCAAAGATCTTTGGCAGACATCTGCAAGCATCTGCATTCTGTGCTTTGAACTGATTATGAGGAGAAAATAGTTACAAAGCTTCAGGTTTCTTGATCTAAGTGATTGTTCCTGAAATTAAATTTATAGGAATGAAAGTGGATTGATAGCAAACAATTTTCATTTGTAATCTTAATTCTTGTGAAAGCAACAGCGCTGTCGGCTGTACTGTTAATGTGCACCATTTGTTAGTCTCAGTGCTTTCATGGCTCATAATTGCCTTTTTCTGCATTGAACATGTTTATTACAACCTTCTCTCAGAAAATTTGGATGCACAATGAAGCAGAAAAGCAGAGCACAAAACATTATTATGTATTTAGAATATGAATGTAGTTGTTTAGCGTGAATAACTGAAATGTATTTAATCTACAAAAAAGAAATAGATAAGATTAGAATGTGCATTGTATCAGTAGTTGGTTCAATAGATGAGAGGGATCTAGAGATACATTGTGATTAGTTAAATGCAACCTCCAGACGAAGACAATCGTATGATCCAATCAACACAGAAAAAAAATATTGACAAATAGCCTTTATCGAGATGCTCTCCCTAGAAAAACAAATCATTAGGACATCTCCCAACTTCTCACTTCATCCTCCCTGCCCCAGGAAGAGGTACAACATGGTAATTGGGACAAGGAAAGTGTTTGGGTAGAAGCAAGGAAAAGAACAGGTGGAGAAGGATTGATCTCATCACCGGGTCATTTCGTTTTAGATGCAATATGCCAAAAGAGCCAAAGAAAAGTACAGTAGAATGAAGAGTGATGCAGATGTCAGGCTATATGTCTTCAGCCCTTTTCCTTTTCCACCTTTCATCTCCCAGCTTCTCACTCCATCCCCCTCCCCACCCACCGACCTTCCCCTTCACCTGGTCTCACCTATCACTTTCTAGCTCATCCTCCTTCCCCATCCCCTCCTTTTGACTTCCTCCCTATTCTTTTCCAGTCCTGGAGAAGGTCTCGGCCCAAATTGTCAACAGTCAACATTTCCATAGATGCTGCTTGACCTGCTGAGTTTCTCTAACATTTTGTGTGAGTTACTCATTAGGATAAAGATATTTTGGAGGGCTACAAAAAATAAATTTTCCATCTAAACTAAAGTCTACTGAAACTGTGAAGGCTTGCATTGATAAAAGATAGCAAACTGAAATCATCCTGAAGTCCTAAACACCATCATTATCATTGTAATGTGTCACGTTATATGACGTGAGCAATCATGGTCTTTGACAATGTTTGTTCTTGGCAAATTTTTCTACAGAAGTGGTTTAGCTTTGCCTTCTTCTGGGCAGTGTCTTTACAAGATGGGTGATCCTAGCCATTATCAACACTCCTTAGAGTTTGCCTGCCTGGTGTCAGTGCTTGCTAAACTAGGACTTGGGATATGCACCAGCTGCTCTAACGACCATCCACTGCCCGCTCCCATGGCTTCACGTGAACCTGACTGGGGAAAGGGGGGGCTAAGTAGGTGCTACACCTTGCCCAGGGATGACCTGCAGGTTAGCAGAGGGAAGGAGCACCTTACACTTCTTTTGGTAGAAACGTATCTCCACACTGCCATCCATATTATAAATGAAGAGAACTTACGATCAGAAGCTCAAGCGCAAAAAGATTTGTTTGTTTTATTGACTATACAAAAGCATTTGATAAAGTGAAGCACAATAAGTTATTTGAAATGTTACAGGAAACTCTAGATCTAGATTCGAAAGACCTCCGCCTAATCAGAAATCTGTACTGGGAACAAACTGCCGCTGTAAAAAATAACACACAAAATGCTGGTGGAACACAGCAGGCCAGGCAGCATCTATAGGGAGAAGCACTGTCGACGTTTCGGGCCGAGATCCTTCGTCAGGACTAGTGCTTCTGCTTATAGATGCTGCCTGGCCTGCTGTGTTCCATCAGCATTTTATGTGTGTGTTGTTTGAATTTCCAGCATCTGCAGATTTCCTCATGTTTGCGCTGTAAAAATAGATGAAGAAAAGAGTCAGTTTATGAAAATCAAGAGAGACGTTAGACAAGGGTGTGTTTTCTCCCCTGATTTGTTTAATGTGTACAGTGAAACAATATTACAAAAAATAAGAGACATCTTGGGATTCAAATTTGGCAATGAGAACATCAATAACTTCAGATAGGCGGATGACTCTGTGTTAATTGCAAGTACAGAGGAAGAACTACAAAACTTAATTGATATACTTGTTGAAGAAAGTGCAAAAATGGGTCTATCTATCAATTGCAAAAAGACAGAATGTATGATGATATCCAAAAAGAGTGAGAATCCTATCTGCAGGCTGAGGATAAATGGGGAAGACATAAAACAAGTACAGAACTTTTACTACTTAGGAAGCTGGGTGACATCAGATGGCAGGAGCAACATGGACATCAAAAGAAAAATAGGGATGGCAAAAGATACCTTTAAGAGAATGAAGAGTATACTGACCAACACTAAACTAGGCATGTTTACTGAAATGTTACGTTTATCCACTTATGTTATATGGCTCACAATGTTGGACAATATTTAGTAACATGAGGAAATGAATTGGTTTTTGAGGAGGATACCAAACTGTGCAATTGGCAATGTAAATAAATATCAATGAACATGAAATAATAAGATAAAGGAAGATCATTGGTTGTAGGAACATTTCAATGATGGGGCAAGTGAGTGTGATTATCCCCTTTGGTTCAAGAGCCTGATGGTTGAGGAGTACTAACTGTTCTTGAATCTGATGGTGTGAGCCCCGAGGCTCTTGTACCTTCTACCTGATGGCAGCAGCAAGAAGAGAGCATGTCCTGCATGGTGGGGATCTCTGATGATGGATGCTGCTTTCCTATGTCAGCATTTCGTGTAGATGTGCTCATTGGTGCTAGGCTGAATTCATTACCTTTTGTAGGATTCTCCATTCAAAGGCATCAGTATTTCCATACCAGGCCCATTTGATAAATTGCAAAATTAAGAATATTAGTCTTAAATATTCTTGCTGATTGTTGATAGTTTCAACATCACTGTCAGCAGGATGTTTGTGGCTTTAGTGATTGTGCCTTACAACGTAAGACTAGGGAAACTGCACGAAGTATAAGGAATAAAGTAGATGAGCTTGAGACTCAGTCGGAAATTGGCAAGTACGATGTTGTGGGAATAACAGAGACATGGCTTCAGGCGGACAGGGCCTGGGAAATGAATATTCAAGGATATACATCTTATCGAAAGGACAGACTGACTGGCAGAGGGGGTGGGGTGACTCTGTTGGTGAGGAATGATATTCAGTCCCTTGCGAGGGGGGACATAGAATCAGGAGATGTAGAGTCAGTATGGATACAACGGAGAAATTCTAAGGGTAGAAAGACCCTAATGGGAGTTATCTACAGGACCCCAAACAGCAGTCTGGATGTAGGGTGTAAGTTGAATGAAGAGTTAAAATTGGCATGTCGCAAAGGTAATGATACAGTTGTCATGGGGGATTTCAACATGCAGGTAGACTGGGAGAATCAGAATGGTACTGGACACCAAGAAAGGGAGCTTGTGAAGTGCCTCCGAGATGGATTCTTAGAGCAGCTTGTACTGGAGCCTACCAGGGAGAAGGCAATTCTAATTTAGTGTTGTACAATGAACCGGATTTGATCAGGGACCTCAAGGTAAAGGAACCATTAGGAGGTAGTTACCATAATATGATATGTTTTAACCTACAATTTGAGAAGGAGAAGGGAAAATTGGATGTGTCAGTATTACAGTTGAACAAAGGAAACTATGGAGCTATGAGGGAGGAGCTGGCTAAAGTTCAATGGAACAATACCCTAGCAGGGAAGACAGTTGAACAACAATGGCAGGTATTTCTGGGAATAATGCAAAAGGTGCAGGATCGGTTCTTTCCAAAGAGAAAGAAAGATCCTAAGGGGAGTAAGGGGGGGGGGGCTGTGGCTGACGAGGGAAGTAAAGGGCAGTATAAAAATAAAAGAGAAGAAGTATAACATAGCAAAGATGAACGGGAAACCAGAGGACTGGGAAGCTTTTAAAGAGCAACAGAAGATAACAAAAAAGGCAATACGCCAAGAAAAAATGAAGTATGGTAAACTAGCCAAGAATATAAAGGAGGATAGTAAAAGCTTCTTTAGGTATGTGAATAGCAAAAAAATAGTTAAGACCAAAATTAGGCCATTGAAGACAGAAACGGGTGAATTTATTATGGGGAACAAGGAAATGGCAGACGAGTTGAACAGGTACTTTGGATCTGTCTTCACTAGGGAAGACACAAACAATCTCCCAGATGTAATAGTGGCCAAAGGAACCAGGGTAAAGGATGAACTGAAGGAAATTTATATTAGGCAAGAAATGGTGTTGGATAGACTGTTGAGTCTAAAGGCTGATAAGTCCCCGGGACCTGATGGTCTGCATCCCAGGGTACTTAAAGAGGTGGCTCTAGAAATCGTGGATGCATTGGTAATCATTCTCCAATGTTCTATAGATTCAGGAACAGTTCCTGCTGATTGGAGGGTGGCTAATGTTGTCCCACTTTTCAAGAAAGGAGGGAGAGAGAAAACAGGGAATTATAGACCGGTTAGCCTGACATCAGTGGTGGGAAAGATGCTGGAGTCAATTATAAAAGAGGAAATTACGACACATTTGGATATCAGTAGAAGGATCAGTCTGAGTCAGCATGGATTTTGAAGGGAAAATCATGCTTGACTAATCTTCTGGAGTTTTTTGAGGATGTAACTATGAAAATGGATAAGGGAGAGCCAGTGGATGTAGTGTACCTGGACTTCCAGAAAGCTTTTGATAAAGTCCCACATAGGAGATTAGTGGGCAAAGTCAGGGCACATGGTATTGGGGGCAGAGTACCGACAAGGATTGAAAATTGGCTGGCTGACAGGAAACAAAGAGTAGTGATTAACAGGCCTCTTTCGGAATGGCAGGCTGTGACCAGTGGGGTACCGCAAGAGTCGGTGCTGGGATCGCAGCTGTTTACAATATACATTAATGATTTAGATGAAGGGATTAAAAGTAACATTCGCAAATTTGCTGATGACACAAAGCTGGGTGGCAGTGTGAAATGTCAGGAGGATGTTATGAGAATGCAGGGTGACTTGGACAGGTTGGGTGAGTGGGCAAATGTATGGCAGATGCAGATTAATGTGGATAAATGTGAGGTTATCCACTTTGGTGGCAAGAACAGGAAGGCTGTTTACTATCTAAATGGAGTCGAGTTCGGAAAAAGGGAAGTACAACGAGATCTAGGTGTTCTTGTACATCAGTCAATGAAAGCAAGCATGCAGGTACAGCAGGCAGTGAAGAAAGCTAATGGCATGCTGACCTTTATAACAAGAGGAACTGAGTATAGGAGTAAAGAGGTCCTTCTGCAGCTGTACCGGGCCCTGGTGAGACCCTACCTGGAGTTTTGTGTGCAGTTTTGATCTCCAAATTTGAGGAAGGACATTCTTGCTATTGAGGGAGTGCAGCGTAGGTTCACAAGGTTAATTCCCGGAATGGCGGGACTGTCATATGTTGAAAGATTGGAGCAACTGGGCTTGTATACACTGGAATTTAGAAGGATGAGAGGGGATCTGATTGAAACATATAAGATTATTAAGGGATTGGACACGCTGGAGGCAGGAAGCACGTCCCCGCTGATGGGTGAGTCCAGAACTAGAGGCCACAGTTTAAGAATAAGGGGTAGGCCATTTAGAACAGAGATGCGGAAAAACTTTTTCACCCAGAGAGTGGTGGATACGTGGAATGCTCTGCCCCAGCAGGCACTGGAGGCCAAGTCTCTGGATGCATTCAAGGGAGAGTTAGATAGAGCTCTTATAGATAGCGGAGTCAAGGGATATGGGGAGAGGGCAGTAACGGGGTATTGATTGTGTGTGATCAGCCATGATCACAGTGAATGGCGGTGCTGGCTAGAAGGGCCGAATGGCCTACTTCTGCGCTTACTGTCTATTGTCTATTAACTGCTAGAGATTAGATTCCAGCGATCTGACCGCCTGTTCCAATTATTTTTTTATTAATTACTATCAGTTAAATCTGTTTTTAGAACATTGAACATAGAGTAGTACAGCACAGTAGAGGCCATTCAGCCCATGATGTTGCAACTCATTCACCTAACCCTTCCATCAATCTAACCCTTCCATCCCACATAGCCAACCACTTTTTTCACATCCTCATTCCTATGTAAGAGATCTTAAATGTCCCGAATGTATCTGCCTTTACTACCACCCCTGGCAGGGAGTTCCATGCACCCACCACCACTCTCTGTGTAAAGCACATACCTCTGACCTCCCCACTATACTTTCCTCCAATCACCTTAGTATTATGTCCCTCATATTAGCCTTTTCTGCCCTGAGAAACTGTTTCCGACTGTTCGCTTGACCTATGCCTCTTTCCATCTTGCACACTCCCATCAGGTCACTTCTTATCCTCCTTCACTCAAGAGAGAAAAGCCCAAATCTGTGCAACACTCTAAGTAATGCATTTTACTTAGGCTTACCATATTCATTATGCACATATTAAAGTATTAATTACATATGTATTCTCATATTGTGGAAGGGATGAGTTCCTGGGAGCATAAAGACACATTAACATACTTATTAACGAGCCAAGGTGAGATGATCTATACCAAATGATATTTTAATTATGTTCATAGTCTGGACTGTCCACTTGATCTCTCTTGTACACGTGAATCAAGTAATCACCCATCTGCTTACACTCTAAAGAGAAAAGCCCCAGCTTGGTCAACCTTTACTCATAAGACATTTTCTCTAATCCAGTTGGCACCCTGGTAAATCTCCTCTGTCCCCTCTCTAACGTGTCCACATCCTCCCTATAATGAGATAATCAATACTCACAGAATTTCACCTGTGAAAGCGCACAGAATCAATAAGTTTCAGGACCTTGGTGTCAATACCAACTTGTGGAATAGGATCATCAATTTCCTCATTTACAGACTCCACTCAGTTCAAACTGGCAACAACATCTCCTCCACGATCTCCATCAGCACAGTTGCACACAAGGACGTGTGCTTAGCTCCCTGCTCTGCACGTGTTACACTTGCTGAATGACTGTGCAGCTAAGCACAGCTCCAATACCATATTTAAGTTTGCTTACAACACTACTGTCGTTGGCTAAATCAAAGGCATTGATGAATCAGTAAGACCAAGGAGCTGATTATTTACTTCAGGAGATGGAAACCAAAACTTCATGAGCCAGTCTTCATCGGGGGATCAGAGGTGGAGATGGTCAGCAACTTTAAATTCCTTGGGTGTGATCATTTGAGAAGCCCAGTCCTGGGCCCAGCACGTAAGTGCAATTATGAAGAAAGCATGGCAGTGTCTCTACTTCCTTAGATGCTTGCGAAGATTTGGCGTGATATCTAAAACTCTGACAAATTTATGTAGATGAGGAGTGGAGACTACGTTGACTGGCTGCATCACAGCCTAGTATGAAAATACCAATGCCCTTGGACAGAAAATCCTACAAAAGCAGTGGCCCAGTCCTTCACCCACCATGAAACACAGAGTGTTGTCACAGGAAAGCAGAATCCGTTTTCAGGGTCCCTCACCACCCACATCATACTCTCTTCTCACTGCTGCTATCAGGAAGGAGGTACAGGAGCCTCAGGACTCACACCACCAAGTTCAGGAAGAGTTATTACCCCTCAACCATCAGGCTCTTGAACCAAAGGGGGTAACTTCACTCTCCACATCGGTGATGTTCCCACAAACTACTTTCAAGGACTTTTCCTCTCATGCTCTTGATATTTCTATTTATTGCTTAGTTATTTATTTATTATTATTTCTTTTTCAACATTTCATTTTGTATTTGCACAATTCACTATCTTTTGCACAGCAGTTGCCTGCCCTGTTGGTGCAGTCTTTCATTAATTATATTATGGTTACAGTATTTATTGAGTATGTCCAGAGGCTAATGAATCTTCTGGGTTGTGTATTTTGCATGCGGTGCATTGGCCTTCATCAATCGTGGAATTGAATTTAGGATCTGAGAGGTAATGTTGCAGCTATATAGGACCCTGGTCAGACCCCACTTGGAGTACTGTGCTCAGTTCTAGTCAACTGGAAGGATGTGGAAGCCATAGAAAGGGTGCAGAGGACGTTGCCTGGATTGGGGAGCATGCCTTATGAGAATAGGTTGAGTGAACTTGGCCTTTTCTCCTTGGAGCGATGGAGGATGAAAGGTGACCTGATAGAGGTGTATAAGATGATGAAAGGCATTGATTATGTGGATAGTCAGAGGCTTTTTCCCAGGGCTGAAATGGTTGCCACAAGAGGACACAGGTTTAAGGTGCTGGTGAGTAGGTACAGAGGAGATGTCAGGGGTAAGTTTTTTATGCAGCGAGTGGTGAGCGTGTGGAATGGACTGTCGGCAATGGTGGTGGAGGTGGATATGATAGGGTCTTTTAAGAGGCTTTTAGATAGGTACATGGAGCTTAGAAAAATAGAGGGCTATAGGTAAGCCTAGTAGTTTCTAAGGCAGGGACATTTTCGGCACAACTTTGTGGGCTGAAGGGCCTGTATAGTGCTGTAGGTTTTCTAAGTTTCTATATATGTAATTGATAACAAATTAACTTCAAACTTTGAACTCTGATATAGTTTTAAAGCTTTTTGGGAGTTCTTTCTAAGATGTACTACTGTAATTGCTTTGAAGCAAGGGGAATTTAATTTTAAAATGACCAGCAAAAAGAAATAACAGATTTTTTCTAAGCCTGAAGGTATGCTACTGCCTTGATGCTGATTGCTTAGTGAAACTGCACAGAAATTATCCTCACATGTGCTTTGCTTGACCTTCTCTAGAGCCCACCGCATTTACAAAATATTATCATGGCTAGTCTGATTGTGAGCAATTAGCCCTTTGAAAGGTTTATTTTTATCATGGTTAACTTTAATTCATAAATTCCCAATCCTACAGTACTTAAAGCTTAGAAAGAAAACTATGCACACATTGTAATTTGTGCTGCAAGTTATTTAATTAAAATCCAAAACTTTACAGAGAACTATACACGCACAACATGCTGGAGGAATTCAGCAGGTCTGGCAGTATCTGTGGAGAGGAGTAACCAGTCAACGTTTCAGGCTGAGGTTGTTCATCAGGGCTGGAAAGGAAGGGGAAAGTAGCCCAATTGAGAAGGAGATGGGAGGGTAAAGAGTACAAGATGGATGGTGTTAGCTGAAGCCAGGTGAGGGGGGAGGGGGGTGAAGTGAGAAACTGGGAGGAGACAGCTGTAGAAGAAGGAATCTGATAGGATAGGAGAGTGGACCTTGGAGAAAGGGAAGGAGGAGGGGCACTCAGTGGTGGTGAGGGCAGGTCAGGGGAAGAAAAGATGTCAGAGAGGAGCCAGAACTGGGAAAGGATAAAAAAAAGAGACAAAGAGGATATTGGAGAAATTACCAGAAGTTAGAGAAATTAATGTTCTTGTTGTTGGATGAGTGGCTTCCCAGACTGAAGATGAGATGTTGCTGCTTCACCCTAAGGATGGCTTCATCATTGCTGTAGAGGAAGCCATGGACCAACATGTCAGAATGAGAAGTAGAATTAAAAGGGAAAAAAACTGTGGGAATTCACCTGTTGTGGTTGATAGAGTGTAGGTGCTCAATGAGGCAGTACCCTAATCTATGTTGGGACTCACTGACATAGAGAAGATCACGCGATATGCACTAGATATAGTTGATAATCCTGATGGAATATGCAGCTGAAGTGTCGCCTCACTTAGGACTGTTGGGCCCTGAGGGAGGAGGCATAGGAGCAGGTGTAGCACTTGTCCCACTTGAAGGTATAAGTGACAGGAGCAAGATCAGTGGGAAGGAACGAGTGGAGAAGGAAGTCATGAAGAGAATAATCCCTGAAGAAAGCAGAGTGTGAGGGGGAAGAAATACAGAGGCATACAGTGGCACTGACTTAGAGGCAGAATGACTTAAGTTCCATCATGACTTCTGCTGCTCTCTTTGTGGGGTTAACCTGCTTTACCTTTGACCGCATTTATTTTCTCTAGGTGCTCTGGTATCCTCTAACACCCCAACATTATGTGGGATGGTAACTGCATTGCTTCGATTGTAAGCAGGAGTGTCAGAATCTGGAAGATGAGGATGATTGTAGGGATGAGTGTCAGAATCTGGAGGATGAGGATGATTGTAGGGATGAGTGTCAGAATCTGGAGGATGAGGATGATTGTGAGGAAGAGTGTCAGAATCTGGAGGATGAGGATGATTGTAGGGATGAGTGTCAGAATCTGGAGGATGAGGATGATTGTAGGGATGAGTGTCAGAATCTGGAGGATGAGGATGATTGTAGGGATGAGTGTCAGAATCTGGAGGATGAGGATGATTGTGAGGAAGAGTGTCAGAATCTGGAGGATGAGGATGATTGTAGGGATGAGTGTCAGAATCTGGAGGATGAGGATGATTGTGAGGAAGAGTGTCAGAATCTGGAGGATGAGGATGATTGTAGGGATGAGTGTCAGAATCTGGAGGATGAGGATGATTGTAGGGATGAGTGTCAGAATCTGGAGGATGAGGATGATTGTGAGGAAGAGTGTCAGAATCTGGAGGATGAGGATGATTGTAGGGATGAGTGTCAGAATCTGGAGGATGAGGATGATTGTGAGGAAGAGTGTCAGAATCTGGAGGATGAGGATGATTGTAGGGATGAGTGTCAGAATCTGGAGGATGAGGATGATTGTGAGGAAGAGTGTCAGAATCTGGAGGATGAGGATGATTGTAGGGATGAGTGTCAGAATCTGGAGGATGAGGATGATTGTAGGGATGAGTGTCAGAATCTGGAGGATGAGGATGATTGTGAGGAAGAGTGTCAGAATCTGGAGGATGAGGATGATTGTAGGGATGAGTGTCAGAATCTGGAGGATGAGGATGATTGTAGGCTAATATTTTTTCCTAAATCTGGTGGTGTGGGACTTAAAGCTTCGGTATCTCTTGCCTGATGATAATAGCAAGAAGAGAGCATGGTCTGGATGGTGGGTTCTTGATGACTTACGCTACTTTCTCGCTTCCATGCTATTTGTCTCTACTACAATATAGTAAAAGTTGCCATTTTTTAGGGAAATAGTCTATTTGATTTGTTGCCTTCATGGTGTACGATACCACTAGAAATAACAAATGATGACATTGATTGTTTGATTAAATACTCAAAGAAACACTGTGCATTTCTATAATAGCAGGAATACAATGAAATCAAATCTCAAGTGACAAGAGATCTACCTCATAACGTAGGAAAGGACCCGAAAGTAATGTCTGTTGAAAGATGAATCATTGCAGATCCTTTTTTAGGAGCAGAAAATTGCAAACGTTGTCAAGGATTGTTAAAAGATTTTTAAAACATATCAGAAGCCAGGAAAGCCCTTGAGAGATCTGACAACCATAAATGAGAAAGCAATTCTCCCCCTTTAAAAGAATTTGAATTTCTCTTGACATTTTACAGAGATTAGAAAGTGCTCAGAGAGGTTCTGGACTTTAAAATAAATTTTAAAGTTCCTTTGCAGAGTGACAGTTTTACTGGGAAGGTCAGGAGTTATCCTTGAGCTAGTCATTGAGTCATAGAACACTGCAGCAGAGAAACAGGCCTTTCAGCCCATCTAGTCCTTGCTGAACTTTGTAGTATTCTGCTTAGTCACATCGATTTGCATCCAGACCAGAGCCCTCCACACCCCTCCTATCAATGTGCCGAACTTCCCTCAGATGTTGAAATTGAATCTACTTTCACTATTTGCACCAGCAGTTTATTTCACCCTCTGAGTGAAGAAAGTTTGCCTCATGTTCCCTTAAACATTTCACCTTCCACTCTTAACCCATGACGTCTAGTTCTGGTTTCACTCAATGTCAGTGGAAAAAGCCTGCTTGTATTTACTCTATCTATAGCTATCATAATTTTGTATACCTCTATCAAATTTCCCCTCATTCTCTTACGCTCCAGGGAATAAAGTCCTAACCTATTCAGCCTTACCCTATAACTCAGATTTTCGAGTCCAGGTAAACTTTCTTTCAGTCTTATTGATACCTCTCCTGTAAGTAGCTGACCATAAATGCATACAATACTCCAAATTAGGCCTCACAATTTCAACACAACATCCCAACTTATGCAACTTCAACGTAATATCCTATGTGATGGGCAGTAACCTTCTTCAAGCACCACATTGCGTTCAAAGTTCAACTTTATTATCAAAGTATGTATACTAATAACAACGTTGAGATTCGTCTAACACCCAATGTGCAAGGGAAAAAACAGATCATGCAAACAATAAAAGTAAGCAAATGAAGGTAGTTCTGTGACATCAAATTTCTTATGATTCTATCTTTGAATTGGGAGATGAAGGATTTAGATATTGAAGGAATGGTGATGTATTTTTGAACATTTATTTCTTTTGTGATGCAGGATGGAATAGGCCCTTTGGCTCTTTGAGTTGCACCACCACAACCTTCATCAGCTTCTCAGCAGCCCAAGACTGCAAGCACATTTGCTTTATGACTTTCCCTTCAGATTTATATCTTTGGTTCTGTTCCATCTCAGGACTGGATCAAACCACTTCAACCTGGTCAGCCAAGCACTGGGCCCAGATGACCAGATCACAATCCGTTCCTTCTGCAAGTCTGCATTTGACATAATAAAGAGCTTCTTATCTGAAAACAGACTCAGCCAAAAACTCACTGTCTGCATGCTCAGTTTCTCTGATTAAGTTAGTCCAGAGCAAGCATCAGTTCACAAAATGACAACTGCAGGGATAACCTCACAAAATGGCCACCTCCATTCCTGCAACCACATGGCAAGAACAAACACTTTTGTCTTGTCTGTCTCCACTGCCCTCACCTCATTCCTATGTAACCGGGTGACCATCGAATGCTGTTCACTCTTGTTAAAAAGTCTATTCAGGCATTCATTCGGGTAATGCTAGAATAGGTGTCTGTGCCTTTAAATGGAGATGGTGATGTCATTATGCATGTGTGGGATAGTGGGGAGACCATTTTGCTTTCTGCTGCCGAAGCTGGTAGGGCGGTGGAATCCAATTCCCCCAGAGGTACTGGGTTTGGTGAGGAAAGGTGAGCATTAATTTACAATATCCATGTGAATTTGTTTATTTTTATTGGCGAATGGAGAGTATCAGTAATTTGCCATGTTTTACACATAGATGCTTGAGATTTTCACGAGTAAAGAACTCGACGCTGGCTTGCAAAATTCCTCAACAGCCAAGTAGGTCAGTCTTCCTGTAATTTAACTACCAGGTAAAATCTTGTAAAAGTTGTGCCGAAGTGTAACTTTTGTCTAACTATATTGTATCATGACTGATTGTGCACGTAACAGTGTAACGTGAATGTTTAGTCTCTGTTCGGGCGCTCAGCACGTGTGTACTAAAAAGTAGTAGATGTCTTACGTGAAAAGCATTCGCTTACATTTTTTGCTGCTGTGTATAAGGTCCAGGGTCGGGGGGATTCTATTGTGTTCCTTCAGAATCGCCACTACCGTATTAGTACTGTATTAGTTTTGTGTGATTTTCATTGTATTTTTATACTGCATATGCAATTAGTCGAGACACAAGTGTGTAGATCAAAGGTTAAATGGAGATTGTAATGGTAGGAACAAAAACACAAAATGCTGGCAGAACTCAGCAGGCCAGACAGCATCTATGGGAGGAGGTAGTGACAACGTTTCGGGTCGAAAAACCCTTCATCAGGCTGTCTGGCCTGCTGAGTTCTACCAGCATTTTGTGTTTTTGTTTTTATATATTTCCAGCATCTGCAGATTCACTCGTGTTGCCATTGTAATAGTAGGTCCCGATTGTAAAGTCGTTCGTTTTGTTTTAAGACCCTCTTCTGGCACTTAAACACCTAAAACAGATAAAGGAATTAAAACCCAAAAAAGTGTTTGTTGTCCTGAGTGTGTACTTTTCCCCGGGCCACAGTACCTATACACTGATATATACTATAGATTGAAGTTCTTTCTGGCCAACAGGAGGAAACCAGGATGTGTTCATGTTCCCTTGTGCTATCAGCCTCTCTGCACAGTGGAGTTCATGTAACTGCCTTGAGTGATATATGTTGCATTTCACACATAATTTGCACGGTGCTGTTAAGGAACGAGTGAATATATAGAATAAACCCAAGAGATTCTGCAGATGCTAGAAATCCAGAGTAGCACACACAAAATGACGAAGGAACTCAGCAGATCAGGCAGCATCTACGGAAAGGAATAAACAGCGGACATTTCAGGCCCTGACCCCTCATCGGGACTGGAAAAGAAGGGGGAAGAAGCCAGGGTAAGGAAGTGATGGCAGGGAAAGGAGTGCAAGCTAGAAGGTGATAAGTGAAGCCAGGTGGTGGGAGCGTTTGAGGAGTGAGGCAAAAGTGACAGGTGGAAAAGGAAAAGGGTTGGGAAGGGGGAAATCTGATAGGAGAGGAGAGTGGACCATGGGAGAAAGGGAAGGAGGAGATGAGAGGTAAGAGAAGAGCCAGTGTGGCGAATGGAAGAAGGGGTAATGAAGAGGGCAAACAAAGTTATATTCCATTTATATTCACCATAGACTTGTTCTGCATTGGTAGTACATAACATGTAGATTTTGGCTGAAAGGTGGTAGCTTGCTTTGGGAGTGTGTTTAAATCCTTTGTGCTGGCCATGATCCTGTTTTTGTGTGTAACTATATCTGACCTTGTTGACACCAGGTACACTATGTCAAGCTGGTACTGTGAATCTGACCCTGTGTCAGACCTAGCACAGCTCATCTCACTCACTCTGTGAATGTTTAGATCATGGCAAAATTCGCCACCTTTGTCACACAATGAAGTATAATAAATTGAATGTTTTACAGTATGAGGAGTGTTTGATGGCTCTGGGCCTCTACTCACTGGAATTCAGAAGAATGAGGGGGTGACCTCACTGAACCCTATCAAATGTTGAAAGGCCTTGATAGAGTGGATGGGAAGAGGATGTTTCCGATAGTGGGAGAGTCCAAGACCAGAGGATACAGGCTCAGAATAGAGGGGTGTCCTTTTAGAACAGAGATGACGAGGATTTTTTTTTAGCCAGAGAGTGGTGAAAATGGAATTCTTTGCCCAGGTGACTGTGGAGGCCAAGACGCTGTGTATATTTAAGGCAGAGGCTGATAAATTCTTGATTGGTCAGGGCATGAAGGGATATGGGGACAAGGCAAGAGATTGGGGTTGAGAGGAAAACTGGATCAGCCATGATGAAATGGTGCAGTAGACTCAAAGGGCTGAACTGAATACCTTATGGCCTCATGGTCTAATGTCATTGTTACTTTTGCTGTTGGTTATCTCGCTTAACTAGCTCAAAATAGAGTGTAAACGTTTCTCTCCGCAGTTTTCATTCTTTAGTAGGTTACTTGTCTGGAAATTCAGCAAATCAGTTGTTTTCTATGATGTAGAGCAACACAAAATGTTGGTGGAACTCAGCAGGTCAGGCAGCATTTTTTCTCCCTCCCCTTTCTCTCATTCTGGCTCTACCTCTTACCACTTCTCTTCTACTCACCTGCTGTCTGATGCCCCTGCCCTCCCCTTTCTCCCATGGTCCACTCTCCTCTCCAATCAGATTCCTTCCTCTTCTGCCTACATCCTTCAAGAGGGTAAGGCGACAGGCCCTGATGGCGACAGGTACGGAAACCCTGTGCCAACCAACACGTTGGAAATGTTCAAGGACACCTTCAGTCTCTCACTGCTTCAGCTGGGCGTTCCCACTTGCTTCAAAAGAGAAGCAATCAGACCAGTGCCCACAAGTAGCAGGGTGAGCTGTGCGACGACCATCACCCAGTTTCACTCACATTCACTGTGCTTGGAGTGGTTGGTCACGGAGAGCAAGGATTTGGACCCACTGCGATTTGCCTATCACTACAACAGATCTGCAGCAGATGCAACCTCACTGGCTCTCCACTTGCACTTGGATCTCCTGGGCAATAGTAATGCTTACGTCAGGCTTTTATATATTGACCACAGCTCAGCTTTCAACACAATCATACCCTCAGTAACATGCTCCAACACATGGGCCTCTGTACATCCCTCTGCAAATAGATCATTGGCTACCTCACCGGGAGACCACAGTCTGTGCGAATTGGAATGTCGTCTCCTTCTCGTTGACAATCAACAGTGGTGCACCTCAAGGATATGTGCCTAGTGCACTGCCTACACCCACAACAGCGTGGCTAGGCACAGCTCAAAAGCCATCTATGAATTTGTTAACAACTGCTATTGTTGGCAGAATCTCAGATGATGATGAGAAGTGGTATAGGAGTGAGAACAGTTGCTTAAATGGTAGTACAACAACAATATTCCACTTAGTGTCAATAAGACCAAGGAATTGAAAGCAGACTTCATAAAGAGCAGTCAAGGGAATCCTCGCCAATCCTCATCAAGGGATTGGAAGTGGAAAGGGAGAGCAGTTTCAAGTTCTTGGATGTCAATATCTCTGATCTATCCTGGGCCCAACGTATTGATGCAGTTACAAAGAGGATACGACAGTGGTTATATTTCATTAGGAGTTTGAGGAGACTTGGTAAGTCACAAAAGACTCTTGCAAATTTCTATGGATGTACCTTGGAGAGCATCCTAACTGGTTTCATCACTACCCGGTGTGGAGGGGTAACTGCACAGGACTGAAAAAGCTGCAGAAAGTTGTAAACTCAGTCAGCTCCATCATGGGCACAAACCTTCTGGGGATCCAGGACACCTTCAAAAGGCAATGTCTCAAAAAAGCTACATCCATTATTAAGGATCCCCACCAGTCAGAACATGTCTTCTTCTCACTGCCACCATCAAGGAGGAGGAGCAGGAGTTTGTAGACACACACCACACTCTGTATTTCTTCCCTCTGCCCTCAGATTTCTGAATGGACATTGGACCCATGAAAAATACCTCAGTATTTTTCCCTCTCTTTTTGCACCCAGGATATGCCCTCTTCTCATTGCTACCATCAAGGAGGAGGTACAGGAGCCTGAAGACACACACTCAAATGATTCAGAAACAGTTTCTTCCACTCTGTTGTCAGATTTCTGAATGGACATTGAACCTGTGAACACTACCTCACTACTTTTTCTCTTGTTTTTGCTCCATTTTTACACTATTTATTTGATTTATTTTCCATAATTCTTATTGTAACTTATAGTTTATTTAATTATTATGTATTGCAATGTACTGCTTAGCAAGATATGATCCCATGGAATTACAGGGGAGTTACTAGTGTGGGTGGAGCATCGGCTGATCGGTAGAAAACAGAAAGTCGGAATAAAGGGATCCTATTCTAGCTAGCTGCCAGTTACCAGTGGAGTTCCACAGGGGTCGGTGTTGGGACTGCTGCTTTTTACAATGTATGTCAATGATTTGGACTATGGGATTATTGGATTTGTGGCTAAATTTGCCGATGATACAACGATAGGTGGAGCAGCAGGTAGTGTTGAAGAAGCAGAGAGACTTAAATAGTTTAGGTGAATGGGCAAAGAACTTGGAAGCATAAATTGGGAACAGATGTTCTCAGGGAAATGTATGGAAGAAATGTGGCAAATGTTCAGGGGATATTTACGTGGAGTTCTGCATTGATATGTTCCAATGAGACAGGGAAAGGATGGTAGGGTACAGGAACTGTGGTGTACAAAGGCTGTTGTAAATCTAGTCAAGAAGAAAAGAAGAGCTCACAAAAGGTTCAAAAAACTAGGTACAGTAATGATAGAGAGCTAGAAGATTATCAGGCTAGCAGGAAAGAGCTCAAGAAAGAAATTAGGAGAGCCAGAAGGGGCCATGAGAAGGCCTTGGCAGACAGGATTAAGGAAAACCCCAAGGCATCCTACAAATATGTTAAGAGCAAGAGGATATGATGTGAGAGAATAGGACCAATCTAGTGTGACAGTGGAAAAGTGTCTATGGAACTGGAAGAGATAGCAGAGGTATTTAATGAATACTTTACTTCAGTATTCACTATGGAAAAGGATCTTGGTGATTGTAGTGATGACTTGCGGTGGACTGAAAAGCTTGAGCATGTAGATATTAAGAAAGAGGATGTGCTGGAGCTTTTGGAAAGCATCAAGTTGGATAAGTCACTGGGACCAGATGAGATGCACCCCAGGCTACTGTGGGAGGCAAGGGAGGAGATTACTGAGCCTCTGGTGATGACCTTTGCATCATCAATGGGGATGGGAGAGGTTTTGGAGGATTGGAGGGTTGTGGATGTTGTTCCTTTATTCAAGAAAGTGAGTAGAGATAACCCAGGAAATTATAGACCAGTGAGTCTTACCTCAGTAAGTTGATGGAGGAGATCCTGAGAGGCAGGATTTATGAACATTTGGAGAGGCATAATATGATTAGGAATAGTCAGCATGGCTTTGTCAAAGTTAAGTCGTGCCTTACGAGCCTGATTGAATTTTTTGAGGATGTGACTAAACACATTGATGAAGGTAGAGCAGTAGGTGTAGTGTATATGGATTTCAGCAAGGTAATTGGTAAGGTCCCTCATGCAAGGCTTATTATGAAAATAAGAAGGCATGAGATCCAAGGTGAAGTTGCTTTGTGGATCCAGAACTGGCTTGCCCACAAAAGGCAAAGAGTGGTTGTAGATGGTTCATATTCTGCATGGAGGCTGGTGACAAGTTGTTTGCCTCAGGGATCTGTTCTGGGACCCTTACTCTTCGTGATTTTTATAAATGACCTGGATGAAGAAGTGGAGGGATGGGTTAGTAAATTTGCTGATGACACAAAGGTTGGAGGTGTTGTGGATAGTGTGGAGGGCTGTCAGAGGTTACAGCGGGACATTGATAGGATGCAAAACTGGGCTGAAAAGTGGCAGATGGAGTTCAACCCAGATAAACGTGAGGTGGTTTAGGCTCCTTATCTTAGAAAGGATATACTGACATTGGAGAGGGTTTACAGAAGATTCAAGTCAAGTCACTTTTATTGTCATTTCAACCATAACTGCTGGTACAGTACATAGTAAAAATGAGACAACTTTTTTCAGGACCATGACACAGTACAAAAGCTAGAATGAACTACGTAAAAAAACAACACAGAGAAAAAAAACACACACCAACTACACTAGACCACATACCTACCCAGGACTGCGTAAAGTGCACAAAACAGTACCGGCATTACAATAAATAATAAACAGGACAATAGGGCAAGGTGTCAGTCCAGGCTTTGGGTATTGAGGAGTCTGATAGCTTGAGGGAAAAAATTGAGGAGTCTGGGGGGAGAAACTGTTACATAGTCTGGTCGTGAGAGCCTGAATGCTTCAGAGCCTTTTCCCAGATGGCAGGAGGGAGAAGAGATTGTATGAAGGGTGCATGGGGTCCTTCATAATGCTGTTTCCTTTGCGGATGCAGCGTGTAGTGTAAATGTTCGTGTTGGCGGGAAGAGAGACCCCAATGATCTTCTCAGCTGACCTCACTATCCGCTGCAGGGTCTTACGATCCGAGATGGTGCAATTTCTGAACCAGGCAGTGATGCAGCTGCTCAGGATGCTCTCAATACAACCCCTGTAGAATGTGATGAGGATGGGGGGTGGGAGATGGAAATTAGAGACGCTGCTGAATGATTCCAGGAAGGAGAGGGTTATTACATGAGGAACGTCTGGCAGCTCTTGGGCTGTATTCCCTGGAGTTCAGGAGAATGAGGGGGGGATCTCATAGAAACATTCCAAATGTTAAAAGGACTGAACAGATTAGATATGTTTCCCATGATAGGGGATTTTAGGACAAGAGGGCACGATTGAAGGACGTCCTTTTAGAACAGAGATGCGGAGAAATTACTTTAGTGAGGGGATGGTAAATCTGGAATTTATTGCCACAAGTGGCTGTGGAGGCCAAGTCATTGGGTGTACTTAAGGCAGAGATAGATAGGTTCTTGATTAGCCGGGGATCAAAGGGTATAGGGTGAAAACAGCGGAGTGGGGATGACTGGATGAAGTAGATCAGCCCATGATTGAATGGTGGAGCAGAATCAATGGGCCAAATGACCCACTTCTGCTCCTAACTCTTGTGGTCTTATGGTCTTATAGTGGTTCATTTTGGTTGGTCAAATATGATGACAGGATATAGTATTAATGGTAAGACTCTTGACAATGTGGAGGATCAGAGGGATCTTGGGATCCAAGTCCATAGGACACTCAAAGCTGCTGCGCAGTTTGACTCTATGGTTAAGAAAGCATATGGTGCATTGGCTTTCATCAATTGTGGGATTGAGTTTAGTAGCCGACAGGTAATGTTGCAGCTTTATAGGACCCTGGTCAGACCCCACTTGGAGTACTGTGCTCATTTCTGGTGGAAACCATAGAAATGGTGCAGAGGAGATTTACAAGGACGTTGCCTGGATTGGGGAGCATGCCTTATGAGAATAGGTTGAGTGAACTCAGCCTTTTCTCCTTGGAGTGACGGAGGATGAGAGGTGACCTGATAGAGGTGTAAAAGATGATGAGAAGCATTGATCGTGTGGATAGTCAGAAGCTTTTTTCCAGGGCTGAAATGGCTATCACAAGGGGGCACAGTTTTAAGGTGCTTGGAAACAGGCACAGAGGAAATGTCAGGGTATGCTTTTTACGCAGAGCGTGGTGAGTGTGTGGAATGGGCTGCTGGCAACAGTGGTGAAGGCAGATACGATAGGGTCTTTTAAGAGACTCCTGGACAGGTATATTGAGCTCAGTAAAACAGAGGACTATGGGTAAACCCTAGGTAATTTTTCAGGTAAGGACATGTTCAGCACAGCTTTGTTGGCTGAAGGGCCTGTATTATGCTTTAGGTTTTCTATGCTTTCTATGTAAACCTTCTGAATGTTAAAAGGCCTGAACAGATGAGACATGCCTAAGTTATTTCCCATGGTAGGGGAGACCAGGACAAGAGGGCATATCTTCAGGATTGAAGGACGTCTATTTAGATGATGCGGTGATGCGGTGAAATTTCTTTAGTCAGAGGGTGGTAAATCTATGGAATTTGTTGCCATGAGCGGCTGTGAAGACCATCATTGGGTGTGTTTAAGGCAGAGATAGATCTGTTTTTGATTAGCCAGGGCATCAAAGGACATGGGGAGAAGGCAGGGGAGTGGGAATGACTGGAAGAATTGGATCAGCCCATGATTGAATGGTGGAGCAGACTCGACGGGCCAGATGGCCTACTTCTGCTCCTATATCTTATGGTCTTATGCTGCCACAAACAACAAATTTCACGACATATGCCAATGACGTTAAACCTGATTCTGATTCTGATTCCCTTTTCGTCTTCTTCCTATCCCCCTCCCTGTTTCTCACTTCAAACTTCAACCAACCCCACCACCCCCGCACTCACCTAACTTCCCATTCACCCGTCTTCACCAACCACCTGTCAGCTCGTACTCCTTCTCTTCCCCCATCCATTCCAGTCCTAATGAAGGGTCTCAGCCCCAAACGTTGATGGTCTATTTCCCTGTCGGTGCTGCTTGACCTGCTGAGTTCCTCAGCATTTAGTGTGTGTGATTTGTGTTCCTCTGAATTTCCAGCATCTTGTGCAGTATCCCTTCATGAATATCATAGCTTGCTGATTCATAATATGTTTTCTTACCTCTTACACCTGATAGTTCCATTAACCAGTCCTTCTGATAGCATATATCAGTATCCCTTGTACTATTCTGGAGGATCATCTGTAGGTTAAATTAAGTGTGTCATTAAAGAAAATAAACTACAGAGATGATAGTACATTTTTTGCTTACTTTCAAATATGCAACAAATTCTGAATGGAATGTTATTTGCAGTTTAATTATATTTACATGGAGAGCCATTGCTCATTGACCCATAGAGCAGTATACAGACCCTTCAGCCCAAACTGTCCATGCTGACCATGGTGCCAATCCACCTAATCCCAATTTCCTGCGCTTGGCCCATATCTCTCTAAGCCCCACTCCTCCACATACCTATACAGAAGGTCTTAAAATGATAACTGCCTCAGCCACTTTGTCTGGTAGCTCGTTCTTTATACTCACCACCCACTGCATGAGGAAGTTATCCTTCAGGTCCCTTCTAAATAGTTCTCCTCTCACACAAAAAAAATCCATGATCTTTTTTTTATGCCAGGGACCAATATCATCAAGCAAGGGGTCCATCAACCCCAGGCTAGGATCTCCCGTCCTAAGCCTATGGCCCTTAGTTTGGGCTCATCTACTCGCGGACAAAGACACTTGCTATCCGCTGACACAGTAATAGTTAAAGGGAAATGTACCCAATATTAAGTAAGCCACAGGTAAAAGAGTCCAAAGTTAGGGAGCACAGGTATACAGCGAGAGGGGATGAGAGGCATCCTTCTCACACAGAGGTTAGTGAGTGTATGGAATGAGCTGCCAGAGCATGCAGGTACAATGGAAGCACTTGGAGAAGTATATAGAGGGCCAGAGCTTAGAGAGATAGGGGCACTTAGCTGGTCTAGAACCACAGCCCCATTGCAACTGCTCAGAGAGAGATACAGCACTAAACCAGGATTTTTGGTGCCTGAGTTAGCACCAGCCATCAACCCCTTATTTGCACTCCATGGTAGTAAATTCATAGTAGGTGAATTCTTGGTTCTGTAGCACACAAAGAGAGATGGGGGATAAGCATGTATGTAGAGAGATAAAGGAGGCCCTAACAGGTTTGGTACCAGGCAGTGAAAGTCTATAGCTGGCTCCATAAGGGCATAGGAACAGAATTAGGCCTTATGTCCCACTAAGTCTGCACCACCATTGCATCCTGGTCGGTTTATTATCCCTCTCAACCCCATTTGTATTATCACTTAGCACCAGAATGCTGAGGATTGAGTCCCAAGGATGGATCAGACATCTGGAAGTCTGACCCTGAGGTAGGAGGACTCTGTGTGTGTGTGTGTGTGTGTGTGTGTGTGTGGGTGGGAGGGAGGAAGGGGACTTGTGTTGCTGCAGTTTGAGGCCTAGTCCTCACCACTACTGAGGCCACACAGCTCCTCCGCCGCCGGCCCCGCCAACAATCCAACGAACAGGGCTTGCAGCATTCCACATCACCAACGCTCAACAAGGTGCTTCGGTCGCAAGAAAAGGGACGAAGACGATCAGTCACTGTTAGACTGGGAATGAGGTTGTGTTCAGAAACCTGATGTTCATGTCTTTGTAATAACACACTGGGTAAAGTGCTGCCACTTGTCAGAGATCATGAGATAAGAACTAATTCACTTATCTTTTTCCTTTAGTGCTGCCACATTGCCCCCTTACCATCTGCTGCTCTGAAACATATAACCGCATTATTCTGCAGTGATCATTTCAGACTCATTGTCTTCAATCAGTTGTAATTTTACCTTTGCTCTTGTTTGTAATTGCCTTTGTTTCTTCTTTCCTGTGCCCATAGAACATATGTTTTGTGTAAGGTAATACCCAAAAGAGGCGTAAAGCATGAATTATGGAATAATTCTCTCAATGTAGAAAAACCTAAAATGTACTCTTCAGATTCTGACAGGTTGAAGTTTGATACGCTGGTGCAAATTCGTACCTTGTTGTATACTGTAAGGAGAATTTTGAATAATGTCAGATGCGGTGTCTCAAAAATATGGGGATCATTTCAAAGACTTGTTCTCAATATTATTTATTTATTATCATTACTATTTGTATTTCTGTTTGTATTTCCACAGTTTGTCTTGTTTTGCACATTGGTTGTTTGTCAGACTTTGTTTATGTTTATTTATTTATTGAGATGCATTGTGGAATAGGCCCTTGGGCTTCAAGATTCGGGGGAATAGATTTAGGACAGAGATGAGGAGGAACTGCTTTTCCCAGAGAGTCGTGAATCTCTGGAATTCTCTGCCCAATGAATTCTCCCTCAGTAAATACATTTAAGACAAGGTTGGATAGATTTTTGCATATTAGGGGAATTAAGGGTTATGGGGAAATGGCAGGTAGGTGGAGATGAGTCCATGGCCAGATCAGCCATGATCTTATTGAATGGCGGAGCAGGCTCGACAGGCCAGATGACCTATTCTTGCTCCTATTTCTTACGTTTTTATGTTCTTCTAGCCCTTGAGTCATGCCACCCAATTTAATCTGAACCTAATCATGGGACAATTTCAAATGACCAATTAACCTGCCAACCAGAATGTCTATGGACTGTGGGAGAAAACCAGAGCACCTGGAGGAAGGATGATTTCTAAATGGTCCACGAACTCCTGAACACCATTCGCTAAGTCTATTTTTTGCACAATTTATTGATTTTATGGTGGTTGGAGTTACGCCTCTACCAAAGGAGGTGTAAAGTGCTCCTTCCCTCCACAAGCCTGCAGCTCACCCTTGGGCAAGGTGTAGCTTAGTTCCTTCCCCCCATACCACCCCTCCAAATTAGGGCAACATAAAGCCATGGGAGAAGGCATTGAATGGTCATATTAGGTGCTGGTGCATATCTCAACTCTTGGTTATGCTACCACTGATGCCAGGCAGACAGTTTCTGGAGAGTGTTGATAATGGCTGGGGTCACTCAACTTGAAAAGACATTACCCTGAAGAAGGCAATGACTAACCACTTCTGTAGAAAAATTTGCCAAAAACAATCATAGTCATGGAAAGACCTTGATCGCCCATGTCATACAATACAAAGTATAATGCTGATGATGGTTTATTTTGTCAATGATAATAAATCTGATTCTAGTTGTGGGGTTCCAGAACCTCCATGTATTGAAGATGATGGAGCTGGCTGAGTCTCACATCCCCTGTAGCAGCTTTTTTATCCAGTATATTGGAACCTCCATGCTCGGTAGTGATACAACCAATCAGAATGCTCTCCGTCATACATCGGTACAAATTTGGTTACAAATTGAACCCCCTCAAACTCCTAATGAAGCAGATTTGCTGGTGTGCCTTCTTTCTGATTGCATCAATGTGCCGGGCCCAGTATAGAAGCCTTATTTTACTGATCAGTGCTTATTAGAAAGGAAACATTCATTGCACAGAAATGCATAATTTTGTGCCCTCATAACCAAACTACAAACTCAGAAATTTCTCCCTACACCAGGGGTTGCTGGTTATACAATATGGGCAATCATGGTCTTTCTGTGACCTTGACTGTTAGAAGCATCAAAGCATAGAAACATAGAAAATTTACAGCACAGCACAGGACCCTCAGCCCACAAAGCTGTGCTGAACATGTTCTTACCTGAGAAATTACCTAGAGTTTACCCATAGCCCTCTATTTTTCTGAGCTCCATGTACCTGTCCAGGGGTCTCTTTAAAGACCCTATCATAACCGCCTCCACCACCATCGCCAGCAGCCCATACCACACACTCACCACTCTCTACACGAAAAAAACCTGCCCCTGACATCTCCTCTGTACCTACTTCCAAGCACCTTAAAACTATGCCCTCTCGTGCCAGCCATTGCAGCCCTGGGAAAAAGCCTCTGACTATCCACACACTCAATGCCTCTCATTATCTTGTATGCATTTCCCCCTCCCCCCAACTACTTTCAAATCATCTTTCCCTTCAGTTAGTCCTGACGAAGGGTCTCGGCCTGAAACATCGATGGTGCTTCTCCTTATAGAGGCTGCCTGGCCTGCTGTGTTCCACCAGCATTTTGTGTGTGTTGCTTGAATTTCCAGCATCTGCAGATTTCCTCGTGTTTGCTCTTTAAACATCCTTGTAAATCTCCTCTAAACCCTTTCTATGGTTTCCACATCCTTCCTGTAGTGAGGTGACCAGAACTGAGCACAGTACTCCAAGTGGGGTCTGACCAGGGTCCTATATAGCTGCAACATTACCTCTTGGCTCTTAAACTCAATCCCATGATTGATGAAGGCTAATACACCACATGCCTTCTTAACCACAGAGTCAACCTGTGCAGCAGCTTTGAGCGTCCTAAGGACTCGGACCCCAAGATCCCTCTGATCCTCTACACTGCCAAGAGCCTTACCATTAATGCTATATTCTGCCATCATATTTGACCTACTAAAATGAACCACCTCACACGTATCTGGGTTGAACGCCATCCGCCACTTCTCAGCCCAGTTTTGCATCCTATCAATGTCCCGCTGTAACCTCTGACAGCCCTCCACACTATCCACAACACCCCCAACCTTTGTGTCATCAGCAGATTTACTAACCCATCCCTTCACTTCCTCATCCAGGTCATTTATAAAAATCACGAAGTGAAGGGGTCCCAGAACAGATCCCTGAGGCACACCACTGGTCACCAACCTTCATGCTGAATATGACCCATCTACAACCACACTTTGCCTTCTGTGGGCAAGCCAGTTCTGGATCTAAAAAGCAATTTCCCCTTGGATCCTATGCCTCCTTACTTTCTCAATAAGACTGTTCTTGACAAATTTTTCTACAGAAGTGGTTTGCCATTTCCTTTGGCTGGGCAGTGTCTTTACAAGACGGGTGACCCCAGCCATTATCAACATCCTTCAGAGATGGTCTGCCTGGTGGGAGTGGTCATATAACAGGATTTGAGATCTGCACTGGCTGCTCGTACGACCACCACCACCTGCTCCCATGGCTTCATGTGACCCTGATCAGGGATCTAAGGAAATGCTCCACCTTGCCCAAGTGTGACCTGCAGGAGAGCAGAGGGAAAGAGCACCTTACACCTCCTTTGGTAGAGATGTATCTCCACCCCCTACACAGGGCTGGTGAAGAATCAGATCATTAACCGAAGCACCAGAAAAGATTATAAATCACCATCAACTCTTCTACATAATTTACACTATTCAATCACTTCTGACACACAAGATAAAGAGGAAAATAAAGTATAATTTTAATCAAAGCAGCTTTTATCCTGTTGAAATTTTAATGTAAAAAATACCATTTGCAATCTCAAAAGAAAGTTAAAAAAATTGGATTATTAAACAGATTCTGCAGTCATCTGTAGTTAATTTAATCAGGAATGCAGCAGTAGTATATATAATTTATGTAAACTGAGAGTTACCAGGTTCAATTAAAATAACCTCTAACTCAATGACATGAAATATTTAATTTATATTATTTGAGGTTGCCTCCAGCAATGTAATACTAAAAATAGTTCAGCTTTTATTTAAAAATAGTTTAGGCCATATCTGGAGTATTGCATACAGTTCTGGTTGCTTGGCTATAAGAAGATGAGAAGACTATAAGATATAGGTACAGAATTAGGCCATTTGCCTATTAAGTCTGCTCTGCCATTTCAGCATGGCTGATCCAAATTTCCTCTGAGCCCCAGTCTGCTGCCTTTTCCCTATATCTCTTCATGCTCTGACCGATCAAGATTCTATCAGCCTCTGCCTTAAATATACATAAAGACTTGGCCTCCACAGCTGCCTGTGGCAACGAATTCCACAGATTCACCTCCCTCTGACTAAAGAAATTCCTCCTCACCACTCTGTTCTGAGGCTCTGTTCTCTGGCCTTGGACTTTCCCAGCATAGAAATCATCATCTCCACACTCACTCTATCAAAACCTTTCACCATTTGGTAGGTTTCAATGAAGTCACCCCTCATACTTCTGAGTTCCAGTGAATGACAAGCCCGGAGCCATTCATTTCTGGAATCATTTTTGTGAACCCTGTTGAGCTCTCTCTGGTTTCAGCGCATCTTTTCCAAGATAAGGGGCCCAAAGCTGCTCATAACACTACAAGTGAGCCCACCTTATATACTTGCTTTTATATTCTTGTCCTCTTGAAATGAATGCTAATGTTGCATTTGCCTTCCTCCCCACAGACTCAACCTGTAAATTATCTTCTAGCAAATCCTACACAAGGACTCCCAGCTTCCTTTGCACTTCAGATTTTTGTATTTTCTCACCACTTAGATGACAGTCAACCCTTTCATTTCTTCTACCAAAGTGCATGACCATACATTTCCGGACACTGTATAAAATATGCCCATTCTCTTAATCTGTCTAAGTCCTTCTGTCACCTTTACTTCCTCAAAACTACCTGCCCCTCCACCTACCTTCATATTGTCTGCAAACTTTGCAACAGAGCCATCAATTCTGTCATCCAAATCATTGACATTTAATGTGAAAAAAATCAGTCCCGACGTAGACCCCTGTGGAGCACCACTAGTCACCAGAAGCCAGCCAGAAAAGGCTCCCTTTATTCCCACTCTTTGCCTCCTGCCAATCAGCCACTGCTTTATCCATGCTAGAATCTTTTGTGTAATACCATGGGCTCATAGCTTGTTGCAGCCGCATGTGTGTCACCTGGTTGGAGGCTTAACGAAAATCAAGTACATACCATCAGCCGATTCTCCTTTGTATATGCTGCTTGCTATTTTTTCAAAATATTCCAACAGATTTGTCAGGCAGATTTTACCTTGAGGGAACCATGCTGACTACGGCTTCATGTGCCTCCAAGTACCTCATCCTTAATAATCGACTCCAACATCTTTCCAAGCACTGAGGTCAGACTAATTGGCCTATAGTTTCCTTTCTTCTGTCTTTCTTCCTTCCTGAAATTTTCCAGTCTTCCAGAAGCACTCCAAAATCTAGTGATTCTTGAAAGATCATTACTAATGCCTCCATGATTTCTTCAGCCATCTGTTTCAGAACTCTGGGATGTACACCACGGTCCAGGGAACTTGTCTACCTTCAGTCCGTTCAGTGTCCCTGGAACCTTCTGTGTAGTTAGGAAAACTTTACACACTTCATGACCCCTGACACTTGGAACTTCCTCCATGCCATACTGAAGACTGAATCTGTTCGTCTGCCATTTAATTGTTCTCTACGGATATTGCAGCTTTGGGGAGGGTGCAGAAGAGATTCGCCGAGATGATGCCTTCTTTAGGGGGCATGTGCTGTCATGAAAGGCTGGATAAACTCTGGAGTATTTCCTCTGGAAGGGCCCGAAACATTTTTATGCCTCTCCAGAGATACTGCCTGACCTGCTGAGTTCCTTCAGCATTTAGTCTGTGAGTTGCTCTGGATTTCCAGCATCAGCAGTCTCTTGTGATTACATATGTTTGTTAGCTGCTTGAACAAAGGAGTCCTTATTTAAACATTTTAACTGGGAATAATAGGTCAAGTCAGGTATGCAATACCTGGCTTTTCCAATTTGAGACACAACCTGCTAAGTTTCATGTTTGAATCTTGAGGGAAAGGTCCAAAATCTGGCAGGAGGTGTTCATGGAGTGTGGCAGTAGCTAGCTGGGATGTGGCTAAAATGCACGGGAGAGCTGTTGGTGGTTGAAGGCTACAAACCATTGCATTTTAGTGCAGAAGCAGTCTGGCCCTTATCAGCCCTTGTCCAGCCTCCACTTGTTTTGAACCAGATTTCCCTTGTGAGGCTGACACTATGTGTTAAATATGTGCTTGAAAAATGAACCCTTTTTGGGTACTGATGTCATCGGCAGTTCCAAACTGTAGTGTTTCAGAGACAGAAGAGACTTTGTACATCCCGGAAATCTTGAGCAACAAAATAAATGCTTGAGGTACTCAGCATGTCAGGCAGCATCTGTGGAAGGGAATAAACAGTCGACATTTCAGACCGAGGTTCTTCATCAGGACTGGAAAGGAAGGGGGCAGAAGCCAGAATAAGAAAGTAGGGATGGGGGGGGGGAGTACAAGCTGGCAGGTGATAGGTGAGTGGGAAGGTGTGTGGTTGAGGAAGAAAGGATGAAGTGAGGAGCTGAGACGTGATAGGTAGAGGGCTGAAGAAGAAGGGATCTGCTGGGTGGTCTAATATCGTCTATGTTGTTCCAGTGTTTCAGATATTGTCACTTGTCTAATGGTCTTATGGATGCTTATAATTTATGTGATTTCTGCAGTCATCATTGGAACAGATTAGTTATATTGTTTAAATGTCCTTTATTGATTTACTTTGAGTTAGTGTGCTGACCAAGATGAACAATAAGATTTGTATCACAGCATCTGACAATTTTATGTCAGACTGACATAGATCAAGATCTAAATGTATAATCCTCAGAAAATAGTCTCCAAGAAAGGCAATTCATATTGTTCTAAAATGACTTTTCTATTTCCTGAAATTTTAGCATGCATTATTGCCAAACAATGGTCATTTATCCATCCTCATGGAAGGTCCTGAGGTCCTGGAGACTAAAGAAAATGAGGGGGTGGGGGGGGGGAGAGAGAGAGAGAGAGAGAGAGAGAGAGAGAGAGAGAAAAAGAATTATATTTGTTGTCTAGGATCGATTATTATTAACTGCAATATGAATTCCTGTTTGCACCTTATGATTCACTCAAGATGGCTGCTATTTGTGATCAGTAAGATTAGTTATTTGGACTCCATAGTAGTGTTGCAGTTAGTGCAACTATTACAGCTCAGGATGTCAGAGTTTGGAGTTCAATTCCAGCGCCGTCTGTAAGGGGTTTGTTCTCTCCGTGACCGCATGGATTTCCTCCTGGTACTCTGATTTCCTTCCACGTTCCAAAGACGTACAGGTTAGAAAGTTAACTGGTCATTATAATTTGTCCTGTGATTATGGTGGGGTTAAATAGGTGGATTACTGGGTGGTGCAGCTCATTGGGTCGGAAGATCCTGTTCTGCACTGTATCTCGAAATAAACAAATTAATTAATTAATGAAATAACATATCAATATGCATGCTGAAGAAAGTAATTTACTCCAAGACCAATGGATGTTCTCAATAGGCTAATATGTTTCCTTGTTATCCTCTGTGGCTTTGTTTTAAAATTTATTTCAGCTGAGCTGTTTATTAGTTGAGAAGCCAAGTTAATATGTTTGTTGTCCCTTCCTTTTTTTTAGAGGATTTAATGATGTATTGAGTTAGAGCAGATAGAATATATTTCTAGTGCCTGGCTTTAATTAATTCCTGACGGGAATGGAAGTCTTGCCCGTCAGACAGTTTAAAGTGGTTAGTTACCCTGACATGTTTTCCAATCTGAAATCTCTGAACTAATACGGTTTTCTCCCTGTTAATGTCAAATACAACAAATTAATTCCATTTATTGATTTACAATTGTACACAAGGTTAAGGCAGAATACAGAGAATAATTTGCAAGAAGATACTCATACTATTTAATGTGGTCTAAAAATAATTTCTAGCACAATAGTGACCCTCACATCCCTTCCACTCATATAATTCCTGGGTGCAATTAAATTGGTCATGGCCCACAAAACAATAAAACTCAATATTGTTTATACTAGCTTGCTCTCCCTTTTAACACACTATTCTTTTTAACTTTAAACACTACT
The DNA here is from genome assembly GCF_030144855.1 of Hypanus sabinus. NCBI lineage: Eukaryota > Metazoa > Chordata > Chondrichthyes > Myliobatiformes > Dasyatidae > Hypanus > Hypanus sabinus. Next base: position 10,279,282 of record NC_082715.1, read on the forward strand.
CAGATGTGCAGTTCTTTTTTAATCTGTTTGATTTCCAACAGCTCTCATCCAAGCCACCCTGAGTATCAGTTCTTACATCAGAATCAGAATCACAATCAGAATCAACAAGTTTCAAAATACAAAGTAAGTGTACTATCAAAGAACATATATGTCATCATATATAAGCTTGAGATTCAGTTTCTTGCAGGCATAATAAATCCAATAACCATAACAAAATCAATGGAAGACTGCACTAACTTGGGCATTCAACCAGTGTGCAAAAGACAAAAACTGTGCAAGTACAAAAGAAAGAAAGAAATAATAATAAATGAACAATAAATATCGAGAAGATGAGATGAAGAGTCCTTGAAAATGAGTTCATAAGTTGTGGGAATATTTCAGTGATGGGACAAGAGAAGTTGATGAAGTTATCCCCTTTGGTTCGAGAGCCAGATGGTTGAGGGTTAATAAGTGTTCCTGAACCTGGTAGTGTGAGTCCTGAAGTTTGTGTACCAACTTGCTGATGGCAGCAGTGAGACGAGAGCAGGTGCAGCAAAGAGAAATGTCATCCTCTTTGATGTTTGACTATTATCAGGAGAAAGCTTCTGTGAGTTCATTACTGGTTTAAAAGGCTGGTAAATGAATTTTACTTTGTGATGAGTTTGGTACTAAATGCTGCTGGGGTACAAATGCATACTTGTTACTTGTCTTAGTAACAGCCATTTGTGTGGATTTAATGAAGAAAGCAGGCAACCAAAGCAAAACAAACACATGCCATTGTGTTGTAAGATTACTCTATTTCCTTGAGTCCTGTGTACAGCTAGTAGCCACCTTATTAGGTATCCCCTCTACCTAATAAAGTGGCCACTAAGTATATGTTCATGGTCTTCTGCTGCTGTAGCCCGTCCACTTCAAGGTTCAACATGCTGTCTGTTCAGAGTTGCCCTTCTTCACAGTTCTGTTGGTCATTTGAGATGCTATTGCCTTCTTGTCAGTTTAAACCAGTCTGGCCATTCTCCTTTGAGCTCTCTCATTAACAAGGCATTTTCCCCCACAGAACTGTCACTCAACGGATGTTCTTTCGTTTCTCGTGCCATTCTCTGTAAACTCCAGAAACAGTTATGTGTGGAAATCCCAGAGTTCTGAGATACTCAAACCACCCCATCTGGTACCAATAATCATTCAACAGTTAAAGTCAGTTAGATTACAATTCTTTCCCATTCTGATGTTGGTCTGAATAGCAACTGAACCTCTTGACCAAGTCTGCATGCCATGATGCATTGGATTGCTACCATATGAATGGCTGATTATATATTTGCCTTAAAGAGCAAGCGTACAAGCGTACACTTTGGTTAGTGTACAAGTGCTTATGTTAGTATATAGTTCACATTTTTATGTTTCTATAAAGTCGTCTGAGACACAAGAATTCTTCTCCTACTTGCTTTCTCCAGAGGCATTTTCCAAATTTACATTAGAATATTTGAAGTTTCTGTTTATCATAATTCTATTATTCTTACATCTTTTTGCAAGTGGTATGCAAATACAGATGCCAAATGGAAAGGCCTAGATTGAGTGGATGTGATTGTTTCCAATAGTGAGGGAATCACAGCCTCGGAATACAAGGACATCTGTTTAGAACAGAGATGAGGAGGATTTTCTTTAGGCTAGTGTTTCCCAACCTGGGGTCCACATATACCTTGCTGAATGGTATTGGTTCATGACTTTAAAAAAAAAGGTTGTGAATCCCTGCTTTGAGATGAGGAGGAATTTCTTTAGCCTGAGAGTGGTGAATCTGTGGAATTCTTTGCCACAGGCAGCTGTGGACGCCAAGTCTTAATGTATATTTAAGGCAGAGGTTGATAGATTCTTGATTGGTCAGGGCATGAAGAGATACAGGGAAAAGAAAGAAGACTGGGGCTGAGAGGAAAATTGGATCAGCCATGATGAAATGGCAGAGCAGACTCCAAGGGCCAAATGGCCTATTTGTGCTCCTGTATTTAATGATCTTATGGTCTTATGATTATTTATTCAGTTCCTTATTTATTTATTGAGATATAGTGCAGAACAGGTCCTTCTGGCCCTTTGAGCTGTGCTACCCAGCAATCCCTGATTTAATCCTACAATAATTACAGGACATTTCACAATGACCAATTAACCTACCAACTGGTACGTCTTTGGACTGTGGGAGGAAACCAGAGCACCCGGAGGAAACCCACACATTTACGTGGAGAATGTCCTTACAGACAGCAATGGGAAATGAACCTGGGTCATTGGTACCATAAACTTGTGTTACCGTGCAATGTGCCATGTCACATGATGTGGGTGATCATGGTCTTCTATCTGTCTTCATTGCCAGTGGGGAAGACCCCCATCATACAGTTGTTCTTATTCTTTTCTCTAAACACCAACTCTCTTCTTTTTGATCATGGCCAAGAAGGAGACTGTGAATGGCCTTTTGCAGTGTGGCCTCTCCCTTATCTGGTGTCTCTCTCTTTTGATGAGTGTTGGTAATAATGCGACATATTATTGTTGTTCTGCGTTTATGGATTGGACTATTGCGTTTATCGACTGTGGACTTTTTCAGACTTATGGTTTTCATATTCTGTGTTGTTTTACCACCCGTTCCTTTCCCATTTTGTTTTGTGAGGGGAGGGGATTTGGGGGTTGAGGTTTTGTGTTCTGTTTTGTGTGGGTGAGGGGTTGTTTGAAGGTCAATGTTCTTCCATTTTGTGCAGGGACGGGAGCTTTTGGCAATTGAAGATTGGGATGCCATTCTTTTTGGTGTGCTTTTTTGTCTCTCTAAACTGGGGTTTTTTAATACACCACCCGATAGTAACAGGGACATCGAGGAGCACATAAGGAGACAGGTTCTGGAAAGGTGTAATAATAACAGGATTGTTATGGTGGAAATGTTATTTTCCCCAATATTGATTGGCATCTCCCTAGAGCAATGGGTATTAGATAGAGTGGAGTTTGTTAGGTGTGTTCAGGAAGTTTTCCTGACACAATATGTAGATAAGCCTACAAGAAGAGAGGCTGTACTTGATCTGGTATTGGGAAATGAACCCGGTCAGGAGTCAGGTCTCTCAGTGAGAGAGCATTTTGGAGATAGTGATCACAATTCTATCTCCTTCATAGCATTGGAGAGGGATAGGAACAGACAAGTTTGAAAAGTGTTGAATTGGAGTAAAGGGAAATATGAAGCTATCAGGCAGGAACTTGGAAGCAAAAATTGGGAACAGATGTTCTCAGGGAAATGTATGGCAGAAATGTGGCAAATGTTCAGGGGATATTTGCATGGATTTCTGCATTGGCACATTCCAATGAGGCAGGAAAAGGATGGTAGGATACAGGAAACATGGTGTACAAAAGGTGTTGAAAATCCAGTCAAGAAGAAAGGATAAGCTTATGAAAGGTTCAAAACACTAGGTAATGATAGAGATCTAGAAAATTATAAGGCTAGCAGGAAGGAGCTTAAGAATGAAATTAGGAGAGCCAGAAGGGGCCATGAGAAGGCCTTGGCGAGCAGGATTAAGGGAAACCCCAAGACATTCTTCAAGTATGTGAAGAGGATAAGATGTGAGAGAATAGGACCAATCAATTGTGACAGTGGAAAAGTATATATGGAACCAGAGGATTGGAAGGTTGCAGATATTGTTTCCTTATTCAAGAAAAGGAGTACAGATATACCAGGAAATTATAGAGCAGTGAGCCTTACTTCAATGGTTGGTAAGCTGATGGAAAAGATCCTGAGAGGCAGGATTTATGAACATTTGGAGAGGCCTAATGTGAGTAGGAATAGTCAGTATGGTTTTGTCAAAGTCATATCATGCTTTATGAGCCTGACTGAATTTTTGAGGATGTGACTAAATACATTGATGAAGGTAGAGCAGTAGATGTAGCGTATATGGATTTCAGCAAGGTAATTGATAAGGTACCCCATGCAAGGCTTATTGAGATAGTAAGGAGGCATGGGATCCAAGGGGACCTTGCTTTGTGGATCCAGAATTGGCTTGCCCACAGAAGGCAAAGAGTGGTTGTAGTTGGGTCATATTCTGCATGGAGGTCGATGACCAGTGTTGTGCCTCAGGAATCTGTTCTGGGACCCCTTCTCTTCGTGATTTTTGTAAATGACCTGTACGTTTTGTATGTTTCTATGAACCTTTCTTTTTCTTTCTTTGTTTCATGGTTACCTGGAGAAGACAAATTTTAGAGTTGCGTTTGGATACATGCTTTGACAATAAATGAACCTTTGAACCTTTGAGTATTATTGCTCTTGGTAAACTTTTCTGCTGAAGTGCTTTGCCATTGCCATCTTCTGGGCAGTGTCTTTACAAGATGAGCTACCCCAGCTACTATCACTACTCTTCAGAGATTGTCTGCCTGGTGTGAGTGGTCTCATAACCAGGACTTGTGATCTGCATCAGTGGCTCCAGGACCATTTGCTCCTTTGGCTTCCCATGACCATGACTGGGGGGCAGGGTTTATGCAGGTGCTACACCTTGCCCAAGAATGACTCCTAGTTAGTGGAGGGAAGGAATACTTCACACCTCCTTTGGTAGAGATGTATCTCCACCCTGCCACATATAGGTGATTATACAAAAATATAAACATGCATAAGAAAGTTAAACAAGGAAAATAACTATTTTATAACCATATCCAACAGCATTTACCAGAATGTTATTGGAAGATCCAAGTAACACTTTATTCAAATACTCCAACATCAAATCTGGTAGAAATTCACTGAATAACATGACTTTGCATTTTTTTAAGCATTTAGAAAGTCCACATTGAAATGAACAGTCTGGCTGATCAGGTTTTGTTAGTGAAAGTGCGAAAAGGAGCATAAAGCCTTAATGGCAGATATGTCATTTCAAATATCTATCAAAAGTAAAGGGAAAACAAGCAGAAATCTCAGCAATTCATTCTCACCAAGGAAGCATTGAGGGCATCAATGACTTTTGTAAATAAACTTTTCTCCAAGAAAGAAGAAGAGATTCTGCTGATCCTGGAAATCCAGAGCACCACACACAAAACGCGAGCGGAACTCAGCAGGTCAGGCAGCATCTTTGGAGAGGAATAAACAGTTGACACTTCGGGCCAAGACAGGGAAGGAACGGAGAAGAGGCCAGAACAAGAAAGTGGGGTGGGGAGGACTTTTGGCAGAGTAGAACCTGGAAGGAGGTAGGTGAAACCAGAAACAAAATCAGTATCAGGTCTAATATCACTAGCATGTGTTGTGAAATTCTTGTTTTTGTGGCAGCAGTACATCAGAATAATAGATGTGAATTACAGTAAGTAGATACATATATTCAACGAAGTGTGGGGGACAAAGGAAAATGTGAGTGATAACCCTTATTCGATGTCTGAACCCTTGGTTGTTGAAGGAGATGCTCTTTTTTATTGGATGGCAAGCAGTGTACTTTCTGATATTGGATTGATTAATTAAAAGCATGCAGACCACTGGGGAAGTCGGAGGCCCAATGTCTGTGAATCCACATGGTTGGAAGTTGAAGGCGGCCTGTCCTGGCTGAGTGGACTGAGTGAGCGAGTGAGTGGCAGGGAGGTTGTTTTGCTGTTGTTGCTTTGTGGTTGTGTTCTATGTTGTTCTGTCGAGCATTATGTTCAATGCTATGTGGGCACCAGAATATGCAACGTCTTGGGTGTTGGAAATCACTTTCAGATTGGGCTAGATGGGATAATGTCATTTTCCAGACAATTCTCAATAGATTAGATTCAGATTCAAATTCAGTTTTATTTATCACACGTACATTGAAAAATACAATGAAGTTCATCTTTTGCGTCAAATCAAATCAGCGAGGATTGCGCTGGTGGCAGTCTGCAAGTGCTTCCAAACATCACGTGTGCTCCAGTCACTGTCCCTAACCCATCACATCTTTGGAATGTAGGAGGAAATCCAGGCACCAGGAGGAAACTCACCTTGATGCCATAATAGCGTGATGTTTACCACTATGTCGCTGCACTGTGTCACTAATGCCTCATTCAGCCCAGTGGTGCGTAATGGACCATTGTATATGATTCTGAACCATCTGTGGATGGTTCAAGATTGGTCATCAGGCGGAAGGAGACCTTTACAGCACTCCTACATCCAGAAATTAGAACCTAGAATAGATCAGAACAGTACAGGACCTTCAGCCCACAGTGTTGGTCCCACCTAAACATATGCAATCTAACCCCTCCCTCCCACACAGCACATAAAACCCTTTAGTTTTTTTCATTCATGTGCCTTTTGAAGAGTTTCTTGTGACCATAATGCAGTGGTTCCCAACATGGGGTCCATGGACTCTTTGGTTAGTGGTGTACTTGTCACGTGACTGGTGTTGAAGCTATAATGGACGAGGTAATGGTTTTATGATGGTGGAGTGACACCATTTTCCCGCCAGTGGAGGTCATGTGACAGGTTTTTTTTTACAGGGTATAAAAGGAGGACCCCTCCCTGTAGGGAGGGGTAGTCTGTGGCTGGATTTGCCATGTTGACTTCATGCCACTGCGTGATTTAATATTATGACGCAGTTTAGTTGAAAGATGAAGTTTTAACTAATGCCTAAAGTTTAAAAGGTCATTGCCAGCAGTTTCTTTATAATACTGCTAGTTGAGAATTGGTGGAGAGTGAAGATCGGAGTTCTGGAGTTAAAAGATCGAGGAGAATCGATTTCGACGGTGAAACAGGTTTGACCTTGTTTGATCCTCATTCAGAAGGAATTCGTTGACTGTCCCCATGTTAATCCTTGTGAATAGCAGAAAGGATTGGGAACAGTTTTGTAAAGGAAAGGTCAGTGCCTTTAAGCCGTTACATTTCATCTTCGTAAAATTCTTCGTGGGAAAAGTAGTTCGACTGGGAATGGCAACAACACGATGTGAAAGAGAATTTAAATCATCTTAAAAAGTCTCTTCTTTAAATGGACTGTAAGCATTTTGAACTTTTGCAATACTACTTTGAAGAACTGTTTTTGCAACATCGCTTTAAGAACTGTTTAAGCTGCCGCACAGCAGCTGATTTCCGGTTGCATTAGTGATTTGTTTACTTCTGGGGGGTTTGTTTTCAGTGTTTAATAAACATGTTATTTGTTATAAAACCCACTGCCTCACTCATATATTTATTGTTGCTTGAATCTGTAACATAAATATGGGGGCTCGTCCGGGATTGGATCATTTAAGTTTAAATGCTTGTTGACTTTTGAATCGGTGTTTTGGTAAAGGGGAATTCTCAATTCTTTTGTTTGATTGGCTTGTGAGTGGTATTCGGCAACAATGAATGTTGATGAGATTCTGGTTTCACCAGACGCGGAGTTGTTAGCAAAGGCGAAAAAAACTGAGGTGTCGGAGATAGCTAGTAGATTGCAACTTAAAGGAATTTTGCAGACTACATCAAAGGCTCTAATACAGAGAAAAATCGCATCGCACTATGTGGATTCGGGTGATTTTGTTGAATCGATTTTAGAGTCGTTTCCAATAAGTAATATAGAGATGCAGCTGCAAATCGAACAAATGAAGTTGGAACAAAGTAAAGCAAAATTGGAGCATTGTAGGTTAGAAGCTGATCAGAAAAAAAGGGAATTTGAATATGCAATGACAGAATTAAGGTCTGGGAATCAGTCTTCTGGTTCTAGAAAACCGTTTGTTGCTAGTCAAGAAATTAAATTGGTCCCATTATTTAGTGAAACGGAAGTGGAAAGGTATTTCCAACATTTTGAAACTGTTGCTCTGATGTCAGAGTGGCTGAAAGATAAATGGTCAGTGTTGTTACAAAGCGTAATTAAAGGTAAAGCACAACAAGTTTATACAGCTTTAACTGCTGAGCAAGCACTTGATTATGATATTGTGAAAAAGCATATGAATTAGTCCCAGAAGCGTATAGAGAAAGATTCAGAAGTTTGAAGAAGTCTGTGGAAAAAACTTATGTGGAATTTGCCTATGATAAAGCTATGTGTTTTGAGAGATGGGTTTCTTCTAAAAATGTAAATGGGGACTATGATACATTGAAAGAGCTGATTTTAATGGAGGAATTTAAAAGGAGCATCCCAGTTGAAGTAAGGACCTACTTAAATGAGAAGGGTACTGGTAAATTGCAGGACTGTGCTAGATTAGTTTTAATCCATAAGAATAAATTTCCTCAGGGCAGAAATTTTAAGAGAAAAGATAACACAGAGACTCAAGGTAAATCAGAAATTAATGAGAAAGGTAAGGAGGAAGGAAAACCTGTGAAGGAAAGACAGTTTGGTCTTATTTGTAACTATTGTAAGAAACCTGGCCATGTAATAGCTAACTGTTTCAGTTTGAAAAAGAAAGAGGAAGCAGTTCCAGATGCTTGTGTGCAACATATTGAAGCACCTGTAAAGTTACAGGGTTTGATAAACACAAATGAGGTTTTGTTAGAGTCTGACCAAGTTAAAAAGGGATATTATCATTTTATAACTGAAGGGTTTGTATCCTTGAAAGAAGGATCTACTCTGGTGCCAATAAAAATCCTTCGGGATACTGGAGCTTCTCAATCACTGATGTTAGACAGTGTATTGAAGTTCAATGAAGAGTCTGATTCTGGTGAGGTAAATTATGTAAGAGGTGTTGGGAGTGATTTTATGCCTGTACATTTGCATAAAGTAGATTTAAATTCAGGGTTAGTTATAGGATTTGTTAAAGTAGGATTACAGCATAGCTTACCTGTGAAGGATATTTATTTATTGTTAGGTAATGACTTGGCAGGTGAAAGAGTTTTTCCTGAAGTGCATTTGACAATAGAGTCAGAGGAACCAGAGATGAACTCTAACACAGATTCATCCTGTGTTGTGACTAGAGCTATGGCTAAAAAGGTTGATGTGCAAAATGAAGTTGTTACTCATGACTGTTCAACTCAGGATTGGAGTTTTGAGGATGTGTCAGAGACTTTCTTACCTTCATTGTTTGAACAAGATTCTTGGAGTAAGTCTGACTATGAAGATTTATCTCTGTCTCGGAAGGAGATGATAGCAGAGCAGAATAGAGACCCTGAGATTATAAAATTAAGAGAACAAGCTCTACTAGATAGTGAAATTGTGAAGGTGTCAGTAGGATATTACTTGGAAAAAGGAGTGTTGATAAGGAAGTAGATTAGTAAGGAAGTACACACTAGTTTGTTGGACTATGTTTTGAAATTTAAGGACAGGTTACATAAAGCTTGTAGCTTAGCCAAGGAAAATTTAAAATTGACTCAGGAGAAAATGAAAATTTGGTATGATAAAGAAGCTAGGATGAGGATGTTTAAGCTGTTTAAGCCTGGAGATAAGGTGTTGGTTCTTTTCCCAGTGCAAACAAATCCTTTACAAGCTGGATTTCATGGTCCTTATGAAATTGTGTCTAAAATCAATGATGTGGATTACGTGATAAAAACTCCAGATCGTAGAAGGTCAATACAACTTTGCCATATAAATATGATAAAACCATATTTTGAGAAACAATCTGATACTGTGACTGTTGTGGTTAGTGAGAATGAGTTTGATTTAACTAGGAACATGATAGATGATTCATCTGAATTTCACTCTAAATCCAACATTGTTTCTGTTAGGTTACCAAATTCAACCATTCTGGAAAATATTGATGAGAAACTAGCACATTTACAGCTAGAGCAGAAACAGCAGATGAAGGAATTAATTTTTAAATATAAGGATTTGTTTCCAGATGTTCCGAGAAGAACTACTATAGCTTCACATGATGTAGATGTTGGAGATGCCAAACCTATTAAACAACACCCATATAGTATGAACATAGAAAAATGTGAACTTTCTGAGAAAGAAATTAAATCTATGTTAGAGAGTAATATTATTAGACCTTCTAACTCAAATTGGAGTTCACCCTGTGTTATGGTGCCAAAACCAGATGGTAGTATTAGGTTTTGTATGGACTATAGGAAGGTGAATGCTGTAACGAAAACAGATGCATATCCAATTCCTAGAGTAGATGATTGTGTAGATAAAGTTGGAAAAGCAAAGTTCCTTACAAAGATTAATTTATTGAAAGAGTATTGGTGTGTTCCATTAACAGACAGAGGTAGAGAGATTTCTGCATTTGTAACTCGATCTGGGCTATATGAATATAATGTTCTTCCATTTGGGATGAAGAATGCCCCAGGTACTTTCCAGAGGATGATTAACTCTGTGATTCAGGGTTTGAAAGATACTGAAGCTTATATTGATGATTTAGTGACAGGAAATGATACTTGGGAAGCACACATTATTGCGGTGGAGAAGTTGTTTGAAAGGCTTTCAAAAGCTAACTTAACTATTAATTTAGCTAAGAGTGAATTTGGACATGCCACTGTGACTTACCTTGGTTATGTTGTGGGTCAAGGTAAGGTAGCTCCTGTTCAGGCAAAAGTTCAGGCAATTTTAGAGATTCCCACTCCAATGGGGGAAAAAACTCTCAGAAGATTCTTGGGAATGGTAGGATATTATCGAAAATTTTGTAAGAATTTTGCTAATGTTGCCCTTCCATTAACTAACCTTTTGCAGAAGAATGTTAAGTTTATGTGGACAGTGCCTTGTCAAGAAGCATTTGAAAAATTGAAAACAATGATATGTCAACAAACTGTGCTCAAGGCACCTGACTTTGAAAAACCTTTTTCATTAGCTGGTGATGAGGCTGCAGGAGCAGTATTAATGCAAAGGAATGAGGGTGATGAGGTTGATCATCCAGTAGCTTACTTTTCTAAGAAATTTCATAAACATCAAAGAAACTATTCGACAATAGAGAAGGAATTGTTATCTCTTGTTTTAGCTTTAGAATATTTTGAGGTATATGTTGGTACAACTCAAAAACTACTTATTGTTTACACTGATCATAATCCGTTAGTTTTTCTGAGTAAGATGAAAAACAAAAACAGAAGATTATTAAATTGGAGTTTGATGTTACAAGAGTACAATATTGTGATAACTTATATTAAAGGTAAAGATAATGTGGTTGCTGATTGTTTATCTCGATGTTGAATGTAAAATGTAATTTTTTTTTAAGGAGTGTTTTTTTTCAATTGTAACACTCCTTCTGTATTGTGAGTTATAAGATGTTATATGATGATACTGTATTGTATATTGTGTATGTTATAAAATTTATACATTTGTTTTTCTTGTAAATAATTGTTAAAATTTTTGTTCTTGACAGACCAAAAATGTTTATTTTTGGGGGGAGGTGTTATGCACCCGTGACACGTGACAGTGGTGTACTTGTCATGTGACTGGTGTTGAAGCTATACTAGACTTGAGGTAATGGTTTTATGATGGTGGAGTGACGTCATTTTCCCGCCAGTAGAGGTCATGTGACAGTTTTTTTTTACAGGGTATAAAAGGAGGACCCCTCCCTGTGAGGAGGGGCAGTTCGTGGCTGGATTTGCCATGTTGACTTCATGCCACAGTGTGATTTAATGTTATGACACAGTTTAGTTGAAAGATGAAGTTTTATTTAATGCCTAAAGTTTAAAAGGTCATTGCCAGCAGTTTCTTTATAATACTGCTAGTTGAGAATTAGTGGAGAGTGAAGATCGGAGTTCGGGAGTTAAAAGATCGAGGAGAATCAATTTTGACGGTGAAACAGGTTTGACCTTGTTTGATCCTCATTCGGAAGGAATTCGTTGACTGTCCCTATTTTAATCCCTGTGAATAGCAGAAAGGATTGGGAACAGTTTTGTAAAGGAAAGGTCAGTGCCTTTAAGCCGTTACATTTCATCTTTGTAAAATTCTTCGTGGGAAAAGTAGTTCGACTGGGAATTGCAACAACACAACGTGAAAGAGAATTTAAATCATCTTAAAAATTCTCTCCTTTAAATGGACTGTAAGCATTTTGAACTTTTGCAATACTACTTTGAAGAACTGTTTTTGCAACATCGCTTTAAGAACTGTTTAAGCTTCATTGCTTTAAAAACTGTTTAAACTGCCGCACAGCAGCTGATCTCCGGTTGCATTAGTGATTTGATAACTTTTGGGGAGTTTGTTTTCAGTGTTTAATAAACGTGTTATTTGTTATAAAACCCCCTGTCTCACTCATATATTTATTGTTGCTTGAATCCCTAACAGCATAAAAATGTTGGAAACCCCTGCCCTAATGTATCAGTCTCTGGCAGTACCCCCAGCAGTGGAGTCCACACACTGACCACTCAGTATAAAAAATCTACTCTGGCATTTCCTTTAAACTACCTTCCACTCTCTTTTAACATGTTTTCTTGTATTAGCCATTGCCACCCTGGGAAAATGACACTGGCTGTCCACTGAATGTCTCTTACCTTATACACCTCCATCAAGTTGCCTCTTATCCTTGCTTGCTCCAAAGAAAGAATCCTCAACCTTTCCACATAAGACATGTTTTCTAATCCAGGCATCATCCTGGTAAATCTCCTCTGCACCCTCTCTAAAGCTTCCACTTCATTCCTGTCATGAAAGGACCAGAACTGACCACCATACTCCAATTGGGTCTAACCAGTTTTATAGAGCTGCAACGTTATCATGCAGCCCTTGAGCTCAATCCCTGACTAATGAAGACCAACACACCCTACATCCAGACCATCTTATCAACTTACACAGCAACTTTGAGGGATTGATGAATGTGGACTGCAAGATTCCTCTGTTCTTCCACAATGCTAAGATTCCTGCCATTAACCATGTATTCTAATTTCAAGATATGTGTTGTAGTTATTTAAAGGAGACTTATCTGATCAGTTCTTAGGCTGAGCCCCTTGCTAGAAACCCCCATCTCAAGTAGCTCCTCTTTAAGGCAAATGTTTCCATCAATGTATCTCTTCCTTTGGTCCATCCAACTTGTCAAAAAAGCTCTCCACCATCTAAAGATCTGACAACAAAGCCCCCACCAAAGTACTCATTATTCCATTGCCCAATCTGCATCTCTTCATCTCTGCCATCCACACCAATCAATGCTCTTGACTTTTGCCTAGCCCCTACTTTTGCAGCCCATCCTTCATCCAAGATGTCCTTGTCCAATCCCATCAGCCTGACATCTCAGGGAGGAATGGTGCCATAGCCAGTAGATCTGCTGTTTACCAGCTCCAGTGATCAGATTCCAACCTGACTTTCACTGCTCCCTGTGGGTTTCCTGGGTGCTTCAGTTTCTTCTCTCATCTGGAGACATGCAAGTCAGTAGGTTAATTAATTTGTAAAGTGCTATTTCATATGATGTGGGCGATCATGGTCTTTCCAGGAACATGATTGTTCTTGGCAACTTTTTCAACAGAAGTGGTTTGCTATTTCCTTCTTCTGGGCAGTGTCTTTACAGGACGGCTGAACCCAACCATTATCAATACTCCTCAGAGACTGTCTTGCTGGCGTCAGTGGTCGCATAGCTAGGACTTGTGATATGCTCCAGCTGCTCATACAACCATCCACCACCTGCTCCCATGGCTTCACGTGACCCTGATCAGGGGTTAAGCAGGTGCTACACCTTGTCCAAGGGTGACCTGCAGGAGAGCGGAGGAAAGGAGTTCCTAGCACTGCCTTTGGCAGAGACATATCTCCAGTCCACTACCCAAAGTTAGCACTCTAAGTTACCCCTAGTGTAAATAGATGGAGAGTAAATGAGAGTAGGTTACAGGGAAAATTAGTGGTGGATTGCGGGTGCTCTGTCAGTACACATAAGACTATATAGATGTAGGAGAAGAATTAGGCCATTTGGCCCATTGAGTCTGCTCTTTCATTTCATCATGGTTGATCCAATTTTCCTCTCAGCCCCAATCTCCTGCTTTCCTTCCATATCCCTTCATGCCCTGACCAATCAAGATTCTATCAAACTCTGCCTTAAATATACATAAAGACTTGGTCTCCACAGCTGCCTGTGGCAATGAATTCCACAGATTCACCACTCTGTAGCTAAAGAAATTCCTCCTCATCTCCGTTCTAAATGACGCACCTCTGAGGCTGTGTCCTCTGGTCTTAGACTCTCCCAGCATAGGAAACATCCTCTCCACGTCCACTCTATAAAAGCCTTTTGTCACTCCAGTGAATATTATTCCACTAAGTACAGGCCCAGAGCCATCAAATGCTCTTCATATCACAAATCATTCAAACCTGAAATCATTATTGTGAACCTCCTTTGAACCCTCTCCAGTTTCAGTACTTCCTTTCTAAGATAAGGAGCCCAAAACTGCTCACAATACTCCAAATGAGTATTGTGCTTTATAAAGTCTCAACATTTCACCCTTGTTTTTATATTTTAGTCCTCCTGAAATTAATGCTAACTTTGCTTTTGCCTTCCTCACCATAGACTCAACCTGCAAATTAACCTTCAGGGAATCCTGCACAAGAACTCCCAATTCCCTTTGTGCTTAGTTTTTTGTATTTTCTCTTCATTTAGGAAATAGTCAATTCACTAATTTCTACTACCAAAGTGCATGACCCAACACGTCCCAACATTGTATTCCATCTGCCATTTCTTTGCCCGTTCTCCTAAAGTATCTGTCCTTCTGTTGTCTCTCTATTTCCTCAAAACTACCTGTCCCTCCACCTAATTATCCATTCTTCTGGAACAAGTCCAGAATCTAGTGATTCTTGAAAGATCTTTACTAATGTTGCCACGACATCTGAAGACACTTATTTCAGAATCTTAGGGTATACACCATCTGGTCCAAGTGGCATATCTACTTCAGATCTTTCCAGTTTTCCAAGAATCTTCTCTCTAGTTATAGTAACTTCACACACTTCATGACCCCTGACTCCTGGAATTTCCACCATACTGCTAGTGTCTTCCACAGTGAAGCCTGACGCAAAATGCTTATTCCACTTGTCTGTCATTTCCCTGTCCCCCATTTCTACCTCTCTAGCATCACTTTGCTGTGATCCAATGTCCATTCTCGCCTCTCTTTTACACTTTATGTATCTGAAGAAACTTTTGGTATCCTCCTTAATATTTTGGCTAGCTTACTCTCGTATCCATCTTAATGACTTTTTAGTTGCCTTCTGTTGGTTTTTAAAAGCTTTCCAATCCTCTAACTTCCCACTAAGTTTTGCTTTATGAACTGCCCTCTCTTTGGCTGTTATGTTGAATCTGATTTCCCTTGTTAGCCACAGTTGTATCATCTTTCCTTCAGAATACTTCCTCCTCTTTGGGATCTATATATCTTTTGTGCCTTCTGCATTGCTTCCTGAAATTCCAGCCATTGCTGCTTTATCTTCAGCCAACCAGCATTCTTCCCGATTTAAGTCTGGCCAACTCCTCTCTCATGCCCCTGTAATTCCCTTTACTCCACTGTAATACTGATTCATCTGACTTTACCTTCTCCTTCTCAAATTTCCAGGTGAATTTCATCACATTATGATCATTTTCCCCTGGGGGTTCTTTTAAATTAAGCTCTCTAATTCATTCTGGTTCATTGTACAGCACCCGATCCAGAATACCAATCCTCTAGTGAGCTCAACCATGAGCTGCTCTGGAAAACCGTCTTGCAGCCACTCTGAAAAGTCCCCCTCCTGGAATCCAACACTAAACTAATTCTCCATGTTGAAATCCCCCGTAACATTGCCCTTTTGGCTTGCATTTTCAATAGCTCGTTGTAGTATGTAGGCCACAACTTTACTTCTGTTCGGGGGTCTGTATACAACTCTCATTAAGATCTTTTTACCCTTGCAGTTCCTTAGCTCTGTCCACAATGATTCAACACCTCTGAACCCTTTGTCAGCTCTTTCTAATGACTTTATTTCATTTTTTACCAGCAGAGCAATGCCACCCCCTTGCCTTCCTGTCCGACCTTTCGATTCAATATGTATTCTTGGACATTGAGCTCCCGGCCATAATCTTCTTTCAGCCATGATTCAGTGATGCCATACAAGCAATGGACTAAATAGCCTTCCTTCTTCTATGTTGCAATGAAATATGAATGTAAATTGTTAACATCCAATTTCACCCAATTCACTTGAGACCTATCTCTCCTGATGGCTCACACACGACTGTGTATTAAACTATAATCTGGACCCTTGCTATCTGATCTACAAAAATGCACACACACACACACACACACACACACAGCTTAGATGTAGAACATAGAAGAGTACAGCACAGTCTAGCCTATGATTTTGTTGCCACTTTTATAAACCTATCTATATTAATCTAACCCTTCTCTCCTACACTGGCTTCACCCCCAACCCAATTGACCTGAAACTCACCTTTCCTGATTGCCACAACTGTGACTTAGAGTATGATCTGGACCTTAGCTCCGTCTGTTCTAGGCACACATACACACAAAGACAGTCATCGTTAATGTTGGCTGCAGGCCCCCAAGCCTTATCTAATATAATGTATATGCACGTGGTCCAGTATAGGAATTTCATTTTGAAAGTTTACACCTGTCATATGTCCATAACCTGATGATTTTTTTTATGATCAGAGCCACACCTTGCTTGCTGACTTGAACATATGAAATTCTAGGCTTATTTGTTGAACAGTATTCAAAGGGCCAAATGGTTTAATTCTGCTCCTATACCTTATAGTCGTATTTGCTTGCTCTTTGCACAAAATATTCCATTTGCTTCAGATTGCCGGAAGCAAGAGTCACAAAGTATTGGTGTTCGCAATATGAAGGTGAGGATCTGTGAAAGGTGATAAAGATTGCTGCATTGAATCATTTTTTACGGTATGTGTTAGGATACTTACATCTCCACTGAGACATTCCCATTATATATTTCTTTCAGAACTGGAGAATGGAGCTGGCAGAGAAATATAAAAGTAACAACACATGTAAAAGCACTTAGTGACCACTTTATTGGATATCTCTTGTACCTAATAATGTGGGCACTGGGTGTACATTTGTGAACTTTTGCTGCTGTAGCCCATCCAGCTCAGGGTTCGACCTGAAACGCTCTTCTGCACACCACTCTTGTAACACATGGTTAATTCACCATAAGACATAAGGGCAGAATTAGGCCATTTAGCCCATCAAGTCTGCTCTGTACATCACGGGATATCCCACTACCAAGCATGTCTTGCCCTCCTCCTCACTTTCTGCTTTCATCCCACCACCAAGCACACCTTTCCCTCCCTCCCACTTTCTGCTTTCTGCCGGGATCATTTCCCACATGACTCCCTACACAATTCCCTTGTCATCCCTCCCCACTGATCTCCCTCCTGACATTTACCCTTGCAAGCAGAACAAGAGCTACACCTGCCCCTACACCTCCTCCCTCACTACCATTCAGGGCCCTAAACAGTCCTTTCAGGTGAGGCAACTCTTCACCTGTGAGTCCAGTGCTTCAGGTGTGTCTTCCTGTATGTCAGTGAAACCCAACATACAGTAGATTGGGAGACCACTTCGCTAAGCACCTACACTCCATCTGCCAGAAAAAGGGGATCTCCCAGTGGTCACCCATTTTAATTGGCTTCCCATTTCCTTTCTGATATGTTTACCCATGGCTTCCTCCACTGTCGTGATGAGGCCACGTTTAGGTTGGAGGAACTACACTTCATATTCCATTTGGGTAGCCTCCAACCTGATGGCATGAACACTGATTTCTTGAACTTCCAGTAATGCTTCCCACCCCCTCCCCTTCATAAGAACATAAGAAATAGGAGCAGGATTAGGCCATCTGCTCATCGAGCCAGCTTTGTCATTCAATAAGATCATGGCTGATCTGGCCACAGGCTTATCTCCAACTGACTTTTCCCTTAATTTCAAGATTCAAAAACTTTATTGTCATTCTAACCGTACATCAGCTCTGCAGGGCAGAATGAGACAGCGTTTCCCAGGAGCAGTGCAATCATAACATAACAAATGCAACACTAAATAATAAACATAACAATAAATAGTAAAACACAACAGCCATGTGTCAGTTAAAAACAAGTTGTAAGCATCCAGTGCAAGTCAAAAGTGTCCAAAGCAGAGTCAGGTAGAGCAGCTATTTAGCAGTCTGACTGCCTGTGGGAAGAAGCTGTTTAGTAGCCTTGTGGTTTTAGTTTTGAAGCTCCTGTAATGTTTACCTGATTGCAGAAGATCAAACAGTTCATGGAGAGGGTGTGAGGGGTCTTTAATGATGTACCGTATCTTCTGGAGGCATCGAATCTGAAAGAGGTCTTGGACAAAAGGTAGGGAGACCCTAATAACCTTCTCTGCTCCCCTAACCACCCCCTGCAAGGCTTTTTTTGTCGGCAGGACTGCAGCTGGAGTACCAGGTTGTGATGCAAAAGGTCAGCACACTCTCAACCTCGCCTCTGTAGAATGTAGTTAAGATGTTAGTGGGGAGTGATGCTTGTTTAAGCTTTCTCAGAAAGTGCAATCTCTGCTGGGCTCATTTCACAATCCCTGTGGTGTTCCTGGACCAGGTGAGATTGTCCAAGATCTGCACCCCAAGGAACTTGATGTTTTCCACTCTCTCCACTGTGGAGCCGCTGATGCTGAGGGGTGTGTGCTCAGGCTGAGACCGTCTGAAATCGACAATCATCTCCTTGGTTTTGGTGACATTAAGCATCAAGTTGTTGTCACTACATCAGCTCTCTAGGAGTTTGACCTTCTCCCTGTACATTGTTTCATTTTTGTTGATGCTACTATACAAAAATCTGTCCAATCTTGTCGTACATATATTTACTGAGGTAGCCTCCACTGCCTCATTGGGGAGTGAATTCCACAGATTCATCACTCTCTGGGAAAAGCAGTTCCTCCTCAACCCTATTCTAAATCTGCTCTCCCAAATCTTAAGGCTATGTCCCCTCATTCTAGTCTCACCTACCAGTGGAAACAACTTTTCTACCTCTGTCTTATCTGTCACATTTTAAATTTTATATGTTTCTATAAGATTTCTCATTCTTCTGAATTCCAGTGAGTACAGTCCCTCAAACTCTCCTCATAGTCTAACCCTCACATCTCTGGAATCAACCTGGTGAACCTCCTCTGCACTGCCTCCAAAGCTAGTATATCCTTCCTCAAGTATGGAGACCAGAACAGCACACGGTTCTCCAGGTGCGGCCTCACCAGTACCCTGTACAGTTGAAGCATAACCTCCCTGCTCATAAATCCAATCCCTCTAGCAATGAAGGCCAACATTCTTGATAACCTGCTGCCCCTGCAAACCAACCTTTTGTGATTCATGGGCAAACACTCCCAAGTCCCTCTGCACAGCAGCATGATGCAATTTTTTACCATTTAAATAATAACCTGCTATTCCATTTTTTCTTCCAAAATAGATGACCTTACATTTACCAACATTGTACTCCATCTGCCAGACCCTTGCTCACTCACTTAACCTATCGATATCTCTCTGCAAACTCTCCGTATCTTCTGCACAATTTGCTTTTCCTCTCAATTTAGTATCATCGGCAAACTTAGATACATTACACTCAGTTCCTTTTCCCAGATTGTTAGTGTATATCGTGAACAGTTGCGGGCCCAGCACTGACCCCTGCGGCATATCACTCATTACTGATTGCCAACCAGAGTAACACCCATGTATCCCAGCTCTCCACTTTCTATTAGTTAACCAATCCTCTATCCATGCAAATACATCACCCCCAACTCTATTAATTCTTACCTTATGGATAAGTCTTTCATGTGGCATCTTATTGAATGCCTTCTAGAAATATCAGAATGCTGTCACCATTCCCCATCCCCTTTTCCCTCTCTCACTTTATCTCTTGCCCACCCATCCCCTTCCTCTGGTGCTTCTTCCCCCATTCTTTCTTCCATGGTCTTCCATCTCTGTCACCAATCAACTTCCTAGCTCTTCACTTCATCCCTCCCCCTCCAAGTTTTACCTATCTCCTGGTGTTTCTCTTTCTCCTCCCCACCCCCACCTTTTAAATCTCCTCCTTAGCTTTTCTCTTGTTTGAAATCAATATACAAGCTTGGTTTCCACTTAGGGTCAAAATACTCTTTCAGAATGTGGCAGAAAGTACACTTGTCTTCCAGCTTTGGCTTTGTCGCATATGATGAAGTCCCTCGATTAATCAATTACTGCTGGCATAAAACCGTAATTGGGCTATTCTGCCCATCAAGTCTGCTCTGCCATTCCATCAATGCTGATTTATTATCCCTCTTAACCCCATTTTCCTGCCTTCTCCCATAACCTTCCATGCCCTGATTAATCAAGAACCTATCAACCTCCGCTTTAAAACTTGGACTTCACAGCCATCTGTAGCAATCAATTATACAATTCACGATCTTCTGGTTGAAGAAATTCCTCTTCATCTCTGTTCTAAGTGATATCCTTCTATTTAGAAGCTGTGCCCTCTGATCTTAGACTCCTCCACGATTGGAGACTTCCTCTCTACATCCACTGTATCTGTGTACTAGGTTTCGAAGAGATCTGAGGCACTGAGTTTCTCAGGACTGCACTGTGGATTGTGCGGTGTGGCTTTTATTTTATTTGTTGAGATACGCCGTGGAGCAGGCCCTTCCAGCACTCTGAGCTGCAGCCCCTAGCAACCCACAGGACAACTTACAATGACCAATTAACCTACCAACCACACCTTTGGACCATGGGAGGAAACTGGAGCTCTCGGCGAAAACCCACACGAGCATGGAGAGAACATACAACCTTCTTATAAACAGCCGCAGGAATTGAACCCTTGTCGCCGGCTCTGTAAAGCGTTGTGCTAACCACTACATTACTGTGCAGCAGGAATTGAACCCGGATCGCTGGTACTGTAAAGCGTTGTGCTAACCACTACATTACTGTGCAGAAGGAATTGAACCCGGATCGCTGGTACTGTAAAGCGTTGAGCTAACCACTACATTACCGTGCTATTCAAGCTGATTACACAATTCCCTTGTAAATTGTGTTGAAACAGATGAGGAGATGTTTGCTAAAAGTAATTCATTCAGCATGATGGCTTGAAAATAAGCAAATAAGACCATAAGACATAGGAGCATAATTAAACTATTTGGCCAATCGAGTCTGCTCTGCCATTCAATCACAGCTGATCCTTTTTTCCCTCCTCAACCCCATTCCCTGGTTTTCTCCTTGTAAATTGTGATGCCATATCCAATCAAAAACCTATCAAGCTCTGCCTTAAATACACTCAACGTCTTGGCCTCCACTGCTGCCTGTGGTGACAAATTCCACAATTTCACCACACTCTGGTTAAAGAAATTTCTCTGCATCTCTGTTTTAAATGGATGCCCCTCTATCCTGAGGCTATACCCCCTCTTCCTAGAGTGCCCCACCACGGAAACATCCTTTCCACATCCTTTCCATAATTCTGTTTCTCTCTGTTCCGATCAATTAGATGTGGTTATTATGGTTATGCTGTTATCTACAAAGGAATGATAGATCTCCTTCACTGTTCCCTGTAATCTGTGCAGGTGTGTGGTTGCAACGTAAATGCAAAGCCCCCATGCACATAGCCTTCGATGCCTTGCAGCTGGAAAAGTTTACAAAACGTGAAAAATTTTCTTTGTTGTGCTCTATTACTTCAATTAATAAATAAAATCACAAATAATTGACTTTCTAATTTTCTTTTTGAATATTTATTGTATGCTTATTACAAAAAAAATCATTTAACGTGCTGTGCAGTTTTCATGTTGCTCCCTGCTCAGAGCAACCGTTAATTTGTGCAGCTGTAAAAAAAAATTGAAGGAACGTTGGTCTTGGGGAGATGAACTGACTGTCTGACATCTTTACTGAAATATCCTTGTGAAGTGTTCTGTTGTCAGCAGAATGCTCTTCAAATGATGAACACAGCACACTACGCTTCTCTCTTGTTGACTGTTAGAAAGCAGTCATTTTCTGGAAATTTGAGTCGAGAGGGGATTGGAATAGCTAACAAATCTATACAGGTGGAGAGCACTCTAACTGGTTGGATCACCATCTGGCATGGGGGAGCCACAGCACAGGATCATAAAACGCTACAGAGAGTTGCAAGCTCAGCCAGCTGCATCCTGGGCACTAGCCTCTGCGGTATCGAGGACACCTTCAAAAGGTGATGCTTCAAAAGGCAGCATGCATCATTAAGTACTTCCCCAGTGACTGGGACATGCTCTTTTATTGTTATCATAAGGAGGAGATACAGGAGCCTGAAGACCCACACTCAATGTTTTAGAAACAGCTTCTTCCCCTCCGTCATCAGATTTCTGAACAAACAATGAACCAACACATGAACATCACCTTACTATTTTTGCTCTCTTTTTGCACTACCTACTTAATTTATTTTTAATATATTTCTTATTGTAGTTTATAGTAGTTCTTAGGTCTTCCACTGCACTAATGCTGCGAAGTAACCAATGTCATGGCATGCAATACCTCAATGATACTAAACATGATTCTGATTCTGTTGTCGAATGATAAACTTCATTAGATTTCAAAGTTCAAAGTAAATTTATTACTGAAGTACATATACAACCCTAAGCAACACATACCAAATGCTGGAGGAACTCAGCAGGCCAGGCGGCACTGATGGTAGAAAGTAAATAGTCAACGTTTTGGGCCGATGCGCTTCAACAGGACTGAAGGGTCTCGGCCTTAAACGTTGACTGTTTACTCCAGTGTTGTCCTGCCAGCATTTTGTATGTATTGCTTTGATTTCCAGCAGCTGCAGGTGTTCTCTTGTTCGTAATACAACCCTATGATTCATTTTCTTGTGGGAACACTGAATAAATCTATAGAACATTAACCATAACAGATCAATGAAGAACTGCCTAACTAGGGTGTGCAAACAGCATGTAGGAGACTACAAACTGAGTAAATACAAAAGGAAGAAATAACAATAATAAATAAATAAACAATAAATATTGAGAACATGAGCTGAAGAGTCCTTGATTTATGACTGATGCTGAAAGAGTGTCAGGTGTACAATCATAAATTTTGACCGGAATTTCCAAGTCCAAATTTGTATTTGGTGCGGTTTCATACAGAAAGAATCACCAATGTAGTTGACTCCTAATTAAATCAATTTTGGATTGTGTAGCACTGAAAAAAGCTAGACTATACAGTCCAACTTCCAAGGAGTAATTCTATAAAATTATGGTCCCAGCAGGGAGTCTCGCCTGCTGGGAATGTGTATCAGGAATTTGGATTCATCTGTCAATGATGTTTGACAGTATGAAAGGATGTTTAAATTGTCAGTACATTTTCTCAAGGTTAAGACGCCTCATAAGCAGTGCAAACTCGTAACAACAGACCAAGAATCTGTGCATTTAAATATGATGATTATTAAATCCCTGTTCATTTAGCTTTGGAATCTGTTTTGGCAACTAGAATAACAGAAGTGAATCTATACTCAATTGCCACTTTATTATGAATCAGAATTAGAATCAAGTTTAACATCACCGGCATGTGTCATGAAAGTTGCTAATTTAGAGACAGCAATACATGATAATATAGAAAAATAAATAATAAGTAAGCCAATTACAGTAAATACATTTATGTTTATTAAACAGTTGAATTAAAAATAGTGAAAAAGCAAAAACTAATTACGAAAACTGAGGTAGTGTTCATTGGTTCATTGTTCATTTAGGAATGAGATGGTGGGGGAAGACTTACTTACAGTCCATAATGCCACTGGTGCTTCGGGCAGCAATGACAGTCTCTCATCTCTGTCAGTGTTCAGGGCTTCGTTCCTCATGTAGGTAGCTTCTTTTCAGTTTTCACAACTGACACTCATGTAAGTCCCGGGTGGAGACTCAGGAATTCTGTCGCACTCAGATGTAGAAGGATTCTTCATTGCTGCTTCCATTACAGTTTTGTTTCACCAGCTCTCCCACAGGACTGGTGGACAATTCTTAGTCTGGCCTTTACCCTTTGACCTGTTTGGCATGGGTGACCCTACCAAGAGTTAAAGCATAAAGCCCTGACTCCAGCCAACATAGCTCTCCAGGTCATTGAGGCTTGCAAGCCTTCAAACCCAATAATAAGGTTGTAGTCCTCTTGGAGGTTTATAGGTATACCTGCTCATTAATGCAAACAGCCAATCATGTGGCAGCAATTCAATATGGATGCTTCGGTTTCCTCCTACAGTCCAAAGGCGTACCTGTTAGTAGGCTAATTCGTTCATTCACTATGTGCTACGTCAAATGATGTAGACAATCATGGTCTCTCCATGACCATGACTGTTCCTGGCAGATTTTTCAACAGAAGTGGTTTTCCATTGCCTTCTTCTTGACAGTGTCTTTACAAGATGGGATCCCCAGCTATTATCAATACCCTTCAGAGATTGTCCGCCTGGTGTCAGTGTTCGCATAACCATGACTTGTGATATGCACCAGCTACTCATACAACCATCCACCGCCTGCTCCCATGGCTTCATGTGATCCTGATCGGGGAGCAGGGAGGTGGTGGTGGGCCTAAGCAGGTGCTACACCTTTCCCAAGAGAGACCTGCAGGGAAGGAGTGCCTTACACCTCCTTTGGTAGAGATGTATCTCCACCCTGTCATCCGGAGTAGGTTAATTGGTCATGGTAACTTGTCCTGTGATTAGGCTAGTGGAGGTGTGAGGCTGGGAGGTGAGTGGTGGTCGGTTGGGTTAGTAGTGGAAGTGCCGATTAGCCCCACATAATTCTCCATAACTTCTGCCATCTTCAGTGGGATCCCACCACCAAGCACACGTTTCCCTTCCTCCCAATTTCAGCTTTCCACAGGGATCGCTCCTTACATGACTCTTGTCCATTTGTCCCTTCCCATTGATCTCCCTCCTGACACTTATCCTTGCAAGCAGAACAAGTGATACACCTGCCCCTACACCTCCTCACTCACAATCATTCAGGGCCCTGAACAGTCCTTCTCGGTGAGATGAAACTTCACCTGTGAGTCTTTAGTGGTCATCTGCTGTGTCCAGTGCTCCTGGTTGGCCTCCTGTATATCCGTGAGATCTGATATAGATTGGGAGACTGCTTTGTTGAGCGCCTACGCTCTGACTGCCAGAAAACACAGGATCTCCCATTTGAATTCCACTTCCCATTCCTATTCCGGCATGTCAATCCATGACCTCTTCTACTGCCATGATGAGGCCACACTCGGTTTGGAGGAGCAGAAAACTTATATACTGCCTGGGGAGTCTCCTCCCTGATGGGAGTGGGACATACAGTCGATGAGCAGGGTGGGTGGAATCCTTCATGATAAAGCTGGCCTTCACTTTGCATGATTTTAACATTTTTCAGTTCTGGAACGGTTGTAAATTTAAGTTTCCGAGGAAATGAGAGAGCTACAAGGGGACCTAAGATGCTGGAATCCGGAGCAACACACAAATTGCTGGGAGAGCTCAGCAGGTCGAGCTTCAAGTGTGGAGGGAAAGGGCTGTGGATGTTTCGGTCCAATCCCTGAGCCAGGAGAGGGCCAGCAGCTGTAGTATTTGTACAGTGATCACTCCAGTCGAATGTGACATTCTCCTAAGGGGTTGTCACATACACTTCAGGTGGCTCTAGAGGCCAATCCTGGATCCACCTATTTTTGCCCTTTATGGAGAATGCATGTGCATGACTGTGTTTAACCTTGACAGGTCGTCATCAGTAGTGCAAATGATTGGGGATCTTTCACAGTATTTACTTGAGACACGGGAATGCTGACAAGGGTGGGCTGAGTTGTTCTCTGATCTTCATAATTACACTACCTATAAAAGGTGTTAATTCCTCTTGGAAGTTTCCACATTTTATTGTTCTACAGCATTGAATCACAGTGGATTTAATTTGGATTCTTTTATACTGATCAACAGAAAAAGACTCTTTTGTGTCAAAGTGTCAAAGTGATCTAAATTGCAAACATAAAATACAAAAAAAAATTGACTGTATAAGTATTCACTCCCTTCATGTCAATATTTAGCAACTTTGGCAGCAATTTCAGCCTTGATTCTGTGTGGATAGGTCTCTACCAGCTTTGCACACCTTCCAGATACAGCTGTGTTTTTACTACATTCAATTGAGACACCTTGATTGCACACAGTGATCTCCACTTAACTAATTATGTGACTTCTGAAACCAATTGGCTGCACCAGTAACACACACAAAATGCTGGTGGAACGCAGCAAGCCAGGCAGCATCTATAGGGAGAAGCACTGTCGATGTTTTGGGCCGAGACCCTTTGTCAGGACTAACTGAAATAAAAGGTAGTCAGAAATTTGAAAGTAGGAGAGGGAGGGGGAATTTCAAAATGATAGGAGAAGACCAGAGGGGTTGGGATGAAGCTAAGAGCTGGAAAGGTGATTGGCTAAAGGGTACAGAGCTGGAGAAGGGAAAGGATCATGGGACAGGAGGCCTAGGGAGAAAGAAGGGGGAGGGAAGCACCAGAGGGAGATGGAGAACAGGCAAGGAGCAATGGGCAGAGAGAGAGAGAGAGAAACAAGGGGGGGAATAAATAAATCAGGGATGGGGCAAGAAGTGATGATTTGATGTATCAACCATCAACCACCCGAGCTGCATATTTCCCAAATTATTTCTAACATGGACAAGAGAGGGCGAAGGAGGTTCAGAGAGTGCCTCTGGGAGAAGGCAGCAGCAGAGAGATTTTCAGTTGTCTGATTGTATTATATCAATATAACATCTGTAATAATAAGAATGTCTTAAGTAATTTCAATTTAATATCCTTGAGAATAATCTGCATCAAAATCCCCGTGGAGTCCAAAGAATCAAAACATGGCATAGCCAATGTTGAACACATGCAAAATGCTTGAGGAGCTCCACAATTCAGGCAGCATCTATGGAAAGAAATTAGCAGTCAATGTTTCAGGCTGAAACCCTTCATCAGCACTGGAAAGGAAGGGGAAAGATGCCAGAGTAGGAAGATGGTGGGAGGGAAAGGAGGATAGCTGGAAGATGATGGGTGAAGTCAGATGAGCGGGCAGGTAGGTGGCTGTGGGTGGGGAGGTGAAGTGAGAAGCTGGAAGGTGATAGGTGGACAGGGTAAAGGGCTGAAGAAGAAGGAGTCTGATAGGAGAGGAGACCATGTGAGAAAGAGCACCAGAGGGAGCTGATAGGCCAGTGAGGAGAAAGGGGATAAGATGGGAGTCCGAATGAGGAATGGAGGACGAGAGAAGGGGGAGGGGAAAAATTACCGGTAGTTGAAAAAAATCGATGTTCATGCCATCAGTTTGGAGACTACCCAGGCTGAATTTGAGGTGTTGCTCCTCCACCCTGAGACTAGCCTCATCACGGCAGTAGAGGAGGCTTTGGTACAACATATTGACATGAGAATGGGGATTGGAATTAAATGCCAATATTCTTCTCTGGACTGTAAGAAAAAGCTGGTATTTTCTCTCAAAAGTGTTCATTTCCATAAGTAATAACAAAAGGAAAGCTTGTGTTTAATAGCTGAACTAACACGCACTATATGTGGCCTGTGCAATAAAACAGAAAAGAAATTACCATATAAATAAGTACAGCATCAACATTTCTATTCAGTGATCCAGAATCCATGGGAAAATAATTTTGCACTGTTTACACATTTTAGGAACAAGTATCTGTATTTAGGAATATGCCTCTGTTGATTTACTTAATCAAGTATAGTGTAACAGCGTAAATGAATGCAAGTGGGAACTCACTGAATATTGTATAAAGAATAAACATCAAGCTGATGACGTGATAATATGAGAGAAAAGTAACTGGAGAGCATCTGTATGCACAAAAATGATGCTGAGACCAGACAATGCTTCAGTACGATTATTCGATCAGTATTCTGGCTGCTTTCTGGAGAGAGTTTTGGCTTGAGTTTCACTGAGCCCTGAACTGGTGCAGCGCAGAGCCAGGAGCTGAATGTCGCAGTCTCACAGGGGAGTAACTGACTTACTGTTGTTTACCATCAGTTTAAATGAGATTCACCTCATCGGGCGCTTCTACTGCTCCAGGCAGGTTTCCAAGCTAACACATGCAAAATGCTGCAGGAACTCAGCGGGCCAGTCAGCATCTATGGAGAAGAATGAACAGTCGACCTTTTGGGCTAAGGCCCTTCGTCAGGATGGAAGGAGGAGCAAAATAGTGGGGGGGAGGGGAGGAAGAAGTACAAGCTGGCAGGTGATAGGTGAAACCGGGAGGGGGGGAAGTAAAGAGCTGGGAAGGTGACTGAAAGAGATACAGGGCTGGAGAAGGGGGAATCTGATAGGAGAGGATCGAAGACCATGGAAGAAAGAGAAGGGTGAGGAACACAAAGGGAGGTGATGGGCAAGTAAGGAGATAAGGTGAGAGATAAATGGGAATGAGGAGGGGCAACTACTAGTTCAAGAAATCAAAAATAATAACTCATCGGGGTGATTGATAATTTCATGGCCCAAGGTGGAAGGAGATGAGTTATTAAGTTCAAACTTTCTGCATAATCACTCAAAGAGTTGACCTGCATGTGCACATAACGAAAGCTGTATAACTCATCTCCTTCTACCTTAGGACATGAACTTATCAATCACCCCTGCTGTGGACACTTTCTGGAGGTCCAAGATCCGTATGCTCCATGACCGCTGGACAAGTGTGTAAATGTAGGAGGGGACTATGTTGAAAAATAAATGTACTAGGTTTTCTAAAATTGACTCCTTCTACCTTAGGCCACGAACTTATCAATCACCCCTCATATGTGAAAATGGAGGGTCCCTGTGTAAATAACACATATCCTGAAGAATTGTTTGTGTATTTGAAGAAGAATTGAGTATGTTACTGAGCATCTGCAAGTAATTAGTGGTGTGTTGAAAATCATTGTCTTGACACCCCTCTACTATATCCCACCATCAGAATCAGGTTTAATACTACTGACAAAACTTGTGAAATTTGTTGTTATGCTGTAGCAAGTACATTATTGTACATGATAATAAAATCTAAATGACTGTAAGTATATAGATAATTAGTATTAAGTTTTAATTCAATATAAAGTTTAATTAAATAAGTAGTGCAAAAAGAGAATAAAAAGTGGTGAGGTAGTGTTC
The DNA here is from genome assembly GCF_030144855.1 of Hypanus sabinus. Classification (NCBI taxonomy): domain Eukaryota; kingdom Metazoa; phylum Chordata; class Chondrichthyes; order Myliobatiformes; family Dasyatidae; genus Hypanus; species Hypanus sabinus. Next base: position 10,308,058 of record NC_082715.1, read on the forward strand.
ATGGGTTCAATGTCCATTCAAAAATCGGATGGCAGAGGGGAAGAAGTTGTTCCTGAATCTTTGAATGTGTGCCTTCAGGCTCCTGTACCTCCTCCCTGATGGTAGCAATGAAAAGAGGGCATGTGCTGGGAGATGTTGAAAGTGATAAAGATAATAAAGTGGATTTGGAGAGGATGCTTCCTATGGTGGAGAAGTTTAAGATCAGAGGACACAGCATAGAGGGTTGCCCACTTAGAACGGAGAGGAGAAGTAATTTCTTTAGCCAGAGAGTGATGAATCTGTGGAATTCATTGCCACAGACAACTGTGGAGGTCAAGTCATTGGTATATTTAAGGCAGAGGTTGATAGATTCTTGATTGGTCAGGGCATGAAGGGATATGGGGAGAAGGTAGGAGATTGGGGCTGAGAGGAAAATTGGGTTGGCCATGATGAAATGGCAGAGCAGACTCAACGGGCCAAATGGCCTATTTGTGCTCCTGTATCTTATGGTCTTTTATCTCCAACATCACTTCATGTACATAGTCATTCTATACTGTATATATAACGGTTATGTTATATAGGATTGCTTTTACATTTAAATTTATCATGCTTTATTGTTTTTATGTTGTATCACATCCAGAGTAACAATCATTTTGTTCTCCTTTACACTTAAGTACTGAAGAATAATGATAAACAATCCTGAACCTTGACAAAAGTTCATGAAGTATTGATGTAGAGGTGATAGAGAATAAAATGTGCATAAATTCTTAAATACCAGCATTATAAAAAGTGGTTTAAAGTGTCTACAGTACAGTGACAAGGGCAATAGATAGAGGGAGGTGGGGGTGGCTAACAGGAATGTTTGATCGGATTATTTTGCTATAGGAAGAACTTTTTAAGCTGGCGTGAAGTTTTAAAGTTTTTTTTAAAGCAATAGCACTTCCCAGAAGGGAGATTTTGGAAAAGGCTGTTTGCACGGTGGATAGTGTCTACAATGATATTTCTGCCCTGCTTCTTTGTTCTGGATAATTACCCTCGCTATGACAAAAAGGCAGCAAGCTTCCTCTCCTGCACATCTGAGATCTTTCTTTCCATTCACTGGGGTTCATCCCAATTGCTATTGAAGTATCCCTCAACCACACCTCCATTATATCTTTCAATTTGTCCACTCTCCATCTCCCCCTCCCTTAATCTTACCAGCCATCTTAACGTACCATCTTACCAGCATCTGCAACCCAACACGTCATTCTACGCACCCTCTACCAATTACAAAAGAGTTCCTCCACCAAGCAAATCCTCCCCTCGGCTCCCCTCTCTGCTTTCTGCAGGGGTTGCTCTCTCCTAACCCCCTTATCCCCTCACCCCACTGTTTCTAACCTCCTCCCTCTTCAGGCACAGCCCTCCGTAGCTACGTGAAGCATTAGTCTGCCCTCATAGCTGACTAACTGGATCAGAATGCAAATGAAAACTGAACTCTGGGGATAATGTTAGAAGTCTCTTTTTCTGATGGTGTGAGAATTAAGAATGAGAGACGCTAATGTTATAACTGTGTGACCTTCCATTGATCAAATCTGACCACAAAAGAGGGGCATGCCCTCTTATTGTTACTGTCAGGAAGGAGGTACAGAAGCCTGAAGACACACACTCAGCAACTCAGGAACAGCCCCTTCCCCTTTGCCATAGGATTCCTAAATACACATTGAATCCATGAATACTACTTCACTTTTAAAAATATATATTATTTCTGTTTTTGCATGATTCATAATCTATTCAATATACATACAGTATATATACTTACTGTAATTTATTTATTTCTATATTTTCATGTATTGCATTGTACTGCAGTTGCTAATTTAACAAATTTCACCACGATAATAAACCTGATTCTGAATGCTACGTCCTAGCTATCAATGCCGCTGGTGCAGCACTGTCTCTTGCTGATGAGACCCAGACGTGAGTGCCAGTCTCTGTTGCGAAGGTCGCATCTATAAGTAGTCTCGGTTCTGCTGGGCATGCAGCCTTCCTTTCCATAAGCCACTTTGTCTTCTGCCAGTTTCAAGAATTTTTCCTCTCCTGACTTAAGCTGTTGTTTCAGGGTGCTTCTCGGTTGCAAGTTTCTTCCAGGGCTCAGTGTTGACGTCCAGCGCTTTCATGTCCCGCTTGCAGACATTCTTGTAACACAGTGTGGTCAGCCAGTGATTCACCATGGGATGTTTTGGGATGTGATCATCCTGCATGCGGCAGGCATGGGCCAGCCAGCGCAGCCCCCGCTGCCTGAGCAAGTTGTGCGCCCCAGGATCAGACACTCTGTCTCTCCAGGAGATGCCAAGGATGCAACGGAGGCAACTTAAATCGAAGGGAGAACTCCAAACTCTCAGTCAAAACAACCAACACACCCAAGGATGTGCAGAGGACAGCCAACAAGTCACACATCCCAGCACCTGCACAGCCTGCCCACAATGTTCAGCAGAACAACACAGAGCACAACTAGCAACAAAGCAGCCACAGCAAAACAAGCCTCATTCCTCCCTCCCAGCCATGCACGCACATGCGCACACACACAGACACACAGACAGACACTCATATGCACACAGACACACACGCACACATATAGACACACAGACAAACACACACACTCACACACACACAGACACTCATACGCACACACACAGACACAGACACACACACACATGCACACACTCATACGCACACACTCATACACACACACACACTCATATGCACACAGACACACACGCATACCCGCAGACACACACACACGCGCGCACACACTCATACGCATACAGACACACACACAGACACACAGACACACACACACGCACACACACACACACACACACACGCACACACACACACACACACACACACACACACACAGACTCACTCTGTTAACCCTGTTTGTGAAAATGTGGTGAATCAAAATCCAACTACCATTATGGTATAGTATTTCACATATGAACTGATGCTTCCTTCTCATGAAAAAGGCTAATGTGGCCTCAGGAGGAACCATCCAGGGCCACTGGAACTATTGAAGAGTAATTAAGCACAAAATGACTCATACCAATTTCATGCTGCCACTGAAGATTATGTAAAGCTGCCAAAGTTCATTTAATTTAATTTAATTTAAATTAGAGATACAGCATGGTAACAGTGCCTTCCAGCCCATCAAAACCATGCAAACCAATTAACCTACTAACCCATAGACCTATGAAATGTGGGAGCAAATGGCAATCAGTGGCAGGAGCAGGCCACAGAGACGAGGTTTCTCACAGGTTCGCTCCTCGTGTTTGAAAGGAGAGTTTTGTGGGCATGCAGGTACATTCCAACAGACCAATCAGTGGCAGGAGCAGACCACAGTGATGAGGTTTCTTGCAGGTCAGCTACTTTGGTTTAAAATTACAGAAGGGACAAGCAGAGTGGCCATTATTGGGAGCAGTCCAGTGCTGAGAGTAGGAGTGTCAGGCTCTGGTTTAAAGGAGTCATTGGCATCAACAATTGGGAAACCAATGCCAAAGACAGGAAACTATGGCAAACCATCATCCGAGAAGGAACAGCAACTTTCAAAGCCAACAGATGTGAAGAATTAGAAGAAAAGAGAAGAAAATGGAAAGTGAGGCAGCACCAACCAAAGCCCGATCTACCGTCTGGAACCACCTGTCCTGAATGGGGAAGAACTTTCAAAGCCAGGATTGGATTCGTAAGCCACCTGAGAGCCCATAAATAGATCAATGGAATGAAGACCATCATCTTCAACCTCGAGGGATAGCCACGACGATGATTAGAACCCTAACCCTAACCTGCAACTTAACCTTCAGGAAGGTACAAATGAACCAACCCCTGCTGCAAATACATGGCTACTCTGTAGAGTCAAGTGAACTGTGTTCCTGGGAGTTCACATCATGGATGACCTCACTTGTTCCCTTAATATTACCTTCCTCAACAAAAGTCTCCATTCCCTAAGGAGATTGAGGAAAGTGAGGCTCCTGCTACCCCCCCCCCAAGTCATAACTGCATTTAATAGGAGAACCATTGAGAGTGTCCTGACAGCTTCCATCTAATCTTTAATGGGAGCAGCCGAGCGACGGACCAGAATTCCCTACAAAGGTCTGTGAGAAGAGCTGAGAGGGTCATAGGGGTCTCCCATCCATTCATGGGGGTTTCACTACTATCCATTGTGGACATTTACCAGGACCGTTGCATACACGGGACTCTTAGTATTATCAAGGATCCCTCCCATCCATCCAGCATCCTCTAGACCTTCTACCATCAGGCAGGAGACTGCGATGCATAAAAACAACAGTGATCAGGATGGGAAACAGCTGCTTCCCTCAGGCCATCAGGTACACAAACATCCTTCCACATTGCATTTGAAGTATCACTGTTCATCTGTTCTGTACCTTACAATACTTAACTTATGCACTTTAGTTTATTTATACATGGTTCATCTGTATATTTTATTCTTACTTTCTCAAGTTATTGTGTGTTTTATGTATGTTATGTGCACTACTGACTACTGTACTTTACAACCTGGTTCAGAGTAATGTCTTGTTTGATGATATATACATATATAGTTAAATTATAATAAACTTGACTTGACTTGGCTTGACTAGCAGTAACAAGATTGGCCAGAAAGCACTTCAGCGAATAATCAGGACTCCACAAAACATCACTGGGACACAACTAGCTGAGGTGAAAAATACTTATAAGTCGCAATGTCTACGGTGGGTTCACGACATCGTAATGGACTCCTCCCACCCCAGTAATCACCTGTTCAATCTCCAAGCATTCGGCAGGAGGAACAGAAACATCTCTGCACAGACATCCAGGCTGAAGATCAGCTTCCTCCCCGGGGCTGCCGTGCACCTGAACAATGCCCCGTTTTAGAGCTGTTGGTTTTTAATTCAGTTGTAACCTACAGTAGATGTCACTCTAAATAACTCCGATGTAATTTTAAGTGTAGTCATTGTGTTTTCAGTAACTGAATTGCCATTATGCTATCTGTCCCTGAATGGAGTGGCTCTGTAATCTCCATGAATTCAGCAAAGACAGGAAAGCTCAACTATCAGAATCAGGTTTATTATCACTGACATGTGTCATGAAATTTGTAAACTTAGCAGCAGCAGTTCAATGCAATACATGATAATATTGAAAGAAAAAAATAAATAAGTACTGTAAATCAAATACTGTAATGTATATTGAATAGATCAAAATAGTGCAAAAACAGAATTTTTTCAAAAAGTGATGTAGTGCTCACGGGTTCAATGTCGATTTGGGAATCGGATGGCAGAGGGGAAGAAGCTGTTCCTGAATTGTTAAGTGAGTGCCTTCAGGCTTCTGTACCTCCTTCCTGACAGTAACAATGAGAGGAGGGCATGCCCTGGTGAAGGGGTCCTTAATGATGTCACCTTTCTGAGGCTCCGCTCCTTGAAGATGTCTTGGGTACTATGGAGGCTAATACCCAAGATGCAGCTGACTAAATTTATGACTTTCTGTAGCCTATTTTGGTCCTGTGCAGTAGCCACCCCCACATGCCAGACAGTGATGCAGCCAGTCAGAATGCTTTCACGGTCCACCTAAAGATGTTTTTGAGTGTTTTAGGTGACAAACCAAATCTCTTCAAGCTCCTAATGAAATATTGTCACTGTCTTGCCTCTATATAGCTGTATCGATATGTTGGGACCAGGTTAGATCCTCAGAGACCTTGACACCCAGGAACCTGAAATCACTCACTCTCTCCACTTCTGATCCCTCTATGAAGATTGGTTCATGTTCCCTCATCTTACCCTTTCTGAAGTCCACAATCAGGTCTTTCGACTTACTGACATTGAGTGCTAGGTAGTTGCTGGGACACCACTCCACTAGCTGGTCATATCACACAGCACATAATGAACAAACAGTTGTTTAGCTAATAGAACCACAGCCTCACATTGTTGGAGACCCAGAATCAATTGTGACCTGTGCTGCTGTCCATATGGAGTTTGCACGTTCACCCTGTGACTGTGTGGCTTTACACTGGATGTTCCAGTTTTCTCCAAAGGAGGTTTCAGAGCAGAAGATTAATTGGCCTCTCTGAATTTCTCCTAATGTGGAAGTGAGTGATAAAACCTGTGGGGAATTGATGAAGGTACAAGGGCAATATCTGATTAAGATAGGTGGGTGGATAATAGTTGACGGGCTGAATGCTCTGCTTCCATAATTTTTGACTCAATTGCTCTATTTTCTCCATTGCCTGGACATTGACCCAAGAAACCCAGTGTTCAAATCGCCTGCTGGGTGCTGAAGAGGTGTGGAGACATCGGAGATGGTATAGCACGGCATCCATGTTGGTTTGGGGGCTGGGCCTGCCCATCAGTGCTGCCATCATAGTAGAATGACACTATATATGTCCGAGTGTGTGTGTGTGTGTGTGTGTGTGTATGTGTGTGTATACACACACACATATGTATGTGTTATACATATATGTATATGTACATGCTGAACATGTATTAACTTTAGAAATTATCTATTTTTTTTATTTTTTAAGCAGCAAACAGAAGGACCATTATTAGATATCAAAGGGTAGGTGCAGCCTAAGATGTAGCCTGTAACTAAATCTTGACCTGTTTCTGTGCTGTAGAAATCAATTATCTATAACTCTAAGGTGCATTGCATTCTTTATATATTGTTTAGTTTATATCAATGGAAACTCTGGGATGTTGATAATGAGGAAAAATAATGCCAATACCACAAAATATAAGTGCCAATGATTAACCCAAGCCTGAATGTTATCTGACTATTCTTATATGCAGTCTTCTTCTTCTTCTTCTTCTTCTTCTTCTTCTTCTTCTTCTTCTTCTTCTTCTTCTTCAGCCAATCATCCCTACTGGGGCAAAGGCCACTGACAGCAGCTCGCCAAACGGGCTGGTCTTGAGGCTTTCTCAGGTATGGCCCACCTTGGTGTAATCTGCCTCTTCTGGGGGGAAGGTCTTCAAGGCTTCTGTTGGCATTTCTGTAGCTCTGGGGTTTGATAATGGGGTGGAGTTGCTCCTCCTTTCTCAGCCAAGCTCAGGACTGTCCGGGGCCGGAGTTATATGCAAGCATGTTCGTCTCATTTGTCAGGGAGTTGTGAATGAAACTAAAAATTATACCATGATCAAAAAGCATCCCCACTTCTGGCCTCAAGATGGAAGGAATTTTTCAGTTAAAGCAGCTGGAGTTGTATCTAGGACCAGTTTTACCAAGGGATTCTTTATTTGATACAGCAAACTCCGGCCTTACAAATCGTATAGCCAGCATTCCTGATTGTCTCCTTGGAGCAACAGAAGATGAGAGGTGACCCGATAGAGGTGTATAAGATGATGAGAGGCATTGATCATGTGGATAGCCGGAGGCTATTTCCCAGGGCTGAAATGGCTAACACAAACGGGCACAGCTTTAAGACGTTTGGAAGTAGGTGCAAGGGCGATGTCAGGAGGGAAGTTTTTCACACTGAGAGGGGTGGGTGCGTGGAATGCAAAAGGTCTTTTAAGAGACTCTTAGATAGGTACATGGAGCTTAGAAAAGTAGAGGGCTATGCAGGAGGGAAATTCGAGGCAGTTTCTAGAGTAGGTTACATGGTCAGCACAACATTGTGGGCTGAAGGGCCTGTAATGTGCTGTAGATTTTCTATGTTTTTATGTTAATCCTAGCCTAATGATAGAACAATTTGTAATGACGAACTAAACTACCAACTAGTATGTCCTTGGACCATGGGAAGAAACCAGAGCACCCAGAGGAAACCCACACAGTCACGGGGAGAACGTATAATCTCCTTAAAGTGGCGTGAAATAAAGCCAGGTTGCTGGTACTGTAAAGTGCACTACACTAAGCTCTTTGACTATTCTGAGTTAAATGCAGTTTCAACATCATACGTGACATCAGATCTAATGCAAATTGCTTTTCAGTTAACATCATTGTATTAAAACTAACAGCTTTCTTTTTTCTCTAATTTAGCATGTGCTATATATTGATGCGGCAGGTAAATGAGATATTAAGTTATATTATCTAATCTGCCTTTTATGAAGAATTTGATGAATTTGAGCTCTCTGCAAGGAGGTTTATTGATTGGAAGAACTAATTTGTATAACGATTCATTAAATTCAAGGAGATGATGCCGTAATAGAGTGTAGAGAGCACTGCAGGAGAATGCTGAGCTCTGTCCATTAGTAGGCAAAATTAAAATTTATAGACAAAGCAAAAATTTATTTTGCTAATATGACATAGTGTTAAGGTGATTAGGGAAAGTAAGAAGGGGATATCAGAGGTAAGTTCATTATCAAAGTACATATATGTCACCATATATGAGATTCATTTTCTTGTGAGCATTCACGTAAATAGAAAGAACAACAATAGAATATATGAAAACCCACACTCAATAATCTGTGGAATTCTTTGCCACAGGCAGCTGTGGAGGCAAAGTCTTTGTGGACATTTAAGGAAGAGGTTGGTAGATTCTTGATTAGTCAGGGCATGAAGGGATATGGGGAAAGGCAGGAGAATGGGTCTGAGAGGGAAATGAATCAGCCACGATGAAATGGCAGAGTAGACTCAATGGGCCAAATGGTCTAATTCTGCTCCTACATCTTAACGAGATAGACAAATAACCAGTATGCAGAAGTAAAGAAAATGTGCAAATACTAAAAGAGAAAAAAACAATGAAATAGTAATAAGTGATGATAACGTATTGAGAACCTGAGATGGAGAGACCCTGAAAATGAGCCCAGAGACTGTGGGAACTGTTCAGTGTTGGAGTGCATCAGCACCTTGCTAGGGTTGGTGGTAGAGGCAGATACGTTAGGGACATTTAAGAAGCTTGTAGGTAGGTATATTGATGAAACAAATGGAGGATAATGTAGGAAGAAGTGATTTGATGGATCTTAGAGACGGTTAAAAGGCTGGCTTAATATCACGGGCAAAAGAGTCTGTACAGTGCTATACTAGCTTCTATATTCTAATAACAGAATTGATCATGGATGGCAGGATAGAGATATGTCTGTACCAAAGGTGGTGTAAACAGCTCCTTCCCTCCGCTAACCTGCAGGTCACCATTGGGCAAAGTGTAGCACCTGCTTAGTCCCTGTTCAGGGTCGTGTGAAACTATGATAATGGCTGGGCTCACCCATCTTGGAAAAACACTGCCTAGTAGAAGGCAATGCAAACCACTTCCATGGAAAAATTTGACAAGAAGAACCATGATCATGGAAAGACCACGATCACCCATGCCATACGACATGGCACGTAATGATAATGATGTCATCATCGTCATCATGAGAAACACAAAGACAAAGGAAGCAATGAATCACTGAATTCTTCCTTCTCTAGAACTCAGCTTGCTTTCTGCATCCATCTGAGTTATTTTAAAGATTTTACTTCTACTGCCCAGCTAGAGGACCATGCTAATCATTTACTGTAAAGCAGTTGGTAAATCTTCAAACAAGCATCCCTGGTTTTGAGTCTTGTTGATGAGTTGTGCAGATTTACTTTACTTTTTTCATTGTTTTCTACTGGTATCAAGCAGGAATCCATGGGGAGGTTTCTCAATTGTGCTCTCCCAATTTTGCAGGACTTAGGGAAGTAACAGGTGCAACAGCAGACTCAGGCATAAAAGATTTAGGCCACAGACATAGGAGCAGAATTAGGCCATTCGGCCCATCGAGTCTGCTCTGCCATTCCACCATGGCTGATTTATTTTCCCTCCCAACCCCATTCTCCAGCCTTCTCACCATAACCTTTGATGCCCTGACTGGAATTGTTGGTGCCATTGCTCAAAGCTGGTATTATATCTTAAATTAATGATTAGTTTTATTTGTCACATGTACATTAAAACAAATAATGAAATGCACCATTTTGCGTCAATGACAACAGAGTCTGAGGATGTGCAGGGGGCATCCTACAAGTGTCACCATACTTCCGATAGTAACATAGCGTGCCCTCAGCCGACTAACCTAAGTGGTGGATCCCTGGACTGTGAAGTGCCTAGAGGAAACCTGTGTAGTCACACTGAGAAGATACAATTCCTTACAGACAGCGGTGGAGATTGCTGGCAACGTAAAGCCCGTGCACTAACCAGGCCACTCCATCGACCCTGGCATCTCACACCATGGTGAATGCCGATCAGCAGTTCCAATTTTAAACAGTCCCGGCACGCCTGGACTTCCGATTGATGACTTGCTGTTGACGACCCTGGTTGAAGACCGGAATTCCAGGCGTTGAACGCCAGACTCACTGGGCAGGAATTTCCTTCTGCTCCTTTCAAAGTGATCTCTTCATCATCTACAGCGGGGAGGTCGTAGGGCACTCAGTTCACAAGGATGACCCAGACATCCAAACATCTCTAATCCTCAGTCAGGCTGTGCCGCTGACCTTTCTATCCTTGGCTTTTCACACAGCTCTAATATAAGCTTGTGACACAGCTCATCAGTTTCCATGTAGGCACATTGCAGCTTTCTGGACACCAAACTGAGTTTGATAATACCTAGTAACCTTGTGAATATCTCGTGGAGGTTCCTTCTTCTTAATCCCTTTGCCTTTTCTACCTACCACCTCTCAGCTTCTCACAACATTCCCCCCCTCTCCCAAAATCCACCCCGCCCCTCACCTGGTCTCACCTGTCACCTGACCATTTGTACTCCCTCCCCTCCCCTCCCCTTCTTGCTCTGGGTTCTGCCCCTTTCCTGTCCAGTCCTGACGAAGAGTTTCCATCCAAAACCTTCTCCGTTTATTCTTCTCCATAGATGCTGCTTGCCTTGCGCATTGCTTGGGCTGACATAGGTGACCCAGAGCAGTGAGTGAGCCTGGCGGGTGGCTGACAAGGATTGGTTCAAGTCAAGTCACTTTTATTGTCATTTCGACCACAACTGCTGGTTCAGTACGTAGTAAAAATGAGACAATGTTTTTCAGGACCATGGTGTTACATGACACAGTACAAAAACTACACCGAACTATGTTAAAAAAAAACACAGAGAAAGCTACACTAGACTACAGACCTACACAGGACGGCATAAAGTGCACAAAAACAGTGCAGGCATTACAATAAATAATAAACAGGACAGTAGGGCAAGGTGTCAGTCTAATAGCATGGGGGAAGAAACTGTTACATAGTCTGGTTGTGAGAGCCCGAATGCTTTGGAGCCTTTTCCCAGATAGCAGGAGGGAGAAGAGATTGTATGAGGGGTGGGTGGGGTCCTTCATAATGCTGTTTCCTCTGTGGATGCAGCGTGTAGTGTAAATGTCTATAATGGTGGAATCTTCTCAGCTGACCTCACTATCTGCTGCAGGGTCTTGCGATCCGAGATGGTGCAATTTCCAAACCAGGCATTGATGCAGCTGCTCAAGATGCTCTCAATACAACCCCTGTAGAATGTATTGAGGATGGGGTGGTGGGAGATGGACTTTCCTCAGCCGTCGCAGAATGTGGAGACGCTGCTGGGCTTTCTTTGCTATGGAGCTGGTGTTGAGGGACCAGGTGAGATTCTCCATCAGGTGAACACCAAGAAATTTGGTGCTCTTTACGATTTCTACCGAGGAGCCGTCGATGTTCAGCGGGGAGTGGTCGCTCCGTGACCTCCTGAAGTCAACAACTATCTCTTGTGTTTTGTTCACATTCAGAGACAGGTTGTTAGCTCTGCACGGGTCTGTTAGCCATTGCATCTCCTCTCCGTAAGCTGACTCGTCTCTCTTGCTGATGAGACCCACCACGGTCGTGTCATCGGCGAACTTGATGATATGGTTTGAGCTGTGTGTTACAGCACAGTCGTGGGTCAGCAGAGTGAACAGCAGTGGACTGAGCACGCAACCCTGGGGGGCCCCCCATGCTCAGTGTGATGGTGTTGGAGATGCTGCTCTCGATCCGGTCTGACTGAGGTCTCCCAGTCAGGAAGTCTAGGATCCAGTTGCAGAGAGAGGTATTCAGGCCCAGTAGGCTCAGCTTTCCAATCAGTTTCTGAGGGATGTTTGTGTTGAATGCTGAAGTGTTTCTCTGAAGGGTTCAAGTGTCTACAGAAGCTGTCAACCTTCCCACTAATTTTATTTTTACAGCTGCACAGACCAATCATTGGACCGAGCAGGAAATTTTACATGGCCTGAAAACAGTGTGGCACTTTGAATTTTATTTTGAAAAATGCATACAATTAACATTTAGAATGAAAATTTTAAAAATCACATATTTTTGATTTCATTTATTAATTAAAAGATATAATAAAATACAGTACAACAAGGAAAATATTTTGCATTTTGTACACATGGTCCAGAGCAACACACACAAAATGCTGGAGGAACTCAGCAGGCCAGGCAGCATCGATGGAAAAGAGTAAACAGTTGACGTTTTGGGCCGAGACCCTGAATCTGTACTGACAATGCAGAGGAGAAGTCGGAGTGAGAAGGTGGGAGGAGGGGAGCACGAAGTACAAGGTGGTAGGCGATAGGTGAAACAGGGAGGGGGTGGGGAGGCAGTGAGGTAATGAGCTGGGAAGTTGATTGGTGAAACAAATAAACGACTGGAGAAGAAGGAATCTGATAGGAGAGAGGGAAAGGAGAGGAGAGGTGATGGGCCGGTAAGGAGATAAGATGAGAGAGGGAAACAGGAATGGGGAATAGTGAGAGAAAAGGGGGACGGGCACTTAACGGAAGTTTGAGAAATTGATGTTCATGCCATCAGGTTGGAGGCTACACAGACATGTTGCTGCTCCAACGCGAGTGCGGCTCCATGGTGGCAGTAGAGGAGGTTAGGGACTGACATGTTGGAATGGGAATGGGAAGTAGAATTGAAATGGGTGGCCACTGGTAGATACTGCTTTTTCTGGCGAATGGAGCAAAGATGCTCGGTGAAGCAGTCTCCCAATCTACATCAGGTCTCACGGATATACAGGAGGCCAACCAGGAGCACAGGACACAGCAGATGACCACACCGGCTGACTCGCAGGCGAAGTGTCGCCTCACCCGGAAGGACTGTCTGAAGCCCTGAACGGTAGTGAGGGAGGAAGCGTAGGGGCGGGTGTGGCACTTGTTTTACTTGCAAGGATAAGTCCCAGGAAAGAAATCAGCAGGAACTAGTGGACAAGACAGTCACGTAGGGAGCAATCCCTGCAGAAAGTGGGAAGTGAGGGGGTAAAGGAAAGATGTGCTTAGTGGTGGGATCCTGTTAGAGGTGGCAGGAAGATGGCTTTCATTATAGTTTGTAATTGTAGCTGAATATTTACTTGTCAGTCATACAACATTCTCTTTTCCAAATTCAAAACTGGTTGTGTTTCAAATAGCAACAAGGTAAAAAGTTTGCCTTTTTCTTAATTCATCATCAGGTACTCCATCATACAAGTGATTACATGGAAGTTGAGTGAGTCAAATAACAGTGCACGTATTGATGTCAAAACGTATAGATGCAAGCAGATCTTTCACTTTGTCACTCCAATAAACGGTACTGCCAGAATACTGTGACCACAACTTGTTAATTTTTGCTTTTGCATACTGCAGTTCTTCAGTTGTATTCAGAAAGATTTTGTGGGGGAATTTACAAAGAGATGCCAGATCTTCTAAAACCTCAGCGGGCCGGTGGCTTATTAACAAAGAGCTCCCAACATCCATTTTGTGTTTATTGTTACATATTGTTTATCGTTATTATTATACCGGCTGTGTGCTGAACAAAAACACAACAGCGCCCCTTTCACCTCAAACGTCTGAAGAAGTTTGGCATGAGTCCCCATGAGTAAATTTATTATTTAGAAATTTTATAGATTATATTCATTAAAGCATAATTACATGGCATTTCACAATTATATTAACATAATGCAGATTTCAAAATCATGTTAGCATAATTTCAAAATCATATTAACATTGTTCGGGTAGATGGAGCTCGTCAGCCTGGGAAGGCAGTCCATCTAAGAGAGGGAGAACTCTGATTTCAAACCTCCGCTGCCTTGTGGCCATACCCACTCATGGGAAAGGCTTCGGGAGTAAACCCTGAGGACAAATCCAGAGCTGGAGTCCCTGAGGCAGTCTGACGTTGCCTTCACCCTCGTTCTGGCATCTCCTGCGGCGTCACTGGTGCCAAGATGTATTGGCCCTTGACTTTCCCTTGGACAACATCGGTGGCTTGGAGAGGGGAGACTTGTTGCTTGGGCAAATGCTGATCTTCCATACAACCTTGCCCAGGCCTGCACCCTGGAGAAGACTTTCCAGGCGCCCATCCATGGTTTTGTGAGACTAACGTATGCCATACATTAACATTATATAAAAGGAAACTGAAAATGCACGGCAACAAAGGCTACGTGTACGGAAGCATTTCAGTCACTGAGCAACAGGAGGAAACCGGAGGTCCATGAACCAGTCAGCATCCGAGATCAGAAGTAGGGAGGGTCAGCAATTTAAAATTCCTTAGTGTTATTATTTCAGAGAATCTCTTCTGAGCCCAGCATGTAAGTGCAATAATGAAGAAAGCATGGAAGCGCCTTTACTTCCTTAATAGCTTGTGAAGATGACATCCAAAACTTTGACGATGGAGAGTATGCTGACTGGTTGCATCACAGCTTGGTATGGAAACGCTAATGCCCTCGAACAGAAAATCCTATAAGAAGTAGAGGATATGGTCCTCTCCATCACTGGTAAAGTGCTCCCCACCATTGAACACATCTACACGGAGCACTGTTGCAGGAAAACACCATCCATCATCAGGGACCCCTACCACCCTGGACATGCTCTCTTCTCACTGCTGACATCAGGAAGAAGGTACAGGAAACTCAGGACTCACATCAGCTGATTCAGGAACAGTTATTACCCCTCAACTATCAGGCTCTTGAACCAAAGGGGATAACTTCAGTCACCCCAACATTGAAACGCTCCCACATTTCCACCCAGGGGAAAAGTTATTGGCTGGGCCCTGAATCTATGCCTCTTATTATTTTGTACAATTCTATCATGTCACCGTTCATATTCCTGGGAATGAGAGGGTTAACATTAACACTGCAGCACAGAAAAAAGACCCTTCAGCCCATCTAGTCTGTGTTGAACTATTAATCTGCCTAGTCCCATCAACTGAACCATAGATGTGAATACCCTTCCCAACCATGTACCTATCCAAAGGTCTCTTAAACATTGACATCGAGCCCTCATCTGCCTCTTCCAGTTGCAGATCATTCCACACTTTCAACACCCTCTGAGTGAAGCATTTCCCACTCATGTTCCTGTTAAACATTTAATCTTTTACCCATAACTTCTGATGGCCTCATGACTTCCAGTTCTGGTCTCAGTGGAAAAAGCCTGCTTGCATTTACCCTATCTACACCCCTCAGAATTTTGTACACCTCTATCAAATCTCCCCCCCACCATTCTTCCACACTCAAGGGAATAAAGTCCTAACATTTTCAACTCTCGCTATAACTCAGGTCCTCGACTCTAGACCACACCTTGTAAAATTTCTCTGCACTCTTTCAATATTATTAACAAAACTTCACACAATACTTCAAATTAGGCCTCACCAACACCTTACACAACTTAAACTTAACATCCAAACTCCTGAAGGTCAATGTGCCAAAAGCTTTATTTATGACCCTGTCTACCTCTGACACCACTTTTAACAAATTATGGACCTGTTTTCCTGATCTCTTTGTTCCACCATACTCCTCAGTTCCTGCCTGCTCACCATGCAATTCTTACTAAGTGCTCCCAAAGTGTAAAACCCCTCACTTGTCTGCATGAAACTCTATCTGCCATTTCTCATCCCATTTGTCAGCTGATGTAGATCCCTGTGATAGCCTCCTCGCTGTCTACTACAGCCCCAATCTTAGTGTCATCGGCAAATTTGCTGATCCAGTTAACCACGTTATCATCCAGATCATTAATATAGATGACAAACAACAAGAGACCCAACACCAGTCCCTGCAGAACTCCACTAGTCGCAGGCCTTCAGTCAGAGAGGCAACCATCAACCAGCGCTCTCTGACTTCTCCCGCAAAGCCAATCTCTAATCCAATTCACTACTTCATCATGAATACCAAGCAGCTGATGTTTCTTGACCAGCCTCCCACGTGGGACTTTGTCAAATGCCCTTCTGAAATCTATGTTGACAACACCCACTGGCTCGCCTTCATCCACTGTCCTGGTAACTTCCTCGAAAAACTCTGTAAGACTGGTTAGACATGACCTACCATACACAAAGCCATGTTTACTCTCCTTGTCTATCCAAATATTTATATAACAAGTCCCTTAGAATACCTTCCAACAACTTACCCACAACTCAGCAGGTCGGGCAGCATCTGTTGAAATGAGTAGTCAATAAACTTCATGAGCAGTTGACTGCTCGTTTCAACGGATGCTGCCCGACCTGCTGGGTTCATCCAGCTTGTTTGTACGTGTTGATTTGACCACAGCATCTGCAGTGTACTTTGTGTTTCCCACAACTGATGACAGGCTCACCAGCCTATAATTTCCTGGTCTATTCTTAGAGCCTTTCTTAAACAATAAGACAGCGTTAGCTATCCTCCAATCCCATTGCAATTTGCCTATCACCACAATAGGTCAACGCAGGCACAATCTCAATGACTCTCCACATGGCTTTAGACCACCTGGACAACACAAACACCTATGTCAGGATGCTGTTCATTAACTACAGCTCAGCATCCATACCTCCTTCTGCAAGTGGATCCTCAGTTTCCTAACCGGAAGACCACAGTCTGTGTGGATTGGTGATAACGTCTCCTCCTCGCTGACGGTCAACACTGGTGCACCTCAGGGGTGTGTGCTTAGTCCACTGCTCTTCTCTCTAGATACACATGACTATATGGCTAAGCATTGCTCAAATACCATCTACAAATTTGCTGACGATACAACCATTGTTAGTAGAATTCCAGGTGGTGATGAGAGGGCATACAGAAGTGAGATATGCCAACTAGTGGAATGATAGCGCAGCAGCGACTTGGCACTCAATGTCAGTAAGACGAAAGAGCTGATTGTGGACTTCAGGAAGGATAAGACGAAGGAAAACATACCAATCCTCATAGAGGGATCAGCAGTGGAGAGAGTGAGCAACGTCAGGTTCCTGGGTGTCAAGATCTCCAAGGATCTAACCTGTTTCCAGCATATTGATGTAGTCATGAAGAAGGCAAGACAGAGGCTATACTTTATTAGGAGTTTGAAGGGATTTGGCATGTCAACAAATACACTCAAAAACTTCTATAATTGTCCCGTGGAGAGCATTCTGACAGGCTGCACCACTGTCTGGTATGGGGGGGGGGGACCAAAAGAAGCTGCAGAGGGTTGTAAATCTAGTCAGCTCCATCTTGGGTACTTGCCTACAAAGTACCCAGGACATCTTCAGGGAGTGGTGTTTCAGAAAGGAAGCGTCCATTATTAAGGACCTCCAGCACCCAGGGCATGCCCTTTTCTCACTGTTACCATCAGATAGGAGGTACAGAAGCCTGAATGTACACAGTCAATGATTCAGCAACAGCTTCTTCCCCTCTGCCATCTGATTCCTAAATGGACACTGAAGCTTTGGACCTCACTTTTCTTTTAATATACAGTATTACAAATAATGCATAATTTTGAAGATCTATTCAATACACGTAATTGATTTACTTGTTTATTTATTATTATGTTTTATTTTATTTATTGTTATTTTTTCTCTCTCCTAGATTATGCATTGAATTGAACTGCTGCTGCTAAGTTAACAAATTTCACGTCACATGCTGGTGACAATAAACCTGATTCTGACTCTGATTCTCCAATCTCTATCACCTCACCTGTGGATCAGGGTGCTTTAAATGTCTCTGCTAGGACCCTTCAACTTCTGTACTTGCCTCCCACAGGGTCTGAGAGAACCCTGGGGATTTATCACCCTAATTTGCCTCAAGACAGCAAATACCTCCTTCTCCTCTGACACTGCTGCTTTTAAGACACCCTCCCCCCACCCACCCGAGCTTTTCGACTGTGTGCATAGACAACCACTCTGATCTTCCAGAGGACCAATTTTGTCCCTTGCAATCTTTTTGTTCTTAACGTTTCTGTAGAATCTATTGGGATTCTCCTCCACAAGAATTATGAAGAGTGCATGATGGCTTCGGGCCTGTACCCGCTGGAATTTATCTGGGATATCTCATTGAAACCTCTAGAATATTCAAGTTACGATGCATGTGAATGTGGAGATGTTTCTAAATATGGGTGAATCTGGAACCAGTGGGCACAGCACACTTGAACAGAGATGAGGATGAATCTATGGAATTCATTGCCACTGATGGCTCTAGAGACCAAGTCATTAGGTGTACTTAGAAACATAGAAACATAGAAAAACTACAGCACAATGCAGGCCCTTCGGCCCACAATGCTGTGCCAAACATGTCCTTACCTTAGAAATTACCTAGGGTTACCCATAGCCCTCTATTTTTCTAAGCTCCGTGCACCTATCCAGGAGTTTCTTAAAAGACCCTATTGTATCCACCACCACCATCGCCGGCAGCCCATTCCATGCACTCACCACTCTCTGCGTAAAAAACTTACCCCTGACATCCCCTCTGTACCTTCTTCCAAGCATCTTAAACCTGTGTCCTCTCATTCCAGCCCTCGGATAAAGTCTCTGACTATCCACACGATTAATGCCTCTCACTCCAAACAATTGGTTTATTGATCATTACATAAGGCTTCTCTGTAATGATCAACTCCTTCCCCTCTCCTTTCCCTTATTTTCCCAGCCATGATTCCCCTCACCCTGTCCCCTTCCCGCTCTCAGTCCACAATAGAGACCCATATCAGAATCAGGTTTATCATCACTCACATATGTTGTGAAATTTGATTTGTTTTTCTTGGCAACAGTACAGTGCAATACATAAAATTACTACAGTATTATGCAAAAGTCTTAGGCACCTTAGCTATAAAATATGTACTGTATGTACTGTATTTGTAGAATACTCAATATGACACAGTTGTTTATTAAAATTGGCTAGGTGTACTTCTTACATAAAACACGGGAACTGATGTTTTTTTGCCAGAATTACAAGAGATGAATGTCAATAGATCACAGATTCAGAAAGTTAGGTGGGTAGAAGAAGGACAGTGGCTTTTAGTTTATTGTGTCATTAGTAGTGTTGTCTTCCCACACTCTTTCACAAACAAATCTGGAACAAGAAATGTCAACCAAAAGATACATTCATCGAGCAAATATTCAAGCATACAAGAGATTCTGCAGATGCTGGAAATCCAAAGCAGAACACATAAAATACTGGAGGAACTCAGCAGGTCAGGCAGCATCTATGGAAATAAACAAACAGTTGACGTTTCAGGCCAAGACGCTTCTTCATTTTAGCCTGTGAGAATGCATTTATATTAGAGAGCTATCTGAAATGATAACAGATCTCTCAAACTGTGCATTTCTAAGCGTTTGATCATATAACATTGGAAAATCTGAAGATACAGTTGAATAGAAACAACAAGCAACACATGCAGAGGAACTCAGCAGAGACAGGCAGCATCCGTTGAAAGAAGCAGTCAACATTTCGGGTCGAGACCCTTCGTCAGGACGTCCTGAAACCCGAAAGGTTAACTGCTTCTTTCAACGGATGCTGCCCGACCTGCTGAGTTCATCCAGCTTTTTTGTACGTCTTGATTTAACCACAGCATCTGCAGTGCACTTTGTGAGGAACTCAGCAGGCCAGGCAGCATCTACAGAAAAAAGCACAGTTGATGTTTTGGGGCAGGTCGTGGCTAAATGATTTCCAGCATTTGCAGATTTCCTCTTGTTTGTGAATAGAAACTTCTCTAAGCTTTATAGATTAAACAGAAATACAGTGATTTGTTTCCATTGGGTACTCAGTGGCTATTTTATTAGGGACACCTGCTTGTTACTGCAAATACCTAATCAGCCAATCACGTGGCAGCAACTCAGCACATGAAACGATGCAGACAAGAAACCAGTATGACAGAGCTGAGGATGAGCCAGCACATTTACAAGTAATGGGAAGGACAAGCCAGTGATTGGGTACATATGCAAACAGAGCAAAGAGTTAAATTGTACCACAGAGGCAAAATTCAAAAGGGTGAAGAATGCAGGACTGAAGGTGCTGTACTTGAATGAGAAGAGCATTCAGAATAAGGTGGATAAACTCGGCGCAATTAGGGATTGGTCAATACGACATTGTGGACATTACTGAGTCGTGGCTGAATGAAGGGCATAGTTGGGAGCTTTACATCAAAGGATATTTTTTGTATAGAAAGGACAGGCAGGAAGGCATAGGAGTGGTGTGACTCTGTTGGTAAGAGATGGAATTAGATCTTTGGACAGAGGTGACATAGGGTCAGAGGATGTTGAGCATTTGTTGGTGGAGTTAAGAATCTGTAAGGGTAAAAAAATAATTATGGGAATCATACGGAGGCCTCCAAACAGTCGGGCTAAGATTGCAAAGGGAGCTGGAAAAGGCATGAAATAAGGGTAATGGGGGACTTCAATATACAAGGGGATTGGGAAAATCAGGTTGGTGTTGGATCACAAGAGAGGGAACTTGTTGAATGCCTACGAGATGGCTTTTCAGAGCAGCTTGTGCTTGAGCCTTCTTGGGGAAAGGCAATCTCAGACTGGGTGTTGTGTAATCACCCAGATTTTATTAGGAAGCTTAAGGTACAAGAACTATTAGGATGTAGTGATCATAATATGATTGAATTCATACTGCAATTTGAGAGGGAGAAGCCCAAGTCACATGTATCAGTATCGCAATGGAATAAAGCGAATTACAGAGGCATGAGAGAAAGGAGCTCGCCCAGGTGGACTGGAGGAGGATACTGGCGGTGATGACGGCAGAGCAGAGATGGCTGAAGTTTCTGGGAATAGTTCACATGGCACAGGATAGAATTGTCCCATAGAAGAAGTAGTTCTCAAATGGCAGGTGTAGGCAACCATGGCTGACAAGGGAGGTTAAGGACTGCATAAAAGCCAAGGAAAGGGCATATAATGTAGCAAAGTTGGATGACTGGGAAGCTTTTAAAATCCAACAAAGGGCAATACAAGAGCTGTAAGAAGGGAATAGATGAAATATGAGGGAAAACTAGCCAATAACATAAAGCAGAAAGCCTAGAGATTTTCCAGTTATATGAAGAGTAAAAGGGAGGTGAGAATTGATATTGGACACTGGAAAATGATGCTGGTGAGATAGTAATGGGGGACAAAGAAATGGCAGATGGACCTAATGGGTACTTTGCATCAGTCTTCACTGGGGAAGACACCAGTAGTGTGCCAGAGGTCCGTGAGTGTCAGGGTGCAGGAGTGAGTGCCATTGCTATTACAAAGGAAAAAGTGCTAGGCACACTTAAAGGTCTTAAGGTGGATAAGTCACCTGGACCAGATGGACTACATCCCAGTGTCCTGAGGTAGGTTGCTGAGGAGATAACAGATGCATTGGTCATGATCTTTCAAGAATCACTTGATTCTGGCATGGTCCCAGAAGATTGCAAAGGTCACTCCATTCTTTAAGAAGGGAAGAAGGCAAAAGAAATTAATTCATAGGCCAGTTAGCCTAAAGTCAGTGGTTGGAAAAGTGTTGGAAACCATTATTAAAGATGAGGTTTCGGGGTACATGGAGACTAATGGTAAGATTGTGATTGTTATATGGTTATATGGTTATATAAATCAAAGTCAGCATGGTTTCTGTAAAGGGAATACTTACTTAACAAATCTGCAGAATGCTCTGTCACAGGCTGGGGGAGGCCAGGTGTGTGGGCATATTTAAGGTGGAATTTGATTTTTTCCTGATCAGTCAGGGCATCAAAGGTTATGGCGAGATGGAAAGTGTATGAAGTTGAGTGGGATGTGGGATCAGCCATGATGGAATGGCGGAGCAGACTTGATGGGCTGAATGGCCTAAT
Organism: Hypanus sabinus; assembly: GCF_030144855.1. Classification (NCBI taxonomy): domain Eukaryota; kingdom Metazoa; phylum Chordata; class Chondrichthyes; order Myliobatiformes; family Dasyatidae; genus Hypanus; species Hypanus sabinus. The sequence continues at coordinate 10,329,907 of NC_082715.1, forward strand.
TCTACTCCTATGTCTTATGGTCTTGTGGTCTAAGGTCAAGACCAATCATCAGTATGGGGAGGAAATGTGATCTAAGTGACTTTGCCTGTTGAATGATTGTTGGTGCCAGACAGGGTGGTTTGTGCCACGAGCCCGGCAGGCCTACATGGTGACCCACAGCCCGTTGGGCTCTCAGGATTCTAGAGTACCAGTATTTATTAATTGGTGTCTTAACTACTGTTGATAAGCCATTGTGCTTTGTGTTTAATCTTGAGGTTTATTTTGACTGGCATGGGTTTTCAGCCAACTGTGATAATTTAAAGCAGACTCCTGATTAAGCATGTATTGCAGGGTCCTTGTTTTAAGACTGATACGTTTCATGGTGTCGCTCAGCCTTGCCAGCAATGATCTGTTGGAATCCTTATGTATTAGTTCTTGTTTCTATCTCTGTATGGGAGTCTGCGTTTCCTCCACACCCGGGGTCAGTCACTGTCCGTACTCACCGTGACAGAGTCTGTCGTCCCTCCGCACCCGGGGTCAGTCACTGTCCGTACTCACCGTGACAGGGTCTGTCGTCCCTCCGCACCCGGGGTCAGTCACTGTCCGTACTCACCATGACAGGGTCTGTCGTCCCTCCGCACCCGGGGTCGGTCACTGTCCGTACTCACCGTGACAGGGTCTGTCGTCCCTCCGCACCCGGGCTCAGTCACTGTCCGTACTCACCGTGACACAGTCTGTCATCCCTCCATAACCAGGGTCAGTCACTGTCCGTACTCACCGTGACAGAGTCTGTCGTCCCTCCGCACCCGGGGTCTGTCACTGTCCGTACTCACCGTGACAGGGTCTGTCGTCCCTCCGCACCCGGGGTCAGTCACTGTCCGTACTCACCATGACAGGGTCTGTCGTCCCTCCGCACCCGGGGTCAGTCACTGTCCGTGTCCGTACTCACCGTGACAGGGTCTGTCGTCCCTCCGCACCCGGGGTCAGTCACTGTCCGTACTCACCGTGACACAGTCTGTCGTCCCTCCGCACCCGGGGTCTGTCACTGTCAGTACTCACGGTGACAGAGTCTGTCATCCCTCCGCACCCGGGGTCTGTCACTGTCCGTACTCACCATGACAGGGTCTGTCGTCCCTCCGCACCCGGGGTCAGTCACTGTCCGTACTCACCATGACAGGGTCTATCATCCCTCCGCACCCGGGGTCAGTCACTGTCCGTACTCACCGTGACAGAGTCTGTCGTCCCTCTGCACCCGGGGTCGGTCACTGTCCGTACTCACCCTGACAGAGTCTATCGTCCCTCCGGACCCGGGGTCGGTCACTGTCCATACTCACTGTGACAGAGTCTGCTGTTCCTCCACACCTGGGTTCAGTCGTTGCTAGTGCACACTGTGCAAGGTTTGAGTATCTCGGAAATTACTGACCTCCTGAGAGTTTCACGAACAAGTCTCTAGAGTTTACAGAGAATGGTGTGAAAACAATAAACATCCAGAGAGCGGTAGTTCTGCGAATGAAAATGCCCTGTTAATGAGAGAGGTCAAAGGAGAATGGCCAAACTGGTCAAAAGCACGTGTCAAACCTTGAGCGGATGGGCTACAGCAGCAGAAGACCATGAACATACACTCAGTGGCCAATTTATTCGGTACAGGAAGCACCCAATAAAATGGCCACTGAGTGTAAACAAAATCTGTACGATTATCACAAATATATTTGCAAAAAACAGTATGATATATTTAAAATTCACAGTTCCAGCTGATTAATGGTAAACATTATCCTACTCTGTGCTCCCAGCTCATCCTACAGCTGTTAATTTGCTTTGGTTTATTTTTAGAAATGTCTGAATGTTTTCTTGCTCAAAGAAATGAGTTTGATAATTAAAACTCAGTAAATTGCACACTTTTGAATAAAACAATAGCTGGTGTTACAAATTAGCACCATGTTCAAACATTACAGAATAGATTAAGTGCCATTTATACAGGAAAACATTTAAAACATCTTCAGAGGTCAACGGGCAATTCCTGTGCTTAATATATTGTGGGATAATTCTCTAACACTGCACTCAAAAGCAAGGATATTCTCCACAGGGTTTATTTTGTCCAAATATGTTTTCTCATACTTGTGCCAGCTGGTGGTGTATTGGTATCAGCACCAGACTTCAAGGTGAGTGTTCCTGGGTTCGAATCCAACTAGCTCCTTGAAAACTTGCCATCTGTGCTGAGTTTAGCGTTGAGCTAGCAACACGGCCTCGTTAAAAAAACAAAGAAATGTCAAGGTTGCTGCCCGATGTGCCACAAGGTGCGGAAAGGGATTACAATTTTCATACAACTTGTATTTCTTAACATAAAGTAGATCTGATCCCAGTCAAAGAATCTTGCTATTTGATTTAACATTAAATAATTCTATACCTGCCCAAAACTCTGAAAACCTTTGAAACTGAGGTAACACTCTGGCTCGGCCAGCACATGTTCGTCTGGGGGAAAACAACTTCTGGCCCCGCGAAATTGAGAAACCTCATCTGTGTGGATGCTGTGTGATGTGTTGCCCAGTTACAAATCAGCACCACAAAATATCAGACAGTACACCATATGCAATTAAATGATTGAACTTCATAAATCTTAATCTGAATATAGGGTTAGTAAAGAAAATAAAATGAAAAAAGGGCCCATTTTAAGGAAAAAGTCAAAAGTTCATTTTGGGACTCACTGCTGCAGCTATGCTTCAGCCATCAACCTCCTCCAAGCATCACTGAACCTTAGAACCTCACTCCCGGTCCACTCCGTCCGGTGCTCTACCAGCTCTCTCCACACTCGTCTTCCTTCTTCTTCTCTCCCTGACAAAAGACTACGAAAATCTCTCTTCCAGATTCACAAGAAAGAACAACCTTTCTCCCAATGGATAACATACATTCCAAAGCCCCGTTATCCCTGGTCATAACCCAGTCATTGCTGCTACAGAGAAACCATTACATCAGCAGTGAAACCTTACAGCATGTTACACTGATAATACCACATTGGTTAATCATTATTATTTCATATTTTGTTGGAAAATAGAAGGCTATTTTTCATCAGTGCGAAAAGTAGTGGATACGGTCCAGTCTATCACAGGTAAAGCTCTCTCCACCATTGAGCACATTTATATGAGACACTGTCGCAGGAAAACAGCATCCATCACTAGGGACCCCACCACCCATGCTCTCTTTTCACTGAAGCCATCAGGAAGAAGGCACAGGAGCCTCCGGACTCATCCCATCAGTTTCAGGAACAGTTATTACCCCTCAGCCAATAGGCTGTTGAACCAGAGGGGCTAACTTCACTCTACTTCACTTGCCTCATAATTGAAATGTTCCCACAACCTTTGGACTCACTTTCAAGGACTCTTCATCTCATGTTCTCAATATTCATTGCTTATTTATTTATTATTAATATTTCTTCTCAAACACAGTTGTCTTCTGCATTCTGGTCTGCCTTTTGTTGATTCTGTTATGGTTGTTATTCCATTGATTTATTGAGCATGCCTGAAAGAAAATGAATCTCAGAGTAATATATGATCACATATATGTAATCCGGCTGGTGGCATAGTGCTATCAGCGCTGGACTGCGGGACGAGAGGTCCGAAGTTCGAATCCGGCCGGCACCCTTTCATGCTCTCCATCCGGCCTGGGTTGAGTGACGAGCTAGCAACTCAACCTCGTTAAAAAAAAAACCTGGAGAGGGATGGGCCACGCCAGTTCTCAGATGCCCAAGACACCCCATACGATGAGCAATCACCAAAAAGATCGGTGCCAAAGCCTTGTCATGATGGTGCCCCGACAACTCGGGAGTTAAGGATGCGCACACACACACACACACAAACACACACACACACACGCGCACACGCACACACACACACACACACACACACACACACACACACACACACACACACACAAACACACACACGCACACACACACACACACACACACACACACACACACACACAAACACACACACACACACACAAACACACACACAAACACACACGCACACACACACACACGCACACACACACACAACACACACACACACACACACACACACGCACACACACACACACACACAAACACACACACACACACACACTCACACACAAACACACACACACACACACACACACGCACACACACACACACACACACACACACACACACACACACACACACACACACACAAACACACAAACACACATATGTAATTACTTACTAAAATTAATTTTGAAGTACTTTGAAAGGTATGTAATTACTTATTTTGGTATCAATTAAGTTGTCATTTGGCCCAATGATCACTGTAGACTTACTCTGTGACATTAAGTTGGTTTAGTCCAGATGGCCCAGTTTGGTAGAAATTAAATTGGCTCATACTGACAGCACCACGAATAGCTGAGGAACCAAGGGAATAATTCGTCCTCAGTTTACTGATTTTGTCTATGAGCTTCCATCATTATAGATAAACAGTTGAATGTTCCTCATACAGCTCCATATATACTCAGTGGCCCTTCATTAGATACCTCCTTACCAAATAAAGTGGCCGCTGAGTGTTTGTTCATGGTTGTCTGCTGCTGTAGCCCATCCACCTGAAGCTTCGATCTGTTGTGTGATCGGAGATGCTCTTCTGCACCCTTCTATTGTACCACCTGGTTATCTGAGTTACTGTAACAATCCTGGAGGCTTGAATCTGGTTCCGCACTTTTTAGTTGCGTTGTTCGATTTCAGTTCGATCCCGTAACTAAAATACTTTCTTACCACACTTTGATTCAGACAGACAAACATACTTTATTGATCCCGAGGGAAATTGGGTTTCGTTACAGCTGCACCAACCAACAATAGTGAAGAAATAGAGCAATATAAAACCATAAATAATTAAATAATAATAATTTAATCGTGCCAAGTGGAAATAAGTCCAGGACCAGCCTATTGGCTCAGGGTATCTGACACTCTGAGGGAGGAGTTGTAAAGTTTGATGGCCACAGGTAGGAATGACTTCCTATGATGCTCAGTGTTGCATCTCGGTGGAATGAGTCTCTGGCTGAATGTACTCCTCTGCCTAACCAGTACATTATGGAGTGGATGGGAGTCATTGTCCAAGATGGCATGCAACTTGGACAGCATCCTCTTTTCAGACACCACCGTCAGAGAGTCCAGTTCCACCCCCACAACGTCACTGGCCTTACGAATGGGTTTGTTGATTCTGTTGGTGTCTGCTAACCTCAGCCTGCTGCCCTAGCACACAACAGCAAACATGATAGCACTGGCTACCACAGCCTGGTAGAACATCCTCAGCATCGTCCAACAGATGTTAAAGGACCTCAGTCTCCTCAAGAAATAGAGATTTGCTGCTATTTTTGCCTGATGATACACACTCAGTAACCAATTTATTAGGTACTTCATGTAAGAAGATACAATTCTGTACATCAGTGATAAAACATGTGTGATTATTTGAGTTATGTCCTGTCAGCTCCTGTCACTTCTCTCATTAATAAAGTGTTTTCACCCTGGGAACTGCTGCTCACTAGATTTTTTTTTTGTTTTTCACACCATTCTCTGTAAATTCTAGAAATGCTGCACATGAAAATCCCAGGAGATCAGCATTTTCTGAGATACTCCGATCACGCTGTCCGGCACCAGCAACCATTTCATGGTCAAGGTCGCTTAGATCGTCAGCAAGTTTGCTGATGATACTAAACTGGGTGGCAGTGTGACATGCGAAGAGGACGTTAGGAGAATACAGGGAGACTTGGATAGGCTGGGTGAGTGGGCAGATACTTGGCAGATGTCATTCAATGTGAATAAATGTGAAGTTATCCACTTTGGAAGCTGGAACAAGAGGGCAGAGTATTGTCTGAACGGTGTAGAGTTAGGTAAGGGAGAAATGCAAAGAGATCTCAGAGTCCTAGTTCATCAGTCAATGAAGGTGAATGAGCAAGTGCAACAGGCAGTGAAGAGGGCAAATGGAATGTTGGCCTTTATTACAAGGGGAATTGAGTACAAGAGCAAGGATGTCCTTTTGCATTTGTACAGGGCCCTGGTGAGACCACACCTGGAATATTGTGTACAGTTTTGGTCTCCAGGTTTAAGGAAGGACATTCTGGCAATTGAGGAAGTGCAGCGTAGATTCACTAGGTTGATTCCTGGGATGGCAGGGCTGTCTTACGCAGAGAGATTGGAGAGATTGGGCTTGTACACACTGGAATTGAGGAGATTGAGAGGGGATCTGATTGAAACGTTTAAGATAATTAAAGGATTTGATAGGATTGAGGCAGGAAATATGCTCCAGATGTTGGGAGAGTCCAGTACCAGAGGGCATGGATTGAGAATAAGAGGTCAGTTATTTAAAACAGAGTTGAGGAAGAACTTCTTCTCCCAGAGTGTTGTGGAGTTGTGGAATGCACTGCCTCGGAAGACGGTGGATGCTCTCTGGATGCTTTCAAGAAGGAGCTAGATAGATATCTGATGGATAGGGGAATCAAGGGATATGGGGACAAGGCAGGGACTGGGTATTGATAGTGAATGATCAGCCATTATCTCAGAATGGCGGTGCAGACTCGAGGGGCCGAATGGTCTACTTCTGCACCTATTGTCTATTGTCTATCACATTCCTTTCTACCTCTGAACAACAGCTGAACCTCTTGACTATGTCGGTATGCTTTTATGCATTGAGTTGCTGCTACATGATTGACCGATTAGATTCTTGGATTAATGAACAAGTGTAAGTTGTACCTAATAAAATGATCACTGAGTGTATAATTAGCAATGAAATAAGATTGTAAATTGGAGTTGCTTTTATAAGTTCACATACCTAACTGCTGGGGAGCCCTAAAGGTGGAAATTTCCACATTTATAAAATTGATTCTAATGTTACATTTATACTGTTCAATTACCAAACTTAAGTAAAATTTTGCATTAAATAATAATGAAAATAACTTATTTAAAGAGCTACCTTGGGTGACAGGTTGGAGATATGTCTCTACCAAAGGAGGTGAAAGACGCTCCTTCCCTCTACTATCCTGCGGGTCACCCTTGGACAAGGTGTAGCACCTGCTTAGCCACCGATCAGGATCACGTGAAGCCATGGGAGCAGGTGGTGGATGGTCATATGAGCAGCTGGTGCATATCATAGGTCCTGGTTATGTGACCACTGACACCAGGCAGACAATCTATGAAGAGTATTGATGATGTCTGGGCTCACCCATCTTGTAAAGACACTGCCCAGAAGAAGGCAATGGCAAACCACTTCTGTAGACAGCTTTGAGAAGAACTGTCAGGGTGAAGACTATGACTGCCTATGTCATAAACCATAGGCACACAATGAATGAATGAATGAATAGAGGAACTTATTTTATAATAATAACTCATTAATTGCAATTGCTATGATGGATTCAGTGCATGAGATCAACAGCGAGATCCAGTGGCCAGGAAGGTAGTTCTGCAATGCTTTCTGGAGAGCGAAGGGCATTCAAGGCACGGAAAAAGTCGTGTTTATCCACTGCAACCGCAGAAGATCCCAGTTTGTGTTGACTACTCTTACCACCAGACCAAGAGAGGTCAAGAGAGTGGGAACTGCTCCAGCGTAACAGCTTTTCCACTTTAAAAACTCTTTTACACAGGTGTCCTGTCATTGTTGAATTGGATGGATAGCCAGCATTTATAGGGCATTCTTCATACAAATGACTTCATTCAGAATCCTTTGCAATGGGATACAGTGCAAACATAAAAATGAAAGACAAAATTATATTAGTTAAAAGCAATTTTAAAATAAATAATTTTTGAGCTGGTGTTTAAAAGTGTGCACTGAGTCTACATCCTTAAAGTTTTAGGCACGGACTTCCACGGTTTAGAAGTGTGGTTCAAAAAAGCTGAGCTGCCAATTTTTTTTTGAGGCAGGTTGTTTAATGGTCACAAGGTTCAGTTGTAGTTTAGACCAAAAATCAGAATGGGGGCGAAAGATGATCTGAGTAATTTTGACTGCTGGTGCCAGATGGAGTGGTTTGAGTATTTCAGAAAACGCTGATCTCCCAGGATTTTCGCACAGCGCAGTCTCTAGAGTTCACAGGGAATGGTGCGAAAAGCAAAAAGCAGTAGTGATTAGTAGTTCTATGGGTGAAAATGCCTTGATAATAAGAGTGATCAGAGAATGGACAGACTGTTTCAAGCTGACAGGAAGGCGATAGTAACTCAAATAACTATTTTAAAGGAACGAAAGAAGAAAATTAGAGAGTTTGAGCAGGACTGACTTTGTGTTTGTTAAATGAAGGTATTTGAAATAACAGAAGTATCTACATAGAAAAAGGGCAGGATCAGTGATTCATGGCACAGGATGCAGTGGAAAAGATAAAGGTCAGAAATAAAAAGCATATAGTGAAGCATCAAAGAGCATCCAGCACTGATGAAGTGAAAATACGGCTTCTTCCTTTGAAGCCAATGTGATCTGTGCAGCAGACATAATTTGCTAACAGATGGTTAGAGGTTTTAGGAGATGACATAGTTCTTCCCTTTCATTTACTGCACCAGACCACTTCTGAATTAAATCACTAGCACTGAATTTTCCATTAAGGACATCTGCTCGGATCCGACATCTTTCCGTCTTAATGTTTGAAAATCCAAAACTAATGCAAGAGGAGGAGAAGCACTTTGAACTTCTATGAACAATTTCTGCTTGTGCCTTTCTGTAAACCATGACTCAGAAAACAACAAAAATAGTTTCAAATTTTGTGCTACAAAATAAAAATAATGAAATGTTTTGCCCAGAATTTACTAAAAGTCTCAATTCAATGTCATGTTATTACTTTGTGAGAGGAGAATACAGCATTCAATAAATTTATTTAACCCCACCTACCTCATCACAATGAGTCCCAATTGCATCATCAACACTGGCATTTTAAACAATAGTAAGACCATAAGACATAAAAGCAGAATTAGGCCATTCATCCCATTGAGTATAGTCTATTCTAACATGGCTGATTTATTTTCCCTCTCAATTCTATTCTCCTGATTTCTCCCCGTAACATTTGACTAAAGGGATTCCACCTCATCTCTGTTCTAAAGGGACATCCCTCTATTCTGAGGTTGTGCCTTCTGGTCCTAGACTCTCCCACTATAGAAGCATCCTCTCCAAATCCACTCTATCTAGCCCTATCAACATTTGGTAGGTTTCAATAAGATCCACAGTCATTTTCCTAAAGTCCAATGAATAAAGGCCCAGAGCCATCAAACATTCCTCATATGTTAACCCTTTTATTCCTGTGATAATTCCTGAACATTCTCTAGACCCGCTCTAATGGCAGCACATCCTTTATTAAAAAAGGGGTCCAAAGTTGTTCATAATACTCCCCATGCTGTCTAACCAATGCTATTTTAAGTCTCAGTGTTACATCCTCGGTTTTATATTCGGGCGCCATGGTAGTGTAAACAATTACCTGACGCTATTACAGCTCGGCATTGGGAGTTCAATTCCAGCGTCCTCTGTAAGGAGTCCATGAAAATCCTCCCCATGCTCCAGTTTCCTCCCTCGGTCTAAAGAGGGACCAGTCTGGTGATTGTAAATTGTCCTGTGATTAGGTTAGAGTTAAATTGGGGTTGTCAGGTTGGGGCAGCGCAGTTCAAAGGGCCAGAGGGGCCTACTGTTCATCGTATAATTAAATAAATAAATAAATATTCGTGTCCTCTCAAAATAAATGTTAACATTTTATTTCCTTTCCTTACTCAACCTGCAAGTTCACCTTTTGGGATTCCTGCACTGGGACTCCCAAGTCCCTTTACACCTACAGTTTCTGAATCTACTTCCCATTTAGGAAATAGTTTACACATTCTTTCCTCCTACCAAAGTGCATGCCCATTCACTTCCATTCATTGTAGCCCATCTGCCACGTATTCATCGTCACACCATCATTTTAGGGATGAACCAATTCCAGACAGTAATGTATTTCAGTAATGGTGATGAGAGGACGTACAGGAGTCTGATATATCAGCTAGTGGAGTGGTGTCGTAGGAACAACCTTGCACTCAACGTCAGTAAGACCGAAGAACTAACTGTGGACTTCAGAAAGGGCAAGACAAGGGAGCACACACCAGTCCTCATAGAAGGATCAGAAGTGGAAAGTGAGAGCAATTTCAAGTTCCTGGGTGTCAATATCTCTGGCGATCTATCCTGAACACAACTTATTGATGAAGCTATAAAGAAGGCATAACAGCAGTTATACTTTATTAGGAGTCTGAGGAGATTTGGTATGTCACCAAAGACACATAAATTTCTACTGTTGTTCCATAGAGAGTGTTTTAACTGGCTGCATCAATGTCTGGTATGAGAGTGGTGGGGCTACTGCACAGGATCAAAGTAAGCTGCAGAGATGTAGACTTAGTCAGCTCTGTCATGGGCGCTAGGCTCCGTAGTGTCCAGGACATCTTCAAGGAGCAGTGCCTCAAAAAGACAATGTCTATCATTAAGGACCACCATGACCCAGGTCATGCTTGTTCTCACTGTACCATCAGGGAAAAGGTATAGAAACCTGAAGGCACACACTCAATGATTGGGGAACAGCTTCTTCCTCTCTGTCATATGATTTTTGAATAGACACTGAACCCAGAGGCATTACCTCACTACATTTTCTTTCCATTTCTGTACTATTCATTTAACTATTTAATATATATACTGTACTTACTGTAATGCATGTCTTTTTCTATTCTATCTATTGTTTTGCAGCAGCAGTACAGTGCAAAACATGAAAAATCTATAAATGACAATAACATATATATTTAAAAGTAAATTAAAAGAAGTAGTGCAAACTAGCGAGGTAGGGTTTATTAATCAGAATTCAATGTTGATCCTGACAATTTGGTTTAGATGTCACTAAGCTTACTGTTGGCTGTTGCAAAGAGAAAACCCCCAAAGAGTTTCTGTGTTGTAGATCGGGACACAGAGCTGGTGGAGATGAAAACCTGTGATCAAAGCGACAAAGGGGACCATCAGCAGAGCTATTTAAATTATACTTACAAAATCTAATTTTAGGAATGAATCACAAATTCTAAAGTAATTTTCAGGGGAATAACTCATCTGCATAAATAAAACATTCTAATATGCACTCCCCTATTGACACAAATGTATATCAAGCATTGTAATTAGTGACCAACTGGCAGAGCAGCCAGTTAATGAGCAAAATCGCTTACTGCCTATGGAAACTGTTGATTGAGGTAACTACACTGCGGATCAATAGTTAAAGAAAAAAAAAACTATGCCCCTGTGCATAGGCTTATTTCTTTCCATTACAAGTGCTTCTCTGAGGATATACAACTATAATGAGTGCCATTATGGTATCTCCCCCTTAATGTGCTCTTCGGAATTATTTGGAATTATCCATCTCAGTTCCGGGGGAGAATTCCAGCAGCCTTCCCTGAGAACACACTGGCTATCACTCTGGAGGGAATGGAATTAGCTCCATCAGAGCATGTAATCAAAATATCTAGATGCTGCTTCGATAAGAGAGCGTGACTTCTGAGGATTGGCTGAGCAAGATGGAGCTTCCCTCTTTAGAGTGAAGGATAATGGGAGGCAACTTAACACAGGTGCACGAGCAATAAGAGGCATTGATTCAGCGGACAGCCAGTGATTTTCTACTCCCCAGCATGGAAATGACTAATAACAGGGCCATAATTTTAAGGTGTTTGCAGAAAAGTGTTGGGGGATGACAAAGGTGAGTTCTTCACACAGAGAGTGATTGATGTTTGGGACTTGCTGCCAGGACATTGCTAGCAATACACTCATTAGGGGCATTTCAGAAGTGTTAGATAGGTACATGAATGATAGAAAAATGGAGAACTATAAGACTACAAGATATGGGAGTAGAATTAGGCCATTTGGCCCATCAAGTCTGGTCTGCCATTCAATCATGTCTGATCCTTTTCTCCCCTGCTCAGCCCCACACCCCGGCCTTCTCCCGGTAACCTCTGATGCTGTGGCCAATCTAGAACAGATCAAGCTCTACCTTAAATACAACCAATGGCCTCATCTCCACAGCTGCCTGTGGAAACAAATTCAATCAATTCACCACCCTCTGGCTGAAGAAATTTCTCCACATCTCTGTTTTAAATGGACACCCTTCCATGCCGAAGCTGAGCCCTCTTGTTCTAGACCACCCACCATGGGAAACATCCTTTCCACATCTACTCTGTCTAAGCCTTTCAACATTCGAAAGGTTTCAATGAGATCCCCACTCATCCTTCTGAATTCCGGTGAGTACAGACCCAGAGCCATCAAACGTTCCTCGTATTCCCAGAATCATTCTTGTGAACCTCCTCTGAAACCTCTCCAATGCCAGTACATCTTTTCTTAGAGGAGGAGCCAAAAACTGTTCACAATACTCAAGGTGAGGCCTCACCAGTGCCTTATGAAGTCTCACCATCACATCACTGCTCTTGTAATATAGACCTCTTGAAATATAGACCTCTTGAAATGAATGCTAACATTGCATTTGCCTTCCTCACCACTGACTCAACCTGCAAGTTAATTTTTAAGAAGTTCTGCACAAGGAGTCCAACGCCCTCTGCAGCACAGATTTTTGGGTTTTCTAGCATTTAGAAAATAGTCTGGCCATTTATTTCCACTACCAAAGTGCATGACCATACATTTTCCAACATTGTATTTCATTTGCAACTTTCTTACCCATTCTCCTAATCTGTCCAAGTCCTTCTGCATCCTACCTGTCCCTCCACCAATCCTCGTATCATCTGAAAACTTGGCAAAAAAATGGTCTGCTCCATTATCTAAATCATTTAAATACAGCATAAAAAGAAGTGGTCACAGCACCGAAATCCACAGAACACCACTGGTATAACTGGGTATAACACCCCACAGCTTATCCACACCATTCCCAGGTACAACACCCCACAGCTTATCCCCAGCATTCCCGGGTTTAACACCCCACAGCTTATACCAACCACCCCCGAGTATAACACCCCACAGTTTATCCCCACCATTCCCAGGATTAACACCCCACTGCATATACCCACCATTCCAGAGTATAAGATCCCACAGCTTATCACCACCATCCCCGGGTTTAACACCCCACAGCTTATCCCCACCACCCCCGGGTATAACACCCCACACCTTATCCCCAGCAACCCCGGGTATAACACCTCACAGTTTATCCCCACCACCCCCGGGTATAACACCCCACACCTTATCCTCACCATCCCCGGGTATAACACCCCACAGTTTATCCACAACACCCCCGGGTATAACACCCCACAGATAATCCCCACCATCCCCGGGTATAACACCCCACACCTTATCCCCACCATCCCCGGGTATAACACCCCACAGTTTATCCCCACCACCCACGGGTATAACACCCCACATCTCATCCCCACCATCCCCGGGTTTAACACCCCACATCTCATCCCCACCATCCCCGGGTTTAACACCCGACATATTATTTCCACCATCCCCGGGTTTAACACCCTGCAGCTTATCTCCACCATCCCCGGGCATAAAACCCCACAGCTTGTCCCAACCACCCGTGGATATAACACCCCACAGCTTATCTCCACTATCCCCGGGTTTAACACCCCACAGCTTATCCCCACCATCCCCGGGTATAACACCCCACAGCTTAACCACACCATCCCCGGGTATAACACCCCACAGCTTGTCCCACCATCCCCGGATATAACACCCCACAGCTTATCCCCACCATCCCCGTGTATAACACCCCACAGCTTATCCCCACCATCCCCGGGTTTAACACCCCACAGCTTATCCACGCCATCCCCGGGTATAACACCCCACAGCTTATCGCCACCACCCCCAGGTATAACACCCCACAGCTTATCCCCACCACCCACGTGTATAACACCCCACAGCTTGTCCCACCAACCCCAGGTATAACACCCCACAGCTTATCCCCACCACCCCCGTGTATAACACCCCACAGCTTATCCCCACCATCCCCGGGTTTAACACCCCACATATTATCTCCACCATCCCCGGGTTTGACAGCCCTCAGCTTATCTCTACCATCCCCGGGCATAACACCCCACAGCTAATCCCCACCACCCCCGGGTTTAACACCCCACAGCTTGTCCCAACCACACATGGGTATAACACCCCACAGCTTATCCCCACCACCCCCGGGTATAACATCCCACATATTATCCCCACCAGCCCCGGGATTAACACCCCACATCTTATCCCCAACACACCTGGGTAAAACAGCCCACATCTCATCCCCACCATCCCCGGGTTTAACACCCCACAGCTTATACCCACCATCCCCGGGTATAACACCCCACATCTCATCCCCACCATCCCCGGGTATAACACCCCACAGTTTATCCCCACCAGTCCTGGGTATAACACCCCACAGCTTATCCCCACCTCCCCCGGGTATAACACCCCACAGCTTATCCCCACCATCCCTGGGTTTGACACCCCACAGCTTATCCCCACCAACCCCGGGTGTAACACCCCACAGCTTGTCCCTACCATCCCCGGGCATAACACCCCACATATTATCTCCACCATCCCCGGGTTTGACAGCCCTCAGCTTATCTCTACCATCCCCAGGCATAACACCCCACAGCTTGTCCCAACCACACATGGATAAAACACCCCACAGCTTATCCCCACCATCCCCAGGTATAACACCCCACAGCTTATCCCCACCACACTCGGGTATAACACCCCACAGTTTATCCCCACCATCCCTGGGTATAACACCCCACAGCTTATGCCCATCATCCACAGGTATAACACTCCACAGCTTATCCCCACCATCCACGGGTATAACACCCCACAGCTTATCCCCACCATCCCCGGGTATAACACCCCACAGATTATCCCCAACACACCTGGGTAAAACAGCCCACATCTCATACCCACCATCCCCGGGTTTAACACCCCACATATTATCTCCACCATCCCTGGGTTTGACACCCCACAGATTATCCCCACCATCCACGGACATAACACGCCACAGTTTATCCCCAACAGTCCAGGGTATAACACCCCACAGCTTATATCCACCATCCCCGGGTTTAACACCACACATCTCATCCCCACCATCCCCGGGTGTAACACCCCACATATTATCTCCACCATCCTGGGATTGACACCCCTCAGCTTATCTCTACCATCCCCAGGCATAAAACCCCACAACTTATCCCCACCAGTCCTGGGTATAACACCCCACAGCTTGTCCCCACCATCCACGGGTGTAACACCCCACATATTATCTCCACCATCCTGGGATTGACACCCCTCAGCTTATCTCTACCATCCCCAGGCATAAAACCCCACAACTTATCCCCACCAGTCCTGGGTATAACACCCCACAGCTTGTCCCCACCATCCACGGGTATAACACCCCACATATTATCTCCACCATCCCTGGGTATAACACCCCACAGCTTATACCTACCACCCCCGGGTTTAACACCCCACAGATTATCCCCACCATCCCCGGGTATAACACCCCACAGCTTATCCCCACCACACTCGGGTATAACACCCCACAGTTTATCCCCACCATCCCTGGGTATAACACCCCACAGCTTATGCCCACCATCCACAGGTATAACACTCCACAGCTTATCCCCACCATCCACGGGTATAACACCCCACAGCTTATCCCCACCATCCCCGGGTATAACACCCCACAGTTTATCCCCAACACACCTGGGTAAAACAGCCCACATCTCATCCCCACCATCCCCGGGTTTAACACCCCACATATTATCTCCACCATCCCTGGGTTTGACACCCCACAGATTATCCCCACCATCCACGGACATAACACGCCACAGTTTATCCCCAACAGTCCAGGGTATAACACCCCACAGCTTATATCCACCATCCCCGGGTTTAACACCCCACATCTCATCCCCACCATCCCCGGGTGTAACACCCCACATATTATCTCCACCATCCTGGGATTGACACCCCTCAGCTTATCTCTACCATCCCCAGGCATAAAACCCCACAGCTTATCCCACCCAGTCCTGGGTATAACACCCCACAGCTTGTCCCCACCATCCACGGGTATAACACCCCACAGCTTATACCCACCACCCCCGGGTTTAACACCCCACAGCTTATACCCACCATCCCTGGGTATAACACCCCACAGCTTATACCTACCACCCCCGGGTTTAACACCCCACAGATTATCCCCACCATTCACGGGTATAACATCCCACAGCTTATACCCACCATCCCCGGGTATAACACCCCACATATTATCTCCACCATCCCCGGGTTTGACAGCCCTCAGCTTATCTCTACCATCCCCGGGCATAACACCCCACAGCTAATCCCCACCACCCCCGGGTTTAACACCCCACAGCTTGTCCCAACCACACATGGGTATAACACCCCACAGCTTATCCCCACCACCCCCGGGTATAACATCCCACATATTATCCCCACCAGCCCCGGGATTAACACCCCACATCTTATCCCCAACACACCTGGGTAAAACAGCCCACATCTCATCCCCACCATCCCCGGGTATAACACCCCACATATTATCCCCACCATCCCCGGGTATAACACCCCACGGCTTATCTCCACCACCCCCAGGTATAACACCACACAGCTTGTCCCCACCACACTCGGGTATAACACCGCACAGTTTATCCCCACCATCCCTGGGTATAACACCCCACAGCTTATGCCCATCATCCACAGGTATAACACTCCACAGCTTATCCCCACCATCCACGGGTATAACACCCCACAGCTTATCCCCACCATCCCCGGGTATAACACCCCACAGTTTATCCCCAACACACCTGGGTAAAACAGCCCACATCTCATACCCACCATCCCCGGGTTTAACACCCCACATATTATCTCCAACATCCCTGGGTTTGACACCCCACAGATTATCCCCACCATCCACGGACATAACACGCCACAGTTTATCCCCAACAGTCCAGGGTATAACACCCCACAGCTTATATCCACCATCCCCGGGTTTAACACCACACATCTCATCCCCACCATTCCCGGGTGTAACACCCCACATATTATCTCCACCATCCTGGGATTGACACCCCTCAGCTTATCTCTACCATCCCCAGGCATAAAACCCCACAACTTATCCCCACCAGTCCTGGGTATAACACCCCACAGCTTGTCCCCACCATCCACGGGTATAACACCCCACATATTATCTCCACCATCCCTGGGTATAACACCCCACAGCTTATACCTACCACCCCCGGGTTTAACACCCCACAGATTATCCCCACCATCCACGGGTATAACATCCCACAGCTTATACCCACCATCCCCGGGTATAACACCCCACAGCTTATCCCCACCACACTCGGGTATAACACCCCACAGTTTATCCCCACCATCCCTGGGTATAACACCCCACAGCTTATGCCCACCATCCACAGGTATAACACTCCACAGCTTATCCCCACCATCCACGGGTATAACACCCCACAGCTTATCCCCACCATCCCCGGGTATAACACCCCACAGTTTATCCCCAACACACCTGGGTAAAACAGCCCACATCTCATCCCCACCATCCCCGGGTTTAACACCCCACATATTATCTCCACCATCCCTGGGTTTGACACCCCACAGATTATCCCCACCATCCACGGACATAACACGCCACAGTTTATCCCCAACAGTCCAGGGTATAACACCCCACAGCTTATATCCACCATCCCCGGGTTTAACACCCCACATCTCATCCCCACCATCCCCGGGTGTAACACCCCACATATTATCTCCACCATCCTGGGATTGACACCCCTCAGCTTATCTCTACCATCCCCAGGCATAAAACCCCACAGCTTATCCCACCCAGTCCTGGGTATAACACCCCACAGCTTGTCCCCACCATCCACGGGTATAACACCCCACAGCTTATACCCACCACCCCCGGGTTTAACACCCCACAGCTTATACCCACCATCCCTGGGTATAACACCCCACAGCTTATACCTACCACCCCCGGGTTTAACACCCCACAGATTATCCCCACCATTCACGGGTATAACATCCCACAGCTTATACCCACCATCCCCGGGTATAACACCCCACATATTATCTCCACCATCCCCGGGTTTGACAGCCCTCAGCTTATCTCTACCATCCCCGGGCATAACACCCCACAGCTAATCCCCACCACCCCCGGGTTTAACACCCCACAGCTTGTCCCAACCACACATGGGTATAACACCCCACAGCTTATCCCCACCACCCCCGGGTATAACATCCCACATATTATCCCCACCAGCCCCGGGATTAACACCCCACATCTTATCCCCAACACACCTGGGTAAAACAGCCCACATCTCATCCCCACCATCCCCGGGTATAACACCCCACATATTATCCCCACCATCCCCGGGTATAACACCCCACGGCTTATCTCCACCACCCCCAGGTATAACACCACACAGCTTGTCCCCACCACACTCGGGTATAACACCGCACAGTTTATCCCCACCATCCCTGGGTATAACACCCCACAGCTTATGCCCATCATCCACAGCTATAACACTCCACAGCTTATCCCCACCATCCACGGGTATAACACCCCACAGCTTATCCCCACCATCCCCGGGTATAACACCCCACAGTTTATCCCCAACACACCTGGGTAAAACAGCCCACATCTCATACCCACCATCCCCGGGTTTAACACCCCACATATTATCTCCAACATCCCTGGGTTTGACACCCCACAGATTATCCCCACCATCCACGGACATAACACGCCACAGTTTATCCCCAACAGTCCAGGGTATAACACCCCACAGCTTATATCCACCATCCCCGGGTTTAACACCACACATCTCATCCCCACCATCCCCGGGTGTAACACCCAACATATTATCTGCACCATCCTAGGATTGACACCCCTCAGCTTATCTCTACCATCCCCAGGCATAAAACCCCACAACTTATCCCCACCAGTCCTGGGTATAACACCCCACAGCTTGTCCCCACCATCCACGGGTATAACACCCCACATATTATCTCCACCATCCCTGGGTATAACACCCCACAGCTTATACCTACCACCCCCGGGTTTAACACCCCACAGATTATCCCCACCATCCACGGGTATAACATCCCACAGCTTATACCCACCATCCCCGGGTATAACACCCCACAGCTTATCCCCACCACACTCGGGTATAACACCCCACAGTTTATCCCCACCATCCCTGGGTATAACACCCCACAGCTTATGCCCACCATCCACAGGTATAACACTCCACAGCTTATCCCCACCATCCACGGGTATAACACCCCACAGCTTATCCCCACCATCCCCGGGTATAACACCCCACAGTTTATCCCCAACACACCTGGGTAAAACAGCCCACATCTCATCCCCACCATCCCCGGGTTTAACACCCCACATATTATCTCCACCATCCCTGGGTTTGACACCCCACAGATTATCCCCACCATCCACGGACATAACACGCCACAGTTTACCCCAACAGTCCAGGGTATAACACCCCACAGCTTATATCCACCATCCCCGGGTTTAACACCCCACATCTCATCCCCACCATCCCCGGGTGTAACACCCCACATATTATCTCCACCATCCTGGGATTGACACCCCTCAGCTTATCTCTACCATCCCCAGGCATAAAACCCCACAGCTTATCCCACCCAGTCCTGGGTATAACACCCCACAGCTTGTCCCCACCATCCACGGGTATAACACCCCACAGCTTATACCCACCACCCCCGGGTTTAACAA
Organism: Hypanus sabinus; assembly: GCF_030144855.1. Taxonomy (NCBI): domain Eukaryota; kingdom Metazoa; phylum Chordata; class Chondrichthyes; order Myliobatiformes; family Dasyatidae; genus Hypanus; species Hypanus sabinus. The sequence goes on from NC_082715.1 coordinate 10,349,659, forward strand.
CCCACAGCTTATACCCACCATCCCTGGGTATAACACCCCACAGCTTATACCTACCACCCCCGGGTTTAACACCCCACAGATTATCCCCACCATTCACGGGTATAACATCCCACAGCTTATACCCACCATCCCCGGGTATAACACCCCACATATTATCTCCACCATCCCCGGGTTTGACAGCCCTCAGCTTATCTCTACCATCCCCGGGCATAACACCCCACAGCTAATCCCCACCACCCCCGGGTTTAACACCCCACAGCTTGTCCCAACCACACATGGGTATAACACCCCACAGCTTATCCCCACCACCCCCGGGTATAACATCCCACATATTATCCCCACCAGCCCCGGGATTAACACCCCACATCTTATCCCCAACACACCTGGGTAAAACAGCCCACATCTCATCCCCACCATCCCCGGGTATAACACCCCACATATTATCCCCACCATCCCCGGGTATAACACCCCACGGCTTATCTCCACCACCCCCAGGTATAACACCACACAGCTTGTCCCCACCATCCCCGGGTATAACACCCCACAGTTTATCCCCACCATCCCTGGCTGTAACACCCCACAGCTTATCCCCACCATCCCCGGGTATAAAACCCCACAGCTTGTCCCCACCATGCCCTGGAATAACTCCCCACAGCTTATCCCCACCATACCCGGGTATAACACCCCACAGCTTATACCCACCATCCCCGGGTATAACACCCCACATCTCATCCCCACCATCCCCGGGTATAACACCCCACAGTTTATCCCCACCAGTCCTGGGTATAACACCCCACAGCTTATCCCCACCTCCCCCGGGTATAACACCCCACAGCTTATCCCCACCATCCCTGGGTTTGACACCCCACAGCATATCCCCACCAACCCCGGGTGTAACACCCCACAGCTTGTCCCACCAACCCCGGGTATAACACCCCACAGCTTATCCCTACCATCCCCGGGCATAACACCCCACATATTATCGCCACCATCCCCGGGTTTGACAGCCCTCAGCTTATCTCTACCATCCCCAGGCATAACACCCCACAGCTTGTCCCAACCACACATGGGTATAACACCCCACAGCTTATCCCCACCATCCCCGGGTATAACACCCCACAGCTTATCACCACCACCCCCGGGTATAACACCCCACAGTTTATCCCCACCATCCCTGGGTATAACACCCCACAGCTTATCCCCACCATCCCCGGGTATAACACCCCACAGCTTGTCCCACCAACCCCGGGTATAACACCCCACAGCTTATCCCTACCATCCCCGGGCATAACACCCCACATATTATCTCCACCATCCCCGGGTATGACAGCCCTCAGCTTATCTCTACCATCCCCAGGCATAACACCCCACAGCTTGTCCCAACCACACATGGGTAAAACACCCCACAGCTTATCCCCACCATCCCCAGGTATAACACCCCACAGCTTATCCCCACCACACTCGGGTATAACACCCCACAGTTTATCCCCACCATCCCTGGGTATAACACCCCACAGCTTATGCCCATCATCCACAGGTATAACACTCCACAGCTTATCCCCACCATCCACGGGTATAACACCCCACAGCTTATCCCCACCATCCCCGGGTATAAAACCCCACAGCTTGTCCCCACCATGCCCTGGAATAACTCCCCACAGCTTATCCCCACCATACCCGGGTATAACACCCCACAGCTTATACCCACCATCCCCGGGTATAACACCCCACATCTCATCCCCACCATCCCCGGGTATAACACCCCACAGTTTATCCCCACCAGTCCTGGGTATAACACCCCACAGCTTATCCCCACCTCCCCCGGGTATAACACCCCACAGCTTATCCCCACCATCCCTGGGTTTGACACCCCACAGCTTATCCCCACCAACCCCGGGTGTAACACCCCACAGCTTGTCCCACCAACCCCGGGTATAACACCCCACAGCTTATCCCTACCATCCCCGGGCATAACACCCCACATATTATCGCCACCATCCCCGGGTTTGACAGCCCTCAGCTTATCTCTACCATCCCCAGGCATAACACCCCACAGCTTGTCCCAACCACACATGGGTATAACACCCCACAGCTTATCCCCACCATCCCCGGGTATAACACCCCACAGCTTATCCCCACCACCCCCGGGTATAACACCCCACAGTTTATCCCCACCATCCCTGGGTATAACACCCCACAGCTTATCCCCACCATCCCCGGGTATAACACCCCACAGCTTGTCCCACCAACCCCGGGTATAACACCCCACAGCTTATCCCTACCATCCCCGGGCATAACACCCCACATATTATCTCCACCATCCCCGGGTTTGACAGCCCTCAGCTTATCTCTACCATCCCCAGGCATAACACCCCACAGCTTGTCCCAACCACACATGGGTAAAACACCCCACAGCTTATCCCCACCATCCCCAGGTATAACACCCCACAGCTTATCCCCACCACACTCGGGTATAACACCCCACAGTTTATCCCCACCATCCCTGGGTATAACACCCCACAGCTTATGCCCATCATCCACAGGTATAACACTCCACAGCTTATCCCCACCATCCACGGGTATAACACCCCACAGCTTATCCCCACCATCCCCGGGTATAACACCCCACAGTTTATCCCCAACACACCTGGGTAAAACAGCCCACATCTCATACCCACCATCCCCGGGTGTAACACCCCACATATTATCTCCACCATCCTGGGATTGACACACCTCAGCTTATCTCTACCATCCCCAGGCATAAAACCCCACAACTTATCCCCACCAGTCCTGGGTATAACACCCCACAGCTTGTCCCCACCATCCACGGGTATAACACCCCACATATTATCTCCACCATCCCTGGGTATAACACCCCACAGCTTATACCTACCACCCCCGGGTTTAACACCCCACAGATTATCCCCACCATCCACGGGTATAACATCCCACAGCTTATACCCACCATCCCCGGGTATAACACCCCACAGCTTATCCCCACCACACTCGGGTATAACACCCCACAGTTTATCCCCACCATCCCTGGGTATAACACCCCACAGCTTATGCCCACCATCCACAGGTATAACACTCCACAGCTTATCCCCACCATCCACGGGTATCACACCCCACAGCTTATCACCACCATCCCCGGGTATAACACCCCACAGATTATCCCCAACACACCTGGGTAAAACAGCCCACATCACATCCCCACCATCCCCGGGTTTAACACCCCACATATTATCTCCACCATCCCTGGGTTTGACACCCCACAGATTATCCCCACCATCCACGGACATAACACGCCACAGTTTATCCCCAACAGTCCAGGGTATAACACCCCACAGCTTATATCCACCATCCCCGGGTTTAACACCCCACATCTCATCCCCACCATCCCCGGGTGTAACACCCCACATATTACCTCCACCATCCTGGGATTGACACCCATCAGCTTATCTCTACCATCCCCAGGCATAAAACCCCACAGCTTATCCCCACCAGTCCTGGGTATAACACCCCACAGCTTGTCCCCACCATCCACGGGTATAACACCCCACAGCTTATACCCACCACCCCCGGGTTTAACACCCCACAGCTTATACCCACCATCCCTGGGTATAACACCCCACAGCTTATACCTACCACCCCCGGGTTTAACACCCCACAGATTATCCCCACCATTCACAGGTATAACATCCCACAGCTTATACCCACCATCCCCGGGTATAACACCCCACAGCTTGTCCCCACCATCCACGGGTATAACACCCCACAGATTATCCCCACCATCCCTGGGTATAACACACCACAGCTTATACCCACCATCCCAGGGTATAACAACCCACAGCTTATACCCACCATCCCCGGGTATAACACCCCACAGCTTGTCCCCACCATCCACGGGTATAACACCCCACAGATTATCCCCACCATCCCCGGGTATAACACCCCACAGCTTATACCCACCATCCCCGGGTATAATACCCCACAGCTTATCCACACCATCCCCGGGTATAACACCCCACAGCTTGTCCCCACCATCCACGGGTATAACACCCCACAGATTATCCCCACCATCCCTGGGTATAACACCCCACAGCTTATACCCACCATCCCCGGGTATAACACCCCACAGCTTGTCCCAACCACACGTGGGTATCACAGACCACATATTATCTCCACCATCCCCGGGTATAAAACCCCACAGCTTACACCCACCATCCCCGGGTATAACACCCCACAGTTTATCCCAACCACCCCCGGGGATAACACCCCACAGCTTATCCCCACCATCCCCGGGTATAACACCCCACAGCTTATCCCCACCACCCCCGGGTATAACACCCCACAGCTTATACCCACCATCCCTGGGTATAACACCCCACAGCTTATCCCCACCATCCCCGGGTATAACACCCCACAGCTTAACCCCACCACCCCCAGGTATCACACCCCACAGCTTATCCCCACCATCCCCGGGTATAACACCCCACAGCTTATCCCCACCATCCCCGGGTATAACACCCCACAGCTTATACCCACCACCCCCAGGTATCACACCCCACAGCTTATACCCACCATCCCTGGGTTTAACACCGCACATCTCATCCCCACCATCCCCAGGTTTAACACCCCACATATTATCTCCACCATCCCCGGGTTTGACAGCCCGCAGCTTATCTCTACCATCCCAGGGCATAACACCACACAGCTAATCCCCACCACCCCCGGGTTTAACACCCCACAGCTTATCCCCAGCATCCCCGGGTATAACACCCCACAGCTTATCCCCACCACCCCCGGGTATAACACCCCACAGCTTATACCCACCATCCCTGGGTTTACCACCCCACAGCTTATACCCACCACCCCCGGGTTTAACACCCCACAGCTTATACCCACCATCCCTGGGTATAACACCCCACAGCTTATACCTACCACCCCCGGGTTTAACACCCCACAGATTATCCCCACCATTCACGGGTATAACATCCCACAGCTTATACCCACCATCCCCGGGTATAACACCCCACATATTATCTCCACCATCCCCGGGTTTGACAGCCCTCAGCTTATCTCTACCATCCCCGGGCATAACACCCCACAGCTAATCCCCACCACCCCCGGGTTTAACACCCCACAGCTTGTCCCAACCACACATGGGTATAACACCCCACAGCTTATCCCCACCACCCCCGGGTATAACATCCCACATATTATCCCCACCAGCCCCGGGATTAACACCCCACATCTTATCCCCAACACACCTGGGTAAAACAGCCCACATCTCATCCCCACCATCCCCGGGTATAACACCCCACATATTATCCCCACCATCCCCGGGTATAACACCCCACGGCTTATCTCCACCACCCCCAGGTATAACACCACACAGCTTGTCCCCACCATCCCCGGGTATAACACCCCACAGTTTATCCCCACCATCCCTGGCTGTAACACCCCACAGCTTATCCCCACCATCCCCGGGTATAAAACCCCACAGCTTGTCCCCACCATGCCCTGGAATAACTCCCCACAGCTTATCCCCACCATACCCGGGTATAACACCCCACAGCTTATACCCACCATCCCCGGGTATAACACCCCACATCTCATCCCCACCATCCCCGGGTATAACACCCCACAGTTTATCCCCACCAGTCCTGGGTATAACACCCCACAGCTTATCCCCACCTCCCCCGGGTATAACACCCCACAGCTTATCCCCACCATCCCTGGGTTTGACACCCCACAGCATATCCCCACCAACCCCGGGTGTAACACCCCACAGCTTGTCCCACCAACCCCGGGTATAACACCCCACAGCTTATCCCTACCATCCCCGGGCATAACACCCCACATATTATCGCCACCATCCCCGGGTTTGACAGCCCTCAGCTTATCTCTACCATCCCCAGGCATAACACCCCACAGCTTGTCCCAACCACACATGGGTATAACACCCCACAGCTTATCCCCACCATCCCCGGGTATAACACCCCACAGCTTATCACCACCACCCCCGGGTATAACACCCCACAGTTTATCCCCACCATCCCTGGGTATAACACCCCACAGCTTATCCCCACCATCCCCGGGTATAACACCCCACAGCTTGTCCCACCAACCCCGGGTATAACACCCCACAGCTTATCCCTACCATCCCCGGGCATAACACCCCACATATTATCTCCACCATCCCCGGGTATGACAGCCCTCAGCTTATCTCTACCATCCCCAGGCATAACACCCCACAGCTTGTCCCAACCACACATGGGTAAAACACCCCACAGCTTATCCCCACCATCCCCAGGTATAACACCCCACAGCTTATCCCCACCACACTCGGGTATAACACCCCACAGTTTATCCCCACCATCCCTGGGTATAACACCCCACAGCTTATGCCCATCATCCACAGGTATAACACTCCACAGCTTATCCCCACCATCCACGGGTATAACACCCCACAGCTTATCCCCACCATCCCCGGGTATAAAACCCCACAGCTTGTCCCCACCATGCCCTGGAATAACTCCCCACAGCTTATCCCCACCATACCCGGGTATAACACCCCACAGCTTATACCCACCATCCCCGGGTATAACACCCCACATCTCATCCCCACCATCCCCGGGTATAACACCCCACAGTTTATCCCCACCAGTCCTGGGTATAACACCCCACAGCTTATCCCCACCTCCCCCGGGTATAACACCCCACAGCTTATCCCCACCATCCCTGGGTTTGACACCCCACAGCTTATCCCCACCAACCCCGGGTGTAACACCCCACAGCTTGTCCCACCAACCCCGGGTATAACACCCCACAGCTTATCCCTACCATCCCCGGGCATAACACCCCACATATTATCGCCACCATCCCCGGGTTTGACAGCCCTCAGCTTATCTCTACCATCCCCAGGCATAACACCCCACAGCTTGTCCCAACCACACATGGGTATAACACCCCACAGCTTATCCCCACCATCCCCGGGTATAACACCCCACAGCTTATCCCCACCACCCCCGGGTATAACACCCCACAGTTTATCCCCACCATCCCTGGGTATAACACCCCACAGCTTATCCCCACCATCCCCGGGTATAACACCCCACAGCTTGTCCCACCAACCCCGGGTATAACACCCCACAGCTTATCCCTACCATCCCCGGGCATAACACCCCACATATTATCTCCACCATCCCCGGGTTTGACAGCCCTCAGCTTATCTCTACCATCCCCAGGCATAACACCCCACAGCTTGTCCCAACCACACATGGGTAAAACACCCCACAGCTTATCCCCACCATCCCCAGGTATAACACCCCACAGCTTATCCCCACCACACTCGGGTATAACACCCCACAGTTTATCCCCACCATCCCTGGGTATAACACCCCACAGCTTATGCCCATCATCCACAGGTATAACACTCCACAGCTTATCCCCACCATCCACGGGTATAACACCCCACAGCTTATCCCCACCATCCCCGGGTATAACACCCCACAGTTTATCCCCAACACACCTGGGTAAAACAGCCCACATCTCATACCCACCATCCCCGGGTGTAACACCCCACATATTATCTCCACCATCCTGGGATTGACACACCTCAGCTTATCTCTACCATCCCCAGGCATAAAACCCCACAACTTATCCCCACCAGTCCTGGGTATAACACCCCACAGCTTGTCCCCACCATCCACGGGTATAACACCCCACATATTATCTCCACCATCCCTGGGTATAACACCCCACAGCTTATACCTACCACCCCCGGGTTTAACACCCCACAGATTATCCCCACCATCCACGGGTATAACATCCCACAGCTTATACCCACCATCCCCGGGTATAACACCCCACAGCTTATCCCCACCACACTCGGGTATAACACCCCACAGTTTATCCCCACCATCCCTGGGTATAACACCCCACAGCTTATGCCCACCATCCACAGGTATAACACTCCACAGCTTATCCCCACCATCCACGGGTATCACACCCCACAGCTTATCCCCACCATCCCCGGGTATAACACCCCACAGATTATCCCCAACACACCTGGGTAAAACAGCCCACATCTCATCCCCACCATCCCCGGGTTTAACACCCCACATATTATCTCCACCATCCCTGGGTTTGACACCCCACAGATTATCCCCACCATCCACGGACATAACACGCCACAGTTTATCCCCAACAGTCCAGGGTATAACACCCCACAGCTTATATCCACCATCCCCGGGTTTAACACCCCACATCTCATCCCCACCATCCCCGGGTGTAACACCCCACATATTACCTCCACCATCCTGGGATTGACACCCATCAGCTTATCTCTACCATCCCCAGGCATAAAACCCCACAGCTTATCCCCACCAGTCCTGGGTATAACACCCCACAGCTTGTCCCCACCATCCACGGGTATAACACCCCACAGCTTATACCCACCACCCCCGGGTTTAACACCCCACAGCTTATACCCACCATCCCTGGGTATAACACCCCACAGCTTATACCTACCACCCCCGGGTTTAACACCCCACAGATTATCCCCACCATTCACGGGTATAACATCCCACAGCTTATACCCACCATCCCCGGGTATAACACCCCACAGCTTGTCCCCACCATCCACGGGTATAACACCCCACAGATTATCCCCACCATCCCTGGGTATAACACACCACAGCTTATACCCACCATCCCAGGGTATAACAACCCACAGCTTATACCCACCATCCCCGGGTATAACACCCCACAGCTTGTCCCCACCATCCACGGGTATAACACCCCACAGATTATCCCCACCATCCCCGGGTATAACACCCCACAGCTTATCCACACCATCCCCGGGTATAACACCCCACAGCTTGTCCCCACCATCCACGGGTATAACACCCCACAGCTTATCCACACCATCCCCGGGTATAACACCCCACAGCTTGTCCCCACCATCCACGGGTATAACACCCCACAGATTATCCCCACCATCCCTGGGTATAACACCCCACAGCTTATACCCACCATCCCCGGGTATAACACCCCACAGCTTGTCCCAACCACACGTGGGTATCACAGACCACATATTATCTCCACCATCCCCGGGTATAAAACCCCACAGCTTACACCCACCATCCCCGGGTATAACACCCCACAGTTTATCCCAACCACCCCCGGGGATAACACCCCACAGCTTATCCCCACCATCCCCGGGTATAACACCCCACAGCTTATCCCCACCACCCCCGGGTATAACACCCCACAGCTTATACCCACCATCCCTGGGTATAACACCCCACAGCTTATCCCCACCATCCCCGGGTATAACACCCCACAGCTTAACCCCACCACCCCCAGGTATCACACCCCACAGCTTATCCCCACCATCCCCGGGTATAACACCCCACAGCTTATCCCCACCATCCCCGGGTATAACACCCCACAGCTTATACCCACCACCCCCAGGTATCACACCCCACAGCTTATACCCACCATCCCTGGGTTTAACACCGCACATCTCATCCCCACCATCCCCAGGTTTAACACCCCACATATTATCTCCACCATCCCCGGGTTTGACAGCCCGCAGCTTATCTCTACCATCCCCGGGCATAACACCACACAGCTAATCCCCACCACCCCCGGGTTTAACACCCCACAGCTTATCCCCACCATCCATGGGTATAACACCCCACGGCTTATCTCCACCACCCCCAGGTATAACACCACACAGCTTGTCCCCACCATCCCCGGGTATAACACCCCACAGTTTATCCCCACCATCCCTGGCTGTAACACCCCACAGCTTATCCCCACCATCCCCGGGTCTAACACCCCACAGCTTGTCCCCACCATGCCCTGGAATAACTCCCCACAGCTTATCCCCACCATCCCCGGGTATAACACCCCACAGCTTATACCCACCATCCCCGGGTTTAACACCCCACATCTCATCCCCACAATCCCCGGGTATAACACCACACAGTTGATCCCCACCATCCCTGGGTGTAACACCCCACAGCTTATCCCCACCATCCCCGGGTATAAAACCCCACAGCTTGTCCCCACCATGCCCTGGAATAACACCCCACAGCTTATCCCCACCATCCCCGGGTATAACACCCCACAGCTTATACCCACCATCCCCGGGTTTAACACCCCACATCTCATCCCCACCATCCCCGGGTATAACAACCCACATATTATCCCCACCATCCCCGGGTTTAACATCCCATATCTCATCCCCACCATCCCCGGGTGTAACACCCCACATATTATCTCCACCATCCCTGGGTTTGACACCCATCAGCTTATCTATACCATCCCCAGGCATAAAACCCAACAGCTTATCCCCAACAGTCCTGGTTATAACACCCCACAGCTTATCCCCACCTCCCCCGGGTATAACACCCCACAGCTTATCCCCACCATCCCTGGGTTTGACACCCCACAGCTTATCCCCACCATCCCCGGGTATAACACCCCACAGCTTGTCCCCACCATCCACGGGTATAACACCCCACAGCTTATACCCACCACCCCCGGGTTTAACACCCCACAGCTTATACCCACCATCCCTGGGTATAACACCCCACAGCTTATACCTACCACACCCGGGTTTAACACCCCACAGATTATCCCCACCATCCACGGGTATAACATCCCACAGCTTATACCCACCATCCCCGGGTATAACACCCCACAGCTTGTCCCCACCATCCACGGGTATAACACCCCACAGATTATACCCACCATCCCCGGGTATAACACCCCACAGCTTATACCCACCATCCAAGGGTATAACACCCCACAGCTTATACCCACCATCCCCGGGTATAACACCCCACAGCTTGTCCCCACCATACACGGGTATAACACCCCACAGATTATCCCCACCATCCCTGGGTATAACACCCCACAGCTTATACCAACCATCCCCGGGCATAACACCCCACAGCTTGTCCCAACCACCCGTGGGTATCACAGTCCACATATTATCTCCACCATCCCCGGGTATAAAACCCCACAGCTTATACCCACCATCCCTGGGTATAACAACCCACAGCTTATACCCACCATCCCTGGGTATAACACCCCACAGTTTATCCCCACCACCCCCGGGGATAACACCCCACAGCTTATCCCCACCATCCCCGGGTATAACACCCCACAGCTTATCCCCACCACCCCCGGGTATAACACCCCACAGCTTATACCCACCATCCCTGGGTATAACACCCCACAGCTTATCCCCACCATCTCCGGGTATAACACCCCACAGCTTATCCCCACCACCCCCAGGTATCACACCCCACAGCTTATCCCCACCATCCCCGGGTATAACACCCCACAGCTTATCCCCACCATCCCCGGGTATAACACCCCACAGCTTATACCCACCACCCCCAGGTATCACACCCCACAGCTTATCCCCACCATCCCCGGGTATAACACCCCACAGCTTATCCCCACCACCCCCGGGTATAACACACCACAGCTTATACCCACCATCCCTGGGTTTAACACCCCACATCTCATCCCCACCATCCCCGGGTTTAACACCCCACAGCTTGTCCCCAACATCCACGGGTATAACACCCCACAGATTATCCCCACCAACCCCGGGAATAACACACCACAGCTTGTCCCCACCATCCACGGGTATAACACCCCACAGATTATCCCCACCATCCCCGGGTATAACACCCCACAGCTTATACCCACCATCCCCGGGTATACTACCCCAGAGCTTATCCACACCATCCCTGGGTATAACACCCCACAGCTTGTCCCCACCATCCACGGGTATAACACCCCACAGATTATCCCCACCATCCCCGGGTATAACACCCCACAGCTTATACCCACCATCCCCGGGTATAACACCCCACAGCTTGTCCCAACCACCCGTGGGTATCACAGTCCACATATTATCTCCACCATCCCCGGGTATAAAACCCCACAGCTTATACCCACCATCCCTGGGGATAACACCCCACAGCTTATACCCACCATCCCCGGGTATAACACCCCACAGTTTATCCCCACCACCCCCAGGGATAGCACCCCACAGCTTATCCCCACCATCCCCGGTTATAACACCCCACAGCTTATCCCCACCACCCCCGGGTATAACACCCCACAGCTTATACCCACCATCCCTGGGTATAACACCCCACAGCTTATCCCCACCATCCCCGGGTATAACACTCCACAGCTTATCCCCACCACCCCCAGGTATCACACCCCACAGCTTATCCCCACCATCCCCGGGTATAACACCCCTCAGCTTATCCCCACCATCCCCGGGTATAACACCCCACAGCTTATACCCACCACCCCCAGGTATCACACCCCACAGCTTATCCCCACCATCCCCGAGTATAACACCCCACAGCTTATCCCCACCACCCCCGGGTATAACACCCCACAGCTTATACCCACCATCCCTGTGTTTAACACCCCACATCTCATCCCCACCATCCCCGGGTTTAACACCCCACATATTATCTCCACCATCCCCGGGTTTGATAGCCCTCAGCTTATCTCTACCATCCCCGGGCATAACACACCACAGCTAATACCCACCACCCCCGGGTTTAACACCCCACAGCTTATACCCACCAACCCCGGGTATAATACCACACAGCTTGTCCCCACCATCCACGGGTATAACACCCCACATATTATCCCCACCATCCCCGCGTATAACACCCCACAGCTTATACCCACCATCCCCGGGTATAACACCCCACAGCTTATCCACAACATCCCCGGGTATAACACCCCACAGCTTGTCCACACCATACCCGGGTATAACACCACACAGCTTATCCCCACCAACCCCGGGTATAACACCCCACAGCTTATACCCACCATCCCCGGGTATAACACCCCACAGCTTGTCCCCACCATCCACGGGTATAACACCCCACAGATTATCCCCACCATCCCCGGGTATAACACCCCACAGCTTATACCCACCATCCCCGGGTATAACACCCCACAGCTTATACCCACCATCCCCTGGTATAACACCCCACAGCTTGTCCCCACCATCCACGGGTATAACACCCCACAGATTATCCCCACCATCCCCGGGTATAACACCCAGCAGCTTATACCCACCATCCCCGGGTATAACACCCCACAGCTTATCCCCACCAACCCCGGGTATAACACCCCACAGCTTATACCCACCATCCCCGGGTATAACACCCCAGAGCTTATACCCACCATCCCAGCGTATAACACCCCACAGCTTGTCCCCACCATCCACGGGTTTGACACCCCACAGATTATCCCCACCATCCACGGACATAACACCCCACAGCTTATTCCTACCAGTCCTGGGTATAACACCCCACAGCTTATATCCACCATCCCCGGGTTTAACACCCCACATCTCATCCCCAACATCCCCGGGTGTAACACCCCACATATTATCTCCAACATCCCTGGGTTTGACACCCCTCAGCTTATCTCTACCATCCCCAGGCATAAAACCCCACAGCTTATCCCCACCAGTCCTGGGTATAACACCCCACAGCTTGTCCCCACCATCCACGGGTATAACACCCCACAGCTTATACCCACCACCCCCGGGTTTAACACCCCACAGCTTATACCCACCATCCCTGGGTATAACACCCCACAGCTTATACCCAGCACCCCCGGGTTTAACACCCCACAGATTATCCCCACCATCCACGGGTATTACATCCCACAGCTTATACCCACCATCCCCGGGTATAACACCCCACAGCTTGTCCCCACCATTCACGGGTATAACACCCCACAGATTATCCCCACCATCCCTGGGTATAACACCCCACAGCTTATACCCACCATCCCAGGGTATAACACCCCACAGCTTATACCCACCATCCCCGGGTATAACACCCCACAGCTTGTCCCCACCATCCACAGGTATAACACCCCACAGATTATCCCCACCATCCCCGGGTATAACACCCCACAGCTTATACCCACCATTCCCTGGTATAATACCCCACAGCTTATCCACACCATCCCCGGGTATAACACCCCACAGCTTATACCCACCATCCACGGGTATAACACCCCACAGATTATCCCCACCATCCCCGGGTATAACACCCCACAGCTTATACCCACCATCCCCGGGTATAACACCCCACAGCTTATACCCACCATCCCCGGGTATAACACCCCACAGCTTTTCCCCACCATCCACGGGTATAATACCCCAGAGCTTATCCACACCATCCCCGGGTATAACACCCCACAGCTTGTCCGCACCATCCATGGGTATAACACCCCACAGATTATCCCCACCATCCCCGGGTATAACACCCCACAGCTTATACACACCATCCCCGGGTATAACACCCCACAGCTTGTCCCAACCACCCGTGGGTATCACAGCCCACATATTATCTCCACCATCCCCGGGTATAAAACCCACCAGCTTATACCCACCATCCCTGGGTATAACACCCCACAGCTTATACCCACCATCCCCGGGTATAACACCCCACAGCTTATCCCCACCAACCCCGGGTATAACACCCCACAGCTTATACCCACCATCGCCGGGTATAACACCCCACAGCTTATACCCACCATCCCCGGGTATAACACCCCACAGCTTGTCCCCACCATCCACGGGTTTGACACACCACAGATTATCCCCACCATCCACGGACATAACACCCCACAGCTTATCCCCACCAGTCCTGGGTATAACACCCCACAGCTTATATCCACCATCCCCGGGTTTAACACCCCACATCTCATCCCCAACATCCCCGGGTGTAACACCCCACATATTATCTCCACCATCCCTGGGTTTGACACCCCTCAGCTTATCTCTACAATCCCCAGGCATAAAACCCCACAGCTTCTCCCCACCAGTCTTGGGTATAACACCCCACAGCTTGTCCCCACCATCCACGGGTATAACACCCCACAGCTTATACCCACCACCCCCGGGTTTAACACCCCACAGCTTATACCCACCATCCCTGGGTATAACACCCCACAGCTTATACCCACCACCCCAGGGTTTAACACCCCACAGATTATCCCCACCATCCACGGGTATTACATCCCACAGCTTATACCCACCATCCCCGGGTATAACACCCCACAGCTTGTCCCCACCATCCACGGGTATAACACCCCACAGATTATCCCCACCATCCCTGGGTATAACACCCCACAGCTTATACCCACCATCCCAGGGTATAACACCCCACAGCTTATACCCACCATCCCCGGGTATAACACCCCACAGCTTGTCCCCACCATCCACGGGTATAACACCCCACAGATTATCCCCACCATCCCCGGGTATAACACCCCACAGCTTATACCCACCATCCCCGGGTATAATACCCCACAGCTTATCCACACCATCCCCGGGTATAACACCCCACAGCTTATACCCACCATCCACGGGTATAACACCCCACAGATTATCCCCACCATCCCCGGGTATAACACCCCACAGCTTATACCCACCATTCCCGGGTATAACACCCCACAGCTTATACCCACCATCCCCGGGTATAACACCCCACAGCTTTTCCCCACCATCCACGGGTATAATACCCCAGAGCTTATCCACACCATCCCCGGGTATAACACACCACAGCTTGTCCGCACCATCCATGGGTATAACACCCCACAGATTATCCCCACCATCCCCGGGTATAACACCCCACAGCTTATACACACCATCCCCGGGTATAACACCCCACAGCTTGTCCCAACCACCCGTGGGTATCACAGCCCACATATTATCTCCACCATCTCCGGGTATAAAACCCACCAGCTTATACCCACCATCCCTGGGTATAACACCCCACAGCTTATACCCACCATCCCCGGGTATAACACCCCACAGCTTATCCCCACCAACCCCGGGTATAACACCCCACAGCTTATACCCACCATCGCCGGGTATAACACCCCACAGCTTATACCCACCATCCCCGGGTATAACACCCCACAGCATGTCCCCACCATCCACGGGTTTGACACACCACAGATTATCCCCACCATCCACGGACATAACACCCCACAGCTTATCCCCACCAGTCCTGGGTATAACATCCCACAGCTTATATCCACCATCCCCGGGTTTAACACCCCACATCTCATCCCCAACATCCCCGGGTGTAACACCCCACATATTATCTCCACCATCCCTGGGTTTGACACCCCTCAGCTTATCTCTACAATCCCCAGGCATAAAACCCCACAGCTTCTCCCCACCAGTCTTGGGTATAACACCCCACAGCTTGTCCCCACCATCCACGGGTATAACACACCACAGCTTATACCCACCACCCCCGGGTTTAACACCCCACAGCTTATACCCACCATCCCTGGGTATAACACCCCACAGCTTATACCCACCACCCCAGGGTTTAACACCCCACAGATTATCCCCACCATCCACGGGTATTACATCCCACAGCTTATACCCACCATCCCCGGGTATAACACCCCACAGCTTGTCCCCACCATCCACGGTTATAACACCCCACAGATTATCCCCACCATCCCCGGGTATAACACCCCACAGCTTATACCCACCATCCCCGGGTATAACACCCCACAGCTTATACCCACCTTCCCCGGGTATAATACACCACAGCTTGTCCCCACCATCCACGGGTATAATACCCCACAGCTTATCCACACCATCCCCGGGTATAACACCCCACAGCTTGTCAACACCATCCACGGGTATAACACCCCACAGATTATCCCCACCATCCCCGGGTATAACACCCCACAGCTTATACCCACCATCCCCGGGTATAACACCCCACAGCTTGTCCCAACCACCCGTGGGTATCACAGCCCACAAATTATCTCCACCATCCCCGGGTATAAAACCCCACAGCTTATAATCACCATCCCTGGGTATAACACCCCACAGCTTATACCCACCATCCCCGGGTATAACACCCCACAGTTTAACCCCACCACCCCCGGGTATAACACCCCACAGCTTATCCCCACCATCCCCGGGTATAACACCCCACAGCTTATCCCCACCACCCCCGGGTATAACACCCCACAGCTTATACCCACCATCCCTGGGTATAACACCCCACATCTCATCCCCACCATCCCCAGGTATAACACCCCACAGCTTATACCCAACACCCCCAGGTATCACACCCCACAGCTTATCCCCACCATCCCCGGGTATAACACCCCACAGCTTATCCCCACCACCCCCGGGTATAACACCCCACAGCTTATACCCACCATCTCTGGGTTTACCACCCCACATCTCATCCCCACAACCCCCGGGTTTAACACCCCACATATTATCTCCACCATCCCCGGGTATGACAGCCCTCAGCTTATCTCTACCATCCCCGGGCATAACACCCCACAGCTAATCCCCACCACCCCCGGGTTTAACACCCCACAGCTTATCCCCACCATCCACGGGTATAACACCCCACGGCTTATCTCCACCACCCCCAGGTATAACACCACACAGCTTATCCCCACCACCCCCGGGTATAACACCACACAGCTTGTCCCCACCATCCCCGGTTATAACACCCCACAGTTTATCCCCACCATCCCTGGGTGTCACACCCCACAGCTTATCCCCACCATCCCCGGGTATAACACCCCACAGCTTGTCCCCACCATGCCCTGGAATAACACCCCACAGCTTGTCCCCACCATCCCCGGGTATAACAACCCACAGCTTATACCCACCATCACCGGGTTTAACACCCCACATCTCATCCCCACCATCCCCGGGTATAACACCCCACAGCTTATACCCACCACACCTGGGTATAACATCCCACATCTTATCACCACCACCCCCGGGTATAACACCCCACAGTTTATCCCCACCATCCCTGGGTATAACACCCCACAGCTTATCCCCACCATCCCCGGGTATAACACCCCACAGCTTGTCCCACCAACCCCGGGTATAACACCCCACAGCTTATACCCACCATCCCCGGGTATAACACCCCACAGCTTATCCCCACCATCCCCGGGTATAACACCCCACAGCTTATACCCACCATCCCCGGGTATAACACCCCACAGCTTATACCCACCATCCCCGGGTATAACACCCCACAGCTTATCCCCACCATCCCCGGGTATAACACCCCACAGCTTGTCCCACCATCCCCGGGTATAACACCCGACAGCTTATACCCACCATCCCTGGGTTTAACACCCCACATCTCATCCCCACCATCCCCGGGTATAACACCCCACAGCTTATACCCACCATCCCCGGGTATAACACCCCACAGCTTGTCCCCACCATCCCCGGGCATAACAGCCCACATATTATCTCCACCATCCCCGGGTATAAAACCCCACAGCTTATACCCACCATCCCCAGGTATAACACCCCACAGCTTATCCCCACCACCCCCGGGTATAACACCCCACAGCTTATACCCACCATCCCTGGGTATAACACCCCACATCTTATCCCCACCATCCCCAGGTATAACACCCCACAGCTTATCCCCAGCATCCCCGGGTATAACACCCCACAGCTTATCCCCAGCATCCCCGGGTATAACACCCCACAGCTTATACCCACCATCCCTGGGTTTACCACCCCACATCTCATCCCCACCACCCCCGGGTTTAACACACCACATATTATCTCCACCATCCCCGGGTTTGACAGCCCTCAGCTTATCCCCACCATCCACGGGTATAACACCCCACGGCTTATCTCCACCACCCCCATGTATAACTCCACACAGCTTGTCCCCACCATCCCCGGGTATAACACCCCACAGTTTATCCCCACCATCCCTGGGTGTAACACCCCACAGCTTATCCCCACCATCCCCGGGTATAACACCCCACAGCTTGTCCCCACCATGCCCTGGAATAACACCCCACAGCTTATCCCCACCATCCCCGGGTATAACACCCCACAGCTTATACCCACCATCCCCGGGTATAACACCCCACAGCTTATACCCACCATCCCCAGGTATATCACCCCACAGCTTATACCCACCAACCCCGGGTATAACACCCCACAGTTTATCCCCACCACCCCCGGGTATAACACCCCACAGCTTATCCCCACCACCCCCGGGTATAAAACCCCACAGCTTATACCCACCATCACTGGTATAACACCCCACAGCTTATACCCACCATCCCCGGGTATAACACCCCACAGTTAATCCCCACCACCCCCGGGTATAACACCCCACAGCTTATCCCCACCACCCCCGGGTATAACACCCCACAGCTTATACCCACCATCCCTGGGTATAACACCCCACAGCTTATACCCACCATCACCGGGTATAACACCCCACAGTTAATCCCCACCACCCCCGGGTATAACACCCCACAGCTTATCCCCACCACCCCCGGGTATAACACCCCACAGCTTATACCCACCATCCCTGGGTATAACACCCCACAGCTTATACCCACCACCCCCAGGTATCACACCCCACAGCTTATCTCCACCACCCCCAGGTATAACACCCCACAGCTTATACCCACCAACCCCGAGTATAACACCCCACAGTTTATCCCCACCACCCCCGGGTATAACACCCCACAGCTTATCCCCACCACCCCCGGGTATAAAACCCCACAGCTTATACCCACCATCACTGGGTATAACACCCCACAGCTTATACCCACCATCCCCGGGTATAACACCCCACAGTTAATCCCCACCACCCCCGGGTATAACACCCCACAGCTTATCCCCACCACCCCCGGGTATAACACCCCACAGCTTATACCCACCATCCCTGGGTTTAACACCCCACAGCTTATACCCACCATCCCCGGGTATAACACCCCACAGTTAATCCCCACCACCCCCGGGTATAACACCCCACAGCTTATCCCCACCACCCCCGGGTATAACACCCCACAGCTTATACCCACCATCCCTGGGTATAACACCCCACAGCTTATACCCACCACCCCCAGGTATCACACCCCACAGCTTATCCCCACCACCCCCAGGTATAACACCCCACAGCTTATCCCCACCATCCCAGGGTATCACACCCCACAGCTTATCCCCACCATCCCCGGGTATAACACCCCACATCTTATCCCCACCTCCCCCGGGTATAACACCCCACAGCTAATCCCCACCATCCCCGGGTATAACACCCCACAGCTTATCCCCACCACCCCCGGGTATAACACCCCACAGCTTATACCCACCATCCCTGGGTTTAACACCCCACATCTCATCCCCACCATCCCCGGGTATAACACCCCACAGCTTATACCCACCATCCCCGGGTATAACACCCCACAGCTTGTCCCCACCATCCCCGGGTATAACAACCCACAGCTTATCCCCACCAACCCCGGGTATAACACCCCACAGCTTATACCCACCATCCCCGGGTATAACACCCCACAGCTTGTCCCCACCATCCACGGGTATAACACCGCACAGATTATCCCCACCATCCCCGGGTATAACACCCCACAGCTTATACCCACCATCCCCGGGTATAACACCCCACAGCTTGTCCCAACCACCCGTGGGTATCACAGCCCACATATTATCTCCACCATCTCCGGGTATAAAACCCCACAGCTTATACCCACCATCCCCAGGTATAACACCCCACAGCTTATCCCCACCACCCCCGGGTATAACACCCCACAGCTTATACCCACCATCCCTGGGTATAACACCTCACATCTTATCCCCACCATCCCCAGGTATAACACCCCACAGCTTATCCCCAGCATCCCCGGGTATAACACCCCACAGCTTATCCCCACCATCCCCGGGTATAACACCCCACATCTCATCCCCACCACCCCCGGGTTTAACACACCACATATTATCTCCACCATCCCCGGGTTTGACAGCCCTCAGCTTATCCCCACCATCCACGTGTATAACACCCCACGGCTTATCTCCACCACCCCCAGGTATAACACCACACAGCTTGTCCCCACCATCCCCGGGTATAACACCCCACAGTTTATCCCCACCATCCCTGGGTGTAACACCCCACAGCTTATCCCCACCATCCCCGGGTATAACACCCCACAGCTTGTCCCCACCATGCCCTGGAATAACACCCCACAGCTTATCCCCACCATCCCCGGGTATAACACCCCACAGCTTATCCCCACCATCCCCGGGTTTAACACCCCACATCTCATCCCCACCATCCCCGGGTATAACACCCCACAGCTTATACCCACCACACCTGGGTATAACATCCCACATCTTATCACCACCACCCCCGGGTATAACACACCACAGTTTATCCCCACCATCCCTGGGTATAACACCCCACAGCTTATCCCCACCATCCCCGGGTATAACACCCCACAGCTTGTCGCACCAACCCCGGGTATAACACCCCACAGCTTATCCCTACCATCCCCGGACATAACACCCCACATATTATCTCCACCATCCCCGGGTTTGACAGCCCTCAGCTTATCTCTACCATCCCCAGGCATAACATCCCACAGCTTGTCCCAACCACACATGGGTATAACACCCCACAGCTTATCCCCACCATCCCCGGGTATAACACCCCACAGCTGATCACCACCACCCCCGGGTATAACACCCCACAGTTTATCCCCACCATCCCTGGGTATAACACCCCACAGCTTACCCCCACCATCCACGGGTATAACACCCCACAGCTTATCCACACCATCCACGGGTATAACACCCCACAGCTTATCCCCACCATCCCCGGGTATAACACCCCACAGCTTATCCCCACCATCCCCGGGTATAACACCCCACAGCTTATACCCACCATCCCTGGGTTTAACACCCCACATCTCATCCCCACCATCCCCGGGTATAACACCCCACAGCTTATACCCACCATCCCCGGGTATAACACCCCACAGCTTGTCCCCACCATCCCCGGGTATAACAACCCACAGCTTATCCCCACCAACCCCGGGTATAACACCCCACAGCTTATACCCACCATCCCCGGGTATAACACCCCACAGCTTGTCCCCACCATCCACGGGTATAACACCGCACAGATTATCCCCACCATCCCCGGGTATAACACCCCACAGCTTATACCCACCATCCCCGGGTATAACACCCCACAGCTTGTCCCAACCACCCGTGGGTATCACAGCCCACATATTATCTCCACCATCCCCGGGTATAAAACCCCACAGCTTATACCCACCATCCCCAGGTATAACACCCCACAGCTTATCCCCACCACCCCCGGGTATAACACCCCACAGCTTATACCCACCATCCCTGGGTATAACACCTCACATCTTATCCCCACCATCCCCAGGTATAACACCCCACAGCTTATCCCCAGCATCCCCGGGTATAACACCCCACAGCTTATCCCCACCACCCCCGGGTATAACACCCCACAGCTTATACCCACCATCCCTGGGTTTACCACCCCACATCTCATCCCCACCACCCCCGGGTTTAACACACCACATATTATCTCCACCATCCCCGGGTTTGACAGCCCTCAGCTTATCCCCACCATCCACGGGTATAACACCCCACGGCTTATCTCCACCACCCCCAGGTATAACACCACACAGCTTGTCCCCACCATCCCCGGGTATAACACCCCACAGTTTATCCCCACCATCCCTGGGTGTAACACCCCACAGCTTATCCCCACCATCCCCGGGTATAACACCCCACAGCTTGTCCCCACCATGCCCTGGAATAACACCCCACAGCTTATCCCCACCATCCCCGGGTATAACACCCCACAGCTTATCCCCACCATCCCCGGGTATAACACCCCACAGCTTATCCCCACCATCCCCGGGTATAACACCCCACAGCTTATCCCCACCATCCCCGGGTATAACACCCCACAGCTTATACCCACCATCCCTGGGTTTAACACCCCACATCTCATCCCCACCATCCCCGGGTATAACACCCCACAGCTTATACCCACCATCCCCGGGTATAACACCCCACAGCTTGTCCCCACCATCCCCGGGTATAACAACCCACAGCTTATCCCCACCAACCCCGGGTATAACACCCCACAGCTTATACCCACCATCCCCGGGTATAACACCCCACAGCTTGTCCCCACCATCCACGGGTATAACACCGCACAGATTATCCCCACCATCCCCGGGTATAACACCCCACAGCTTATACCCACCATCCCCGGGTATAACACCCCACAGCTTGTCCCAACCACCCGTGGGTATCACAGCCCACATATTATCTCCACCATCCCCGGGTATAAAACCCCACAGCTTATACCCACCATCCCCAGGTATAACACCCCACAGCTTATCCCCACCACCCCCGGGTATAACACCCCACAGCTTATACCCACCATCCCTGGGTATAACACCTCACATCTTATCCCCACCATCCCCAGGTATAACACCCCACAGCTTATCCCCAGCATCCCCGGGTATAACACCCCACAGCTTATCCCCACCACCCCCGGGTATAACACCCCACAGCTTATACCCACCATCCCTGGGTTTACCACCCCACATCTCATCCCCACCACCCCCGGGTTTAACACACCACATATTATCTCCACCATCCCCGGGTTTGACAGCCCTCAGCTTATCCCCACCATCCACGGGTATAACACCCCACGGCTTATCTCCACCACCCCCAGGTATAACACCACACAGCTTGTCCCCACCATCCCCGGGTATAACACCCCACAGTTTATCCCCACCATCCCTGGGTGTAACACCCCACAGCTTATCCCCACCATCCCCGGGTATAACACCCCACAGCTTGTCCCCACCATGCCCTGGAATAACACCCCACAGCTTATCCCCACCATCCCCGGGTATAACACCCCACAGCTTATCCCCACCATCCCCGGGTTTAACACCCCACATCTCATCCCCACCATCCCCGGGTATAACACCCCACAGCTTATACCCACCACACCTGGGTATAACATCCCACATCTTATCACCACCACCCCCGGGTATAACACACCACAGTTTATCCCCACCATCCCTGGGTATAACACCCCACAGCTTATCCCCACCATCCCCGGGTATAACACCCCACAGCTTATACCCACCATCCCTGGGTTTAACACCCCACATCTCATCCCCACCATCCCCGGGTATAACACCCCTCAGCTTATACCCACCATCCCCGGGTATAACACCCCACAGCTTGTCCCCACCATCCCCGGGTATAACAGCCCACATATTATCTCCACCATCCCCGGGTATAAAACCCCACAGCTTATACCCACCATCCCCAGGTATAACACCCCACAGCTTATCCCCACCACCCCCGGGTATAACACCCCACAGCTTATACCCACCATCCCTGGGTATAACACCCCACATCTTATCCCCACCATCCCCAGGTATAACACCCCACAGCTTATCCCCAGCATCCCCGGGTATAACACCCCACAGCTTATCCCCACCACCCCCGGGTATAACACCCCACAGCTTATACCCACCATCCCTGGGTTTACCACCCCACATCTCATCCCCACCACCCCCGGGTTTAACACACCACATATTATCTCCACCATCCCCGGGTTTGACAGCCCTCAGCTTATCCCCACCATCCACGGGTATAACACCCCACGGCTTATCTCCACCACCCCCAGGTATAACACCACACAGCTTGTCCCCACCATCCCCGGGTATAACACCCCACAGTTTATCCCCACCATCCCTGGGTGTAACACCCCACAGCTTATCCCCACCATCCCCGGGTATAACACCCCACAGCTTGTCCCCACCATGCCCTGGAATAACACCCCACAGCTTATCCCCACCATCCCCGGGTATAACACCCCACAGCTTATACCCACCATCCCCGGGTGTAACACCCCACAGCTTATACCCACCATCCCCAGGTATATCACCCCACAGCTTATACCCACCAACCCCGGGTATAACACCCCACAGTTTATCCCCACCACCCCCGGGTATAACACCCCACAGCTTATCCCCACCACCCCCGGGTATAAAACCCCACAGCTTATACCCACCATCACTGGTATAACACCCCACAGCTTATACCCACCATCCCCGGGTATAACACCCCACAGTTAATCCCCACCACCCCCGGGTATAACACCCCACAGCTTATCCCCACCACCCCCGGGTATAACACCCCACAGCTTATACCCACCATCCCTGGGTATAACACCCCACAGCTTATACCCACCATCACCGGGTATAACACCCCACAGTTAATCCCCACCACCCCCGGGTATAACACCCCACAGCTTATCCCCACCACCCCCGGGTATAACACCCCACAGCTTATACCCACCATCCCTGGGTATAACACCCCACAGCTTATACCCACCACCCCCAGGTATCACACCCCACAGCTTATCTCCACCACCCCCAGGTATAACACCCCACAGCTTATACCCACCAACCCCGGGTATAACACCCCACAGTTTATCCCCACCACCCCCGGGTATAACACCCCACAGCTTATCCCCACCACCCCCGGGTATAAAACCCCACAGCTTATACCCACCATCACTGGGTATAACACCCCACAGCTTATACCCACCATCCCCGGGTATAACACCCCACAGTTAATCCCCACCACCCCCGGGTATAACACCCCACAGCTTATCCCCACCATCCCCGGGTATAACACCCCACAGCTTATACCCACCATCCCTGGGTTTAACACCCCACAGCTTATACCCACCATCCCCGGGTATAACACCCCACAGTTAATCCCCACCACCCCCGGGTATAACACCCCACAGCTTATCCCCACCACCCCCGGGTATAACACCCCACAGCTTATACCCACCATCCCTGGGTATAACACCCCACAGCTTATACCCACCACCCCCAGGTATCACACCCCACAGCTTATCCCCACCACCCCCAGGTATAACACCCCACAGCTTATCCCCACCATCCCAGGGTATCACACCCCACAGCTTATCCCCACCATCCCCGGGTATAACACCCCACATCTTATCCCCACCTCCCCCGGGTATAACACCCCACAGCTAATCCCCACCATCCCCGGGTATAACACCCCACAGCTTATCCCCACCACCCCCGGGTATAACACCCCACAGCTTATACCCACCATCCCTGGGTTTAACACCCCACATCTCATCCCCACCATCCCCGGGTATAACACCCCACAGCTTATACCCACCATCCCCGGGTATAACACCCCACAGCTTGTCCCAACCACCCGTGGGTATCACAGCCCACATATTATCTCCACCATCCCCGGGTATAAAACCCCACAGCTTATACCCACCATCCCCAGGTATAACACCCCACAGCTTATCCCCACCACCCCCGGGTATAACACCCCACAGCTTATCCCCACCACCCCCGGGTATAACACCCCACAGCTTATACCCACCATCCCTGGGTTTACCACCCCACATCTCATCCCCACCACCCCCGGGTTTAACACACCACATATTATCTCCACCATCCCCGGGTTTGACAGCCCTCAGCTTATCCCCACCATCCACGGGTATAACACCCCACGGCTTATCTCCACCACCCCCAGGTATAACACCACACAGCTTGTCCCCACCATCCCCGGGTATAACACCCCACAGTTTATCCCCACCATCCCTGGGTGTAACACCCCACAGCTTATCCCCACCATCCCCGGGTATAACACCCCACAGCTTGTCCCCACCATGCCCTGGAATAACACCCCACAGCTTATCCCCACCATCCCCGGGTATAACACCCCACAGCTTATCCCCACCATCCCCGGGTTTAACACCCCACATCTCATCCCCACCATCCCCGGGTATAACACCCCACAGCTTATACCCACCACACCTGGGTATAACATCCCACATCTTATCACCACCACCCCCGGGTATAACACACCACAGTTTATCCCCACCATCCCTGGGTATAACACCCCACAGCTTATCCCCACCATCCCCGGGTATAACACCCCACAGCTTATACCCACCATCCCTGGGTTTAACACCCCACATCTCATCCCCACCATCCCCGGGTATAACACCCCACAGCTTATACCCACCATCCCCGGGTATAACACCCCACAGCTTGTCCCCACCATCCCCGGGTATAACAGCCCACATATTATCTCCACCATCCCCGGGTATAAAACCCCACAGCTTATACCCACCATCCCCAGGTATAACACCCCACAGCTTATCCCCACCACCCCCGGGTATAACACCCCACAGCTTATACCCACCATCCCTGGGTATAACACCCCACATCTTATCCCCACCATCCCCAGGTATAACACCCCACAGCTTATCCCCAGCATCCCCGGGTATAACACCCCACAGCTTATCCCCACCACCCCCGGGTATAACACCCCACAGCTTATACCCACCATCCCTGGGTTTACCACCCCACATCTCATCCCCACCACCCCCGGGTTTAACACACCACATATTATCTCCACCATCCCCGGGTTTGACAGCCCTCAGCTTATCCCCACCATCCACGGGTATAACACCCCACGGCTTATCTCCACCACCCCCAGGTATAACACCACACAGCTTGTCCCCACCATCCCCGGGTATAACACCCCACAGTTTATCCCCACCATCCCTGGGTGTAACACCCCACAGCTTATCCCCACCATCCCCGGGTATAACACCCCACAGCTTGTCCCCACCATGCCCTGGAATAACACCCCACAGCTTATCCCCACCATCCCCGGGTATAACACCCCACAGCTTATACCCACCATCCCCGGGTGTAACACCCCACAGCTTATACCCACCATCCCCAGGTATATCACCCCACAGCTTATACCCACCAACCCCGGGTATAACACCCCACAGTTTATCCCCACCACCCCCGGGTATAACACCCCACAGCTTATCCCCACCACCCCCGGGTATAAAACCCCACAGCTTATACCCACCATCACTGGTATAACACCCCACAGCTTATACCCACCATCCCCGGGTATAACACCCCACAGTTAATCCCCACCACCCCCGGGTATAACACCCCACAGCTTATCCCCACCACCCCCGGGTATAACACCCCACAGCTTATACCCACCATCCCTGGGTATAACACCCCACAGCTTATACCCACCATCACCGGGTATAACACCCCACAGTTAATCCCCACCACCCCCGGGTATAACACCCCACAGCTTATCCCCACCACCCCCGGGTATAACACCCCACAGCTTATACCCACCATCCCTGGGTATAACACCCCACAGCTTATACCCACCACCCCCAGGTATCACACCCCACAGCTTATCTCCACCACCCCCAGGTATAACACCCCACAGCTTATACCCACCAACCCCGGGTATAACACCCCACAGTTTATCCCCACCACCCCCGGGTATAACACCCCACAGCTTATCCCCACCACCCCCGGGTATAAAACCCCACAGCTTATACCCACCATCACTGGGTATAACACCCCACAGCTTATACCCACCATCCCCGGGTATAACACCCCACAGTTAATCCCCACCACCCCCGGGTATAACACCCCACAGCTTATCCCCACCATCCCCGGGTATAACACCCCACAGCTTATACCCACCATCCCTGGGTTTAACACCCCACAGCTTATACCCACCATCCCCGGGTATAACACCCCACAGTTAATCCCCACCACCCCCGGGTATAACACCCCACAGCTTATCCCCACCACCCCCGGGTATAACACCCCACAGCTTATACCCACCATCCCTGGGTATAACACCCCACAGCTTATACCCACCACCCCCAGGTATCACACCCCACAGCTTATCCCCACCACCCCCAGGTATAACACCCCACAGCTTATCCCCACCATCCCAGGGTATCACACCCCACAGCTTATCCCCACCATCCCCGGGTATAACACCCCACATCTTATCCCCACCTCCCCCGGGTATAACACCCCACAGCTAATCCCCACCATCCCCGGGTATAACACCCCACAGCTTATCCCCACCACCCCCGGGTATAACACCCCACAGCTTATACCCACCATCCCTGGGTTTAACACCCCACATCTCATCCCCACCATCCCCGGGTATAACACCCCACAGCTTATACCCACCATCCCCGGGTATAACACCCCACAGCTTGTCCCCACCATCCCCGGGTATAACAACCCACAGCTTATCCCCACCAACCCCGGGTATAACACCCCACAGCTTATACCCACCATCCCCGGGTATAACACCCCACAGCTTGTCCCCACCATCCACGGGTATAACACCGCACAGATTATCCCCACCATCCCCGGGTATAACACCCCACAGCTTATACCCACCATCCCCGGGTATAACACCCCACAGCTTGTCCCAACCACCCGTGGGTATCACAGCCCACATATTATCTCCACCATCTCCGGGTATAAAACCCCACAGCTTATACCCACCATCCACGGGTATAACACCCCACAGCTTATCCCCACCACCCCCGGGTATAACACCCCACAGATTATACCCACCATCACTGGGTTTACCACCCCACATCTCATCCCCACCACCCCCGGGTTTAACACACCACATATTATCTCCACCATCCCCGGGTTTGACAGCCCTCAGCTTTTCCCCACCATCCACGTGTATAACACCCCACGGCTTATCTCCACCACCCCCAGGTATAACACCACACAGCTTGTTCCCACCATCCCCGGGTATAACACCCCACAGTTTATCCCCACCATCCCTGGGTGTAACACCCCACAGCTTATCCCCACCATCCCCGGGTATAACACCCCACAGCTTGTCCCCACCATGCCCTGGAATAACACCCCACAGCTTATCCCCACCATCCCCGGGTATAACACCCCACAGCTTATCCCCACCATCCCCGGGTTTAACACCCCACATCTCATCCCCACCATCCCCGGGTATAACACCCCACAGCTTATACCCACCACACCTGGGTATAACATCCCACATCTTATCACCACCACCCCCGGGTATAACACACCACAGTTTATCCCCACCATCCCTGGGTATAACACCCCACAGCTTATCCCCACCATCCCCGGGTATAACACCCCACAGCTTGTCACACCAACCCCGGGTATAACACCCCACAGCTTATCCCTACCATCCCCGGACATAACACCCCACATATTATCTCCACCATCCCCGGGTTTGACAGCCCTCAGCTTATCTCTACCATCCCCAGGCATAACATCCCACAGCTTGTCCCAACCACACATGGGTATAACACCCCACAGCTTATCCCCACCATCCCCGGGTATAACACCCCACAGCTGATCACCACCACCCCCGGGTATAACACCCCACAGTTTATCCCCACCATCCCTGGGTATAACACCCCACAGCTTACCCCCACCATCCACGGGTATAACACCCCACAGCTTATCCACACCATCCACGGGTATAACACCCCACAGCTTATCCCCACCATCCCCGGGTATAACACCCCACAGCTTATCCCCACCATCCCCGGGTATAACACCCCACAGCTTATACCCACCATCCCTGGGTTTAACACCCCACATCTCATCCCCACCATCCCCGGGTATAACACCCCACAGCTTATACCCACCATCCCCGGGTATAACACCCCACAGCTTGTCCCCACCATCCCCGGGTATAACAACCCACAGCTTATCCCCACCAACCCCGGGTATAACACCCCACAGCTTATACCCACCATCCCCGGGTATAACACCCCACAGCTTGTCCCCACCATCCACGGGTATAACACCGCACAGATTATCCCCACCATCCCCGGGTATAACACCCCACAGCTTATACCCACCATCCCCGGGTATAACACCCCACAGCTTGTCCCAACCACCCGTGGGTATCACAGCCCACATATTATCTCCACCATCCCCGGGTATAAAACCCCACAGCTTATACCCACCATCCCCAGGTATAACACCCCACAGCTTATCCCCACCACCCCCGGGTATAACACCCCACAGCTTATACCCACCATCCCTGGGTATAACACCTCACATCTTATCCCCACCATCCCCAGGTATAACACCCCACAGCTTATCCCCAGCATCCCCTGGTATAACACCCCACAGCTTATCCCCACCACCCCCGGGTATAACACCCCACAGCTTATACCCACCATCCCTGGGTTTACCACCCCACATCTCATCCCCACCACCCCCGGGTTTAACACACCACATATTATCTCCACCATCCCCGGGTTTGACAGCCCTCAGCTTATCCCCACCATCCACGGGTATAACACCCCACGGCTTATCTCCACCACCCCCAGGTATAACACCACACAGCTTGTCCCCACCATCCCCGGGTATAACACCCCACAGTTTATCCCCACCATCCCTGGGTGTAACACCCCACAGCTTATCCCCACCATCCCCGGGTATAACACCCCACAGCTTGTCCCCACCATGCCCTGGAATAACACCCCACAGCTTATCCCCACCATCCCCGGGTATAACACCCCACAGCTTATCCCCACCATCCCCGGGTTTAACACCCCACATCTCATCCCCACCATCCCCGGGTATAACACCCCACAGCTTATACCCACCACACCTGGGTATAACATCCCACATCTTATCACCACCACCCCCGGGTATAACACACCACAGTTTATCCCCACCATCCCTGGGTATAACACCCCACAGCTTATCCCCACCATCCCCGGGTATAACACCCCACAGCTTGTCGCACCAACCCCGGGTATAACACCCCACAGCTTATCCCTACCATCCCCGGACATAACACCCCACATATTATCTCCACCATCCCCGGGTTTGACAGCCCTCAGCTTATCTCTACCATCCCCAGGCATAACATCCCACAGCTTGTCCCAACCACACATGGGTATAACACCCCACAGCTTATCCCCACCATCCCCGGGTATAAAACCCCACAGCTGATCACCACCACCCCCGGGTATAACACCCCACAGTTTATCCCCACCATCCCTGGGTATAACACCCCACAGCTTACCCCCACCATCCACGGGTATAACACCCCACAGCTTATCCACACCATCCACGGGTATAACACCCCACAGCTTATCCCCACCATCCCCGGGTATAACACCCCACAGCTTATACCCACCATCCCCAGGTATATCACCCCACAGCTTATACCCACCAACCCCGGGTATAACACCCCACAGTTTATCCACACCACCCCCGGGTATAACACCCCACAGCTTATCCCCACCACCCCCGGGTATAAAACCCCACAGCTTATACCCACCATCACTGGGTATAACACCCCACAGCTTATACCCACCATCCCCGGGTATAACACCTCACAGTTAATCCCCACCACCCCCGGGTATAACACCCCACAGCTTATCCCCACCACCCCCGGGTATAACACCCCACAGCTTATACCCACCATCCCTGGGTATAACACCCCACAGCTTATACCCACCACCCCCAGGTTTCACACCCCACAGCTTATCCCCTCCACCCCCAGGTATAACACCCCACAGCTTATCCCCACCATCCCAGGGTATCACACCCCACAGCTTATCCCCACCATCCCCAGGTATAACACCCCACAGCTTATCCCCACCATCCCCGGGTATAACACCCCACATCTTATCCCCACCTCCCCCGGGTATAACACCCCACAGCTAATCCCCACCATCCCCGGGTATAACACCCCACAGCTTATCCCCACCACCCCCGGGTATAAAACCCCACAGCTTATACCCACCATCCCTGGGTTTAACACCCCACATCTCATCCCCACCATCCCCGGGTATAACACCCCACAGCTTATACCCACCATCCCCGGGTATAACACCCCACAGCTTGTCCCCACCATCCCCGGGTATAACAACCCACAGCTTATCCCCACCAACCCCGGGTATAACACCCCACAGTTTATACCCACCATCCCCGGGTATAACACCCCACAGCTTGTCCCCACCATCCACGGGTATAACACCCCACAGATTATACCCACCATCCCCGGGTATAACACCCCACAGCTTATACCCACCATCCCCGGGTATAACACCCCACAGCTTGTCCCAACCACCCGTGGGTATCACAGCCCATATATTATCTCCACCATCCCCGGGTATAAAACCCCACAGCTTATACCCACCATCCCTGGGTATAACACCCCACAGCTTATACCCACCATCCCTAGGTATAACACCCCACATCTTATCCCCACCATCCCCGGGTATAACACCCCACAGCTTATCCCCACCACCCGCGGGTATAACACCCCACAGCTTATACCCACCATCCCTGGGTTTACCACCCCACATCTCATCCCCACCACCCCCGGGTTTAACACCCCACATATTATCTCCACCATCCCCGGGTTTGACAGCCCTCAGCTTATCCCCACCATCCACGGGTATAACACCCCACGGCTTATCTCCACCACCCCCAGGTATAACACCACACAGCTTGTCCCCACCATCCCCGGGTATAACACCCCACAGTTTATCCCCACCATCCCTGGGTGTAACACCCCACAGCTTATCCCCACCATCCCCGGGTATAACACCCCACAGCTTGTCCCCACCATGCCCTGGAATAACACCCCACAGCTTATCCTCACCATCCCCGGGTATAACACCCCACAGCTTATCCCCACCATCCCCGGGTTTAACACCCCACATCTCATCCCCACCATCCCCGGGTATAACACCCCACAGCTTATACCCACCACACCTGGGTATAACATCCCACATCTTATCAGCACCACCCCCGGGTATAACACACCACAGTTTATCCCCACCATCCCTGGGTATAACACCCCACAGCTTATCCCCACCATCCCCGGGTATAACACCCCACAGCTTGTCCCACCAACCCCGGGTATAACACCCCACAGCTTGTCGCACCAACCCCGGGTATAACACCCCACAGCTTATCCCTACCATCCCCGGACATAACACCCCACATATTATCTCCACCATCCCCGGGTTTGACAGCCCTCAGCTTATCTCTACCATCCCCAGGCATAACATCCCACAGCTTGTCCCAACCACACATGGGTATAACACCCCACAGCTTATCCCCACCATCCCCGGGTATAAAACCCCACAGCTGATCACCACCACCCCCGGGTATAACACCCCACAGTTTATCCCCACCATCCCTGGGTATAACACCCCACAGCTTACCCCCACCATCCACGGGTATAACACCCCACAGCTTATCCACACCATCCACGGGTATAACACCCCACAGCTTATCCCCACCATCCCCGGGTATAACACCCCACAGCTTATACCCACCATCCCCAGGTATATCACCCCACAGCTTATACCCACCAACCCCGGGTATAACACCCCACAGTTTATCCACACCACCCCCGGGTATAACACCCCACAGCTTATCCCCACCACCCCCGGGTATAAAACCCCACAGCTTATACCCACCATCACTGGGTATAACACCCCACAGCTTATACCCACCATCCCCGGGTATAACACCTCACAGTTAATCCCCACCACCCCCGGGTATAACACCCCACAGCTTATCCCCACCACCCCCGGGTATAACACCCCACAGCTTATACCCACCATCCCTGGGTATAACACCCCACAGCTTATACCCACCACCCCCAGGTTTCACACCCCACAGCTTATCCCCTCCACCCCCAGGTATAACACCCCACAGCTTATCCCCACCATCCCAGGGTATCACACCCCACAGCTTATCCCCACCATCCCCAGGTATAACACCCCACAGCTTATCCCCACCATCCCCGGGTATAACACCCCACATCTTATCCCCACCTCCCCCGGGTATAACACCCCACAGCTAATCCCCACCATCCCCGGGTATAACACCCCACAGCTTATCCCCACCACCCCCGGGTATAAAACCCCACAGCTTATACCCACCATCCCTGGGTTTAACACCCCACATCTCATCCCCACCATCCCCGGGTATAACACCCCACAGCTTATACCCACCATCCCCGGGTATAACACCCCACAGCTTGTCCCCACCATCCCCGGGTATATCAACCCACAGCTTATCCCCACCAACCCCGGGTATAACACCCCACAGTTTATACCCACCATCCCCGGGTATAACACCCCACAGCTTGTCCCCACCATCCACGGGTATAACACCCCACAGATTATACCCACCATCCCCGGGTATAACACCCCACAGCTTATACCCACCATCCCCGGGTATAACACCCCACAGCTTGTCCCAACCACCCGTGGGTATCACAGCCCATATATTATCTCCACCATCCCCGGGTATAAAACCCCACAGCTTATACCCACCATCCCTGGGTATAACACCCCACAGCTTATACCCACCATCCCTAGGTATAACACCCCACATCTTATCCCCACCATCCCCGGGTATAACACCCCACAGCTTATCCCCACCACCCGCGGGTATAACACCCCACAGCTTATACCCACCATCCCTGGGTTTACCACCCCACATCTCATCCCCACCACCCCCGGGTTTAACACCCCACATATTATCTCCACCATCCCCGGGTTTGACAGCCCTCAGCTTATCCCCACCATCCACGGGTATAACACCCCACGGCTTATCTCCACCACCCCCAGGTATAACACCACACAGCTTGTCCCCACCATCCCCGGGTATAACACCCCACAGTTTATCCCCACCATCCCTGGGTGTAACACCCCACAGCTTATCCCCACCATCCCCGGGTATAACACCCCACAGCTTGTCCCCACCATGCCCTGGAATAACACCCCACAGCTTATCCTCACCATCCCCGGGTATAACACCCCACAGCTTATCCCCACCATCCCCGGGTTTAACACCCCACATCTCATCCCCACCATCCCCGGGTATAACACCCCACAGCTTATACCCACCACACCTGGGTATAACATCCCACATCTTATCAGCACCACCCCCGGGTATAACACACCACAGTTTATCCCCACCATCCCTGGGTATAACACCCCACAGCTTATCCCCACCATCCCCGGGTATAACACCCCACAGCTTGTCCCACCAACCCCGGGTATAACACCCCACAGCTTGTCGCACCAACCCCGGGTATAACACCCCACAGCTTATCCCTACCATCCCCGGACATAACACCCCACATATTATCTCCACCATCCCCGGGTTTGACAGCCCTCAGCTTATCTCTACCATCCCCAGGCATAACATCCCACAGCTTGTCCCAACCACACATGGGTATAACACCCCACAGCTTATCCCCACCATCCCCGGGTATAAAACCCCACAGCTGATCACCACCACCCCCGGGTATAACACCCCACAGTTTATCCCCACCATCCCTGGGTATAACACCCCACAGCTTACCCCCACCATCCACGGGTATAACACCCCACAGCTTATCCACACCATCCACGGGTATAACACCCCACAGCTTATCCCCACCATCCCCGGGTATAACACCCCACAGCTTATACCCACCATCCCCAGGTATATCACCCCACAGCTTATACCCACCAACCCCGGGTATAACACCCCACAGTTTATCCACACCACCCCCGGGTATAACACCCCACAGCTTATCCCCACCACCCCCGGGTATAAAACCCCACAGCTTATACCCACCATCACTGGGTATAACACCCCACAGCTTATACCCACCATCCCCGGGTATAACACCTCACAGTTAATCCCCACCACCCCCGGGTATAACACCCCACAGCTTATCCCCACCACCCCCGGGTATAACACCCCACAGCTTATACCCACCATCCCTGGGTATAACACCCCACAGCTTATACCCACCACCCCCAGGTTTCACACCCCACAGCTTATCCCCTCCACCCCCAGGTATAACACCCCACAGCTTATCCCCACCATCCCAGGGTATCACACCCCACAGCTTATCCCCACCATCCCCAGGTATAACACCCCACAGCTTATCCCCACCATCCCCGGGTATAACACCCCACATCTTATCCCCACCTCCCCCGGGTATAACACCCCACAGCTAATCCCCACCATCCCCGGGTATAACACCCCACAGCTTATCCCCACCACCCCCGGGTATAAAACCCCACAGCTTATACCCACCATCCCTGGGTTTAACACCCCACATCTCATCCCCACCATCCCCGGGTATAACACCCCACAGCTTATACCCACCATCCCCGGGTATAACACCCCACAGCTTGTCCCCACCATCCCCGGGTATAACAACCCACAGCTTATCCCCACCAACCCCGGGTATAACACCCCACAGTTTATACCCACCATCCCCGGGTATAACACCCCACAGCTTGTCCCCACCATCCACGGGTATAACACCCCACAGATTATACCCACCATCCCCGGGTATAACACCCCACAGCTTATACCCACCATCCCCGGGTATAACACCCCACAGCTTGTCCCAACCACCCGTGGGTATCACAGCCCATATATTATCTCCACCATCCCCGGGTATAAAACCCCACAGCTTATACCCACCATCCCTGGGTATAACACCCCACAGCTTATACCCACCATCCCTAGGTATAACACCCCACATCTTATCCCCACCATCCCCGGGTATAACACCCCACAGCTTATCCCCACCACCCGCGGGTATAACACCCCACAGCTTATACCCACCATCCCTGGGTTTACCACCCCACATCTCATCCCCACCACCCCCGGGTTTAACACCCCACATATTATCTCCACCATCCCCGGGTTTGACAGCCCTCAGCTTATCCCCACCATCCACGGGTATAACACCCCACGGCTTATCTCCACCACCCCCAGGTATAACACCACACAGCTTGTCCCCACCATCCCCGGGTATAACACCCCACAGTTTATCCCCACCATCCCTGGGTGTAACACCCCACAGCTTATCCCCACCATCCCCGGGTATAACACCCCACAGCTTGTCCCCACCATGCCCTGGAATAACACCCCACAGCTTATCCTCACCATCCCCGGGTATAACACCCCACAGCTTATCCCCACCATCCCCGGGTTTAACACCCCACATCTCATCCCCACCATCCCCGGGTATAACACCCCACAGCTTATACCCACCACACCTGGGTATAACATCCCACATCTTATCAGCACCACCCCCGGGTATAACACACCACAGTTTATCCCCACCATCCCTGGGTATAACACCCCACAGCTTATCCCCACCATCCCCGGGTATAACACCCCACAGCTTGTCCCACCAACCCCGGGTATAACACCCCACAGCTTATCCCTACCATCCCCGGGCATAACACCCCACATATTATCTCCACCATCCCCGGGTTTGACAGCCCTCAGCTTATCTCTACCATCCCCAGGCATAACACCCCACAGCTTGTCCCAACCACACATGGGTATAACACCCCACAGCTTATCCCCAACATCCCCGGGTATAACACCCCACAGCTTACCCCCACCATCCACGGGTATAACACCCCACAGCTTATCCCCACCATCCACGGGTATAACACCACACAGCTTATCCCCACCATCCCCGGGTATAACACCCCACAGCTTATACCCACCATCCCCAGGTATATCACCCCACAGCTTATACCCACCAACCCAGGGTATAACACCCCACAGTTTATCCCCACCACCCCCGGGTATAACACCCCACAGCTTATCCCCACCACCCCCGGGTATAAAACCCCACAGCTTATACCCACCATCACTGGGTATAACACCCCACAGCTTATACCCACCATCCCCGGGTATAACACCCCACAGTTAATCCCCACCACCCCCGGGTATAACACCCCACAGCTTATCCCCACCACCCCCGGGTATAACACCCCACAGCTTATACCCACCATCCCTGGGTATAACACCCGACAGCTTATACCCACCATCCCCGGGTATAACACCCCACAGTTAATCCCCACCACCCCCGGGTATAACACCCCACAGCTTATCCCCACCAACCCCGGGTATAACACCCCACAGCTTATACCCACCATCCCTGGGTATAACACCCCACAGCTTATACCCACCACCCCCAGGTATCACACCCCACAGCTTATCTCCACCACCCCCAGGTATCACACCCCACAGCTTATACCCACCAACCCCGGGTATAACACCCCACAGTTTATCCCCACCACCCCCGGGTATAACACCCCACAGCTTATCCCCACCACCCCCGGGTATAACACCCCACAGCTTATACCCACCATCCCTGGGTATAACACCCCACAGCTTATACCCACCATCCCCGGGTATAACACCCCACAGTTAATCCCCACCACCCCCGGGTATAACACCCCACAGCTTATCCCCACCACCCCCGGGTATAACACCCCACAGCTTATACCCACCATCCCTGGGTATAACACCCCACAGCTTATACCCACCACCCCCAGGTATCACACCCCACAGCTTATCCCCACCACCCCCAGGTATAACACCCCACAGCTTATCCCAACCATCCCAGGGTATCACACCCCACAGCTTATCCCCACCATCCCCGGGTATAACACCCCACATCTTATCCCCACCTCCCCCGGGTATAACACCCCACAGCTAATCCCCACCATCCCCGGGTATAACACCCCACAGCTTATCCCCACCACCCCCGGGTATAACACCCCACAGCTTATACCCACCATCCCTGGGTTTAACACCCCACATCTCATCCCCACCATCCCCGGGTATAACACCCCACAGCTTATACCCACCATCCCCGGGTATAACACCCCACAGCTTGTCCCCACCATCCCCGGGTATAACAACCCACAGCTTATCCCCACCAACCCCGGGTATAACACCCCACAGCTTATACCCACCATCCCCGGGTATAACACCCCACAGCTTGTCCCCACCATCCACGGGTATAACACCGCACAGATTATCCCCACCATCCCCGGGTATAACACCCCACAGCTTATACCCACCATCCCCGGGTATAACACCCCACAGCTTATACCCACCATCCCCAGGTATCACACCCCACAGCTTATCCCCACCACCCCCAGGTATAACACCCCACAGCTTATCCCCACCATCCCAGGGTATCACACCCCACAGCTTATCCCCACCATCCCCGGGTATAACACCCCACATCTTATCCCCACCTCCCCCGGGTATAACACCCCACAGCTAATCCCCACCATCCCCGGGTATAACACCCCACAGCTTATCCCCACCACCCCCGGGTATAACACCCCACAGCTTATACCCACCATCCCTGGGTTTAACACCCCACATCTCATCCCCACCATCCCCGGGTATAACACCCCACAGCTTATACCCACCATCCCCGGGTATAACACCCCACAGCTTGTCCCCACCATCCCCGGGTATAACAACCCACAGCTTATCCCCACCAACCCCGGGTATAACACCCCACAGCTTATACCCACCATCCCCGGGTATAACACCCCACAGCTTGTCCCCACCATCCACGGGTATAACACCGCACAGATTATCCCCACCATCCCCGGGTATAACACCCCACAGCTTATACCCACCATCCCCGGGTATAACACCCCACAGCTTGTCCCAACCACCCGTGGGTATCACAGCCCACATATTATCTCCACCATCTCCGGGTATAAAACCCCACAGCTTATACCCACCATCCCCAGGTATAACACCCCACAGCTTATCCCCACCACCCCCGGGTATAACACCCCACAGCTTATACCCACCATCCCTGGGTATAACACCTCACATCTTATCCCCACCATCCCCAGGTATAACACCCCACAGCTTATCCCCAGCATCCCCGGGTATAACACCCCACAGCTTATCCCCACCACCCTGGGTATAACACCCCACAGCTTATACCCACCATCACTGGGTTTACCACCCCACATCTCATCCCCACCACCCCCGGGTTTAACACACCACATATTATCTCCACCATCCCCGGGTTTGACAGCCCTCAGCTTATCCCCACCATCCACGTGTATAACACCCCACGGCTTATCTCCACCACCCCCAGGTATAACACCACACAGCTTGTCCCCACCATCCCCGGGTATAACACCCCACAGTTTATCCCCACCATCCCTGGGTGTAACACCCCACAGCTTATCCCCACCATCCCCGGGTATAACACCCCACAGCTTGTCCCCACCATGCCCTGGAATAACACCCCACAGCTTATCCCCACCATCCCCGGGTATAACACCCCACAGCTTATCCCCACCATCCCCGGGTTTAACACCCCACATCTCATCCCCACCATCCCCGGGTATAACACCCCACAGCTTATACCCACCACACCTGGGTATAACATCCCACATCTTATCACAACCACCCCCGGGTATAACACACCACAGTTTATCCCCACCATCCCTGGGTATAACACCCCACAGCTTATCCCCACCATCCCCGGGTATAACACCCCACAGCTTGTCGCACCAACCCCGGGTATAACACCCCACAGCTTATCCCTACCATCCCCGGACATAACACCCCACATATTATCTCCACCATCCCCGGGTTTGACAGCCCTCAGCTTATCTCTACCATCCCCAGGCATAACATCCCACAGCTTGTCCCAACCACACATGGGTATAACACCCCACAGCATATCCCCACCATCCCCGGGTATAACACCCCACAGCTGATCACCACCACCCCCGGGTATAACACCCCACAGTTTATCCCCACCATCCCTGGGTATAACACCCCACAGCTTACCCCCACCATCCACGGGTATAACACCCCACAGCTTATCCACACCATCCACGGGTATAACACCCCACAGCTTATCCCCACCATCCCCGGGTATAACACCCCACAGCTTATCCCCACCATCCCCGGGTATAACACCCCACAGCTTATACCCACCATCCCTGGGTTTAACACCCCACATCTCATCCCCACCATCCCCGGGTATAACACCCCACAGCTTATACCCACCATCCCCGGGTATAACACCCCACAGCTTGTCCCCACCATCCCCGGGTATAACAACCCACAGCTTATCCCCACCAACCCCGGGTATAACACCCCACAGCTTATACCCACCATCCCCGGGTATAACACCCCACAGCTTGTCCCCACCATCCACGGGTATAACACCACACAGATTATCCCCACCATCCCCGGGTATAACACCCCACAGCTTATACCCACCATCCCCGGGTATAACACCCCACAGCTTGTCCCAACCACCCGTGGGTATCACAGCCCACATATTATCTCCACCATCCCCGGGTATAAAACCCCACAGCTTATACCCACCATCCCCAGGTATAACACCCCACAGCTTATCCCCACCACCCCCGGGTATAACACCCCACAGCTTATACCCACCATCCCTGGGTATAACACCTCACATCTTATCCCCACCATCCCCAGGTATAACACCCCACAGCTTATCCCCACCATCCCAGGGTATCACACCCCACAGCTTATCCCCACCATCCCCGGGTATAACACCCCACATCTTATCCCCACCTCCCCCGGGTGTAACACCCCACAGCTAATCCCCACCATCCCCGGGTATAACACCCCACAGCTTATCCCCACCACCCCCGGGTATAACACCCCACAGCTTATACCCACCATCCCTGGGTTTAACACCCCACATCTCATCCCCACCATCCCCGGGTATAACACCCCACAGCTTATACCCACCATCCCCGGGTATAACACCCCACAGCTTGTCCCCACCATCCCCGGGTATAACAACCCACAGCTTATCCCCACCAACCCCGGGTATAACACCCCACAGCTTATACCCACCATCCCCGGGTATAACACCCCACAGCTTGTCCCCACCATCCACGGGTATAACACCGCACAGATTATCCCCACCATCCCCGGGTATAACACCCCACAGCTTATACCCACCATCCCCGGGTAT
This sequence comes from Hypanus sabinus, assembly GCF_030144855.1. Lineage (NCBI taxonomy): Eukaryota > Metazoa > Chordata > Chondrichthyes > Myliobatiformes > Dasyatidae > Hypanus > Hypanus sabinus. The sequence goes on from NC_082715.1 coordinate 10,392,359, forward strand.
AACACCCCACAGCTTGTCCCAACCACCCGTGGGTATCACAGCCCACATATTATCTCCACCATCTCCGGGTATAAAACCCCACAGCTTATACCCACCATCCCCAGGTATAACACCCCACAGCTTATCCCCACCACCCCCGGGTATAACACCCCACAGCTTATACCCACCATCCCTGGGTATAACACCTCACATCTTATCCCCACCACCCCCGGGTATAACACCCCACAGCTTATACCCACCATCACTGGGTTTACCACCCCACATCTCATCCCCACCACCCCCGGGTTTAACACACCACATATTATCTCCACCATCCCCGGGTTTGACAGCCCTCAGCTTATCCCCACCATCCACGTGTATAACACCCCACGGCTTATCTCCACCACCCCCAGGTATAACACCACACAGCTTGTCCCCACCATCCCCGGGTATAACACCCCACAGTTTATCCCCACCATCCCTGGGTGTAACACCCCACAGCTTATCCCCACCATCCCCGGGTATAACACCCCACAGCTTGTCCCCACCATGCCCTGGAATAACACCCCACAGCTTATCCCCACCATCCCCGGGTATAACACCCCACAGCTTATCCCCACCATCCCCGGGTTTAACACCCCACATCTCATCCCCACCATCCCCGGGTATAACACCCCACAGCTTATACCCACCACACCTGGGTATAACATCCCACATCTTATCACCACCACCCCCGGGTATAACACACCACAGTTTATCCCCACCATCCCTGGGTATAACACCCCACAGCTTATCCCCACCATCCCCGGGTATAACACCCCACAGCTTGTCGCACCAACCCCGGGTATAACACCCCACAGCTTATCCCTACCATCCCCGGACATAACACCCCACATATTATCTCCACCATCCCCGGGTTTGACAGCCCTCAGCTTATCTCTACCATCCCCAGGCATAACATCCCACAGCTTGTCCCAACCACACATGGGTATAACACCCCACAGCTTATCCCCACCATCCCCGGGTATAACACCCCACAGCTGATCACCACCACCCCCGGGTATAACACCCCACAGTTTATCCCCACCATCCCTGGGTATAACACCCCACAGCTTACCCCCACCATTCACGGGTATAACACCCCACAGCTTATCCACACCATCCACGGGTATAACACCCCACAGCATATCCCCACTATCCCCGGGTATAACACCCCACAGCTTATCCCCACCATCCCCGGGTATAACACCCCACAGCTTATACCCACCATCCCTGGGTTTAACACCCCACATCTCATCCCCACCATCCCCGGGTATAACACCCCACAGCTTATACCCACCATCCCCGGGTATAACACCCCACAGCTTGTCCCCACCATCCCCGGGTATAACAACCCACAGCTTATCCCCACCAACCCCGGGTATAACACCCCACAGCTTATACCCACCATCCCCGGGTATAACACCCCACAGCTTGTCCCCACCATCCACGGGTATAACACCGCACAGATTATCCCCACCATCCCCGGGTATAACACCCCACAGCTTATACCCACCATCCCCGGGTATAACACCCCACAGCTTGTCCCAACCACCCGTGGGTATCACAGCCCACATATTATCTCCACCATCCCCGGGTATAAAACCCCACAGCTTATACCCACCATCCCCAGGTATAACACCCCACAGCTTATCCCCACCACCCCCGGGTATAACACCCCACAGCTTATACCCACCATCCCTGGGTATAACACCTCACATCTTATCCCCACCATCCCCAGGTATAACACCCCACAGCTTATCCCCAGCATCCCCGGGTATAACACCCCACAGCTTATCCCCACCACCCCCGGGTATAACACCCCACAGCTTATACCCACCATCCCTGGGTTTACCACCCCACATCTCATCCCCACCACCCCCGGGTTTAACACACCACATATTATCTCCACCATCCCCGGGTTTGACAGCCCTCAGCTTATCCCCACCATCCACGGGTATAACACCCCACGGCTTATCTCCACCACCCCCAGGTATAACACCACACAGCTTGTCCCCACCATCCCCGGGTATAACACCCCACAGTTTATCCCCACCATCCCTGGGTGTAACACCCCACAGCTTATCCCCACCATCCCCGGGTATAACACCCCACAGCTTGTCCCCACCATGCCCTGGAATAACACCCCACAGCTTATCCCCACCATCCCCGGGTATAACACCCCACAGCTTATCCCCACCATCCCCGGGTTTAACACCCCACATCTCATCCCCACCATCCCCGGGTATAACACCCCACAGCTTATACCCACCACACCTGGGTATAACATCCCACATCTTATCACCACCACCCCCGGGTATAACACACCACAGTTTATCCCCACCATCCCTGGGTATAACACCCCACAGCTTATCCCCACCATCCCCGGGTATAACACCCCACAGCTTGTCGCACCAACCCCGGGTATAACACCCCACAGCTTATCCCTACCATCCCCGGACATAACACCCCACATATTATCTCCACCATCCCCGGGTTTGACAGCCCTCAGCTTATCTCTACCATCCCCAGGCAATACATCCCACAGCTTGTCCCAACCACACATGGGTATAACACCCCACAGCTTATCCCCACCATCCCCGGGTATAAAACCCCACAGCTGATCACCACCACCCCCGGGTATAACACCCCACAGTTTATCCCCACCATCCCTGGGTATAACACCCCACAGCTTACCCCCACCATCCACGGGTATAACACCCCACAGCTTATCCACACCATCCACGGGTATAACACCCCACAGCTTATCCCCACCATCCCCGGGTATAACACCCCACAGCTTATACCCACCATCCCCAGGTATATCACCCCACAGCTTATACCCACCAACCCCGGGTATAACACCCCACAGTTTATCCACACCACCCCCGGGTATAACACCCCACAGCTTATCCCCACCACCCCCGGGTATAAAACCCCACAGCTTATACCCACCATCACTGGGTATAACACCCCACAGCTTATACCCACCATCCCCGGGTATAACACCCCACAGTTAATACCCACCACCCCCGGGTATCACACCCCACAGCTTATCCCCACCACCCCCGGGTATAACACCCCACAGCTTATACCCACCATCCCTGGGTATAACACCCCACAGCTTATACCCACCACCCCCAGGTTTCACACCCCACAGCTTATCCCCTCCACCCCCAGGTATAACACCCCACAGCTTATCCCCACCATCCCAGGGTATCACACCCCACAGCTTATCCCCACCATCCCCAGGTATAACACCCCACAGCTTATCCCCACCATCCCCGGGTATAACACCCCACATCTTATCCCCACCTCCCCCGGGTATAACACCCCACAGCTAATCCCCACCATCCCCGGGTATAACACCCCACAGCTTATCCCCACCACCCCCGGGTATAACACCCCACAGCTTATACCCTCCATCCCTGGGTTTAACACCCCACATCTCATCCCCACCATCCCCGGGTATAACACCCCACAGCTTATACCCACCATCCCCGGGTATAACACCCCACAGCTTGTCCCCACCATCCCCGGGTATAACAACCCACAGCTTATCCCCACCAACCCCGGGTATAACACCCCACAGCTTATACCCACCATCCCCGGGTATAACACCCCACAGCTTGTCCCCACCATCCACGGGTATAACACCCCACAGATTATCCCCACCATCCCCGGGTATAACACCCCACAGCTTATACCCACCATGCCCGGGTATAACACCCCACAGCTTGTCCCAACCACCCGTGGGTATCACAGCCCACATATTATCTCCACCATCCCCGGGTATAAAACCCCACAGCTTATACCCACCATCCCTGGGTATAACACCCCACAGCTTATACCCACCATCCCTAGGTATAACACCCCACATCTTATCCCCACCATCCCCGGGTATAACACCCCACAGCTTATCCCCACCACCCGCGGGTATAACACCCCACAGCTTATACCCACCATCCCTGGGTTTACCACCCCACATCTCATCCCCACCACCCCCGGGTTTAACACCCCACATATTATCTCCACCATCCCCGGGTTTGACAGCCCTCAGCTTATCCCCACCATCCACGGGTATAACACCCCACGGCTTATCTCCACCACCCCCAGGTATAACACCACACAGCTTGTCCCCACCATCCCCGGGTATAACACCCCACAGTTTATCCCCACCATCCCTGGGTGTAACACCCCACAGCTTATCCCCACCATCCCCGGGTATAACACCCCACAGCTTGTCCCCACCATGCCCTGGAATAACACCCCACAGCTTATCCCCACCATCCCCGGGTATAACACCCCACAGCTTATCCCCACCATCCCCGGGTTTAACACCCCACATCTCATCCCCACCATCCCCGGGTATAACACCCCACAGCTTATACCCACCACACCTGGGTATAACATCCCACATCTTATCAGCACCACCCCCGGGTATAACACACCACAGTTTATCCCCACCATCCCTGGGTATAACACCCCACAGCTTATCCCCACCATCCCCGGGTATAACACCCCACAGCTTGTCCCACCAACCCCGGGTATAACACCCCACAGCTTATCCCTACCATCCCCGGGCATAACACCCCACATATTATCTCCACCATCCCCGGGTTTGACAGCCCTCAGCTTATCTCTACCATCCCCAGGCATAACACCCCACAGCTTGTCCCAACCACACATGGGTATAACACCCCACAGCTTATCCCCACCATCCCCGGGTATAACACCCCACAGCTTACCCCCACCATCCACGGGTATAACACCCCACAGCTTATCCCCACCATCCACGGGTATAACACCACACAGCTTATCCCCACCATCCCCGGGTATAACACCCCACAGCTTATACCCACCATCCCCAGGTATATCACCCCACAGCTTATACCCACCAACCCAGGGTATAACACCCCACAGTTTATCCCCACCACCCCCGGGTATAACACCCCACAGCTTATCCCCACCACCCCCGGGTATAAAACCCCACAGCTTATACCCACCATCACTGGGTATAACACCCCACAGCTTATACCCACCATCCCCGGGTATAACACCCCACAGTTAATCCCCACCACCCCCGGGTATAACACCCCACAGCTTATCCCCACCACCCCCGGGTATAACACCCCACAGCTTATACCCACCATCCCTGGGTATAACACCCGACAGCTTATACCCACCATCCCCGGGTATAACACCCCACAGTTAATCCCCACCACCCCCGGGTATAACACCCCACAGCTTATCCCCACCAACCCCGGGTATAACACCCCACAGCTTATACCCACCATCCCTGGGTATAACACCCCACAGCTTATACCCACCACCCCCAGGTATCACACCCCACAGCTTATCTCCACCACCCCCAGGTATCACACCCCACAGCTTATACCCACCACACCTGGGTATAACATCCCACATCTTATCAGCACCACCCCCGGGTATAACACACCACAGTTTATCCCCACCATCCCTGGGTATAACACCCCACAGCTTATCCCCACCATCCCCGGGTATAACACCCCACAGCTTGTCCCACCAACCCCGGGTATAACACCCCACAGCTTATCCCTACCATCCCCGGGCATAACACCCCACATATTATCTCCACCATCCCCGGGTTTGACAGCCCTCAGCTTATCTCTACCATCCCCAGGCATAACACCCCACAGCTTGTCCCAACCACACATGGGTATAACACCCCACAGCTTATCCCCACCATCCCCGGGTATAACACCCCACAGCTTACCCCCACCATCCACGGGTATAACACCCCACAGCTTATCCCCACCATCCACGGGTATAACACCACACAGCTTATCCCCACCATCCCCGGGTATAACACCCCACAGCTTATACCCACCATCCCCAGGTATATCACCCCACAGCTTATACCCACCAACCCAGGGTATAACACCCCACAGTTTATCCCCACCACCCCCGGGTATAACACCCCACAGCTTATCCCCACCACCCCCGGGTATAAAACCCCACAGCTTATACCCACCATCACTGGGTATAACACCCCACAGCTTATACCCACCATCCCCGGGTATAACACCCCACAGTTAATCCCCACCACCCCCGGGTATAACACCCCACAGCTTATCCCCACCACCCCCGGGTATAACACCCCACAGCTTATACCCACCATCCCTGGGTATAACACCCGACAGCTTATACCCACCATCCCCGGGTATAACACCCCACAGTTAATCCCCACCACCCCCGGGTATAACACCCCACAGCTTATCCCCACCAACCCCGGGTATAACACCCCACAGCTTATACCCACCATCCCTGGGTATAACACCCCACAGCTTATACCCACCATCCCCGGGTATAACACCCCACAGTTAATCCCCACCACCCCCGGGTATAACACCCCACAGCTTATCCCCACCACCCCCGGGTATAACACCCCACAGCTTATACCCACCATCCCTGGGTATAACACCCCACAGCTTATACCCACCACCCCCAGGTATCACACCCCACAGCTTATCCCCACCACCCCCAGGTATAACACCCCACAGCTTATCCCAACCATCCCAGGGTATCACACCCCACAGCTTATCCCCACCATCCCCGGGTATAACACCCCACATCTTATCCCCACCTCCCCCGGGTATAACACCCCACAGCTAATCCCCACCATCCCCGGGTATAACACCCCACAGCTTATACCCACCATCCCCAGGTATATCACCCCACAGCTTATACCCACCAACCCCGGGTATAACACCCCACAGTTTATCCACACCACCCCCGGGTATAACACCCCACAGCTTATCCCCACCACCCCCGGGTATAAAACCCCACAGCTTATACCCACCATCACTGGGTATAACACCCCACAGCTTATACCCACCATCCCCGGGTATAACACCCCACAGTTAATCCCCACCACCCCCGGGTATAACACCCCACAGCTTATCCCCACCACCCCCGGGTATAACACCCCACAGCTTATACCCACCATCCCTGGGTATAACACCCCACAGCTTATACCCACCACCCCCAGGTTTCACACCCCACAGCTTATCCCCTCCACCCCCAGGTATAACACCCCACAGCTTATCCCCACCATCCCAGTGTATCACACCCCAAAGCTTATCCCCACCATCCCCAGGTATAACACCCCACAGCTTATCCCCACCATCCCCGGGTATAACACCCCACATCTTATCCCCACCTCCCCCGGGTATAACACCCCACAGCTAATCCCCACCATCCCCGGGTATAACACCCCACAGCTTATCCCCACCACCCCCGGGTATAACACCCCACAGCTTATACCCTCCATCCCTGGGTTTAACACCCCACATCTCATCCCCACCATCCCCGGGTATAACACCCCACAGCTTATACCCACCATCCCCGGGTATAACACCCCACAGCTTGTCCCCACCATCCCCGGGTATAACAACCCACAGCTTATCCCCACCCAACCCCGGGTATAACACCCCACAGCTTATACCCACCATCCCCGGGTATAACACCCCACAGCTTGTCCCCACCATCCACGGGTATAACACCCCACAGATTATCCCCACCATCCCCGGGTATAACACCCCACAGCTTATACCCACCATCCCCGGGTATAACACCCCACAGCTTGTCCCAACCACCCGTGGGTATCACAGCCCACATATTATCTCCACCATCCCCGGGTATAAAACCCCACAGCTTATACCCACCATCCCTGGGTATAACACCCCACAGCTTATACCCACCATCCCTAGGTATAACACCCCACATCTTATCCCCACCATCCCCGGGTATAACACCCCACAGCTTATCCCCACCACCCGCGGGTATAACACCCCACAGCTTATACCCACCATCCCTGGGTTTACCACCCCACATCTCATCCCCACCACCCCCGGGTTTAACACCCCACATATTATCTCCACCATCCCCGGGTTTGACAGCCCTCAGCTTATCCCCACCATCCACGGGTATAACACCCCACGGCTTATCTCCACCACCCCCAGGTATAACACCACACAGCTTGTCCCCACCATCCCCGGGTATAACACCCCACAGTTTATCCCCACCATCCCTGGGTGTAACACCCCACAGCTTATCCCCACCATCCCCGGGTATAACACCCCACAGCTTGTCCCCACCATGCCCTGGAATAACACCCCACAGCTTATCCCCACCATCCCCGGGTATAACACCCCACAGCTTATCCCCACCATCCCCGGGTTTAACACCCCACATCTCATCCCCACCATCCCCGGGTATAACACCCCACAGCTTATACCCACCACACCTGGGTATAACATCCCACATCTTATCAGCACCACCCCCGGGTATAACACACCACAGTTTATCCCCACCATCCCTGGGTATAACACCCCACAGCTTATCCCCACCATCCCCGGGTATAACACCCCACAGCTTGTCCCACCAACCCCGGGTATAACACCCCACAGCTTATCCCTACCATCCCCGGGCATAACACCCCACATATTATCTCCACCATCCCCGGGTTTGACAGCCCTCAGCTTATCTCTACCATCCCCAGGCATAACACCCCACAGCTTGTCCCAACCACACATGGGTATAACACCCCACAGCTTATCCCCACCATCCCCGGGTATAACACCCCACAGCTTACCCCCACCATCCACGGGTATAACACCCCACAGCTTATCCCCACCATCCACGGGTATAACACCACACAGCTTATCCCCACCATCCCCGGGTATAACACCCCACAGCTTATACCCACCATCCCCAGGTATATCACCCCACAGCTTATACCCACCAACCCAGGGTATAACACCCCACAGTTTATCCCCACCACCCCCGGGTATAACACCCCACAGCTTATCCCCACCACCCCCGGGTATAAAACCCCACAGCTTATACCCACCATCACTGGGTATAACACCCCACAGCTTATACCCACCATCCCCGGGTATAACACCCCACAGTTAATCCCCACCACCCCCGGGTATAACACCCCACAGCTTATCCCCACCAACCCCGGGTATAACACCCCACAGCTTATACCCACCATCCCTGGGTATAACACCCGACAGCTTATACCCACCATCCCCGGGTATAACACCCCACAGTTAATCCCCACCACCCCCGGGTATAACACCCCACAGCTTATCCCCACCAACCCCGGGTATAACACCCCACAGCTTATACCCACCATCCCTGGGTATAACACCCCACAGCTTATACCCACCACCCCCAGGTATCACACCCCACAGCTTATCTCCACCACCCCCAGGTATCACACCCCACAGCTTATACCCACCAACCCCGGGTATAACACCCCACAGTTTATCCCCACCACCCCCGGGTATAACAACCCACAGCTTATCCCCACCACCCCCGGGTATAACACCCCACAGCTTATACCCACCATCCCTGGGTATAACACCCCACAGCTTATACCCACCATCCCCGGGTATAACACCCCACAGTTAATCCCCACCACACCCGGGTATAACACCCCACAGCTTATCCCCACCACCCCCGGGTATAACACCCCACAGCTTATACCCACCATCCCTGGGTATAACACCCCACAGCTTATACCCACCACCCCCAGGTATCACACCCCACAGCTTATCCCCACCACCCCCAGGTATAACACCCCACAGCTTATCCCAACCATCCCAGGGTATCACACCCCACAGCTTATCCCCACCATCCCCGGGTATAACACCCCACATCTTATCCCCACCTCCCCCGGGTATAACACCCCACAGCTAATCCCCACCATCCCCGGGTATAACACCCCACAGCTTATCCCCACCACCCCCGGGTATAACACCCCACAGCTTATACCCACCATCCCTGGGTTTAACACCCCACATCTCATCCCCACCATCCCCGGGTATAACACCCCACAGCTTATACCCACCATCCCCGGGTATAACACCCCACAGCTTGTCCCCACCATCCCCGGGTATAACACCCCACAGCTTGTCCCCACCATCCACGGGTATAACACCGCACAGATTATCCCCACCATCCCCGGGTATAACACCCCACAGCTTATACCCACCATCCCCGGGTATAACACCCCACAGCTTATACCCACCATCCCCAGGTATAACACCCCACAGCTTATCCCCACCACCCCCGGGTATAACAACCCACAGCTTATACCCAACATCCCTGGGTATAACACCCCACATCTTATCCCCACCACCCCCGGGTATAACACCCCACAGCTTATACCCACCATCCCCGGGTATAACACCCCACAGCTTATCCCCACCACCCCCGGGTATAACACCCCACAGCTTATACCCACCATCCCTGGGTTTACCACCCCACATCTCATCCCCACCACCCCCGGGTTTAACACACCACATATTATCTCCACCATCCCCGGGTTTGACAGCCCTCAGCTTATCCCCACCATCCACGGGTATAACACCCCACGGCTTATCTCCACCACCCCCAGGTATAACACCACACAGCTTGTCCCCACCATCCCCGGGTACAACACCCCACAGTTTATCCCCACCATCCCTGGGTGTAACACCCCACAGCTTATCCCCACCATCCCCGGGTATAACACCCCACAGCTTGTCCCCACCATGCCCTGGAATAACACCCCACAGCTTATCCCCACCATCCGCGGGTATAACACCCCACAGCTTATCCCCACCATCCCCGGGTTTAACACCCCACATCTCATCCCCACCATCCCCGGGTATAACACCCCACAGCTTATACCCACCACACCTGGGTATAACATCCCACATCTTATCACCACCACCCCCGGGTATAACACACCACAGTTTATCCCCACCATCCCTGGGTATAACACCCCACAGCTTATCCCCACCATCCCCGGGTATAACACCCCACAGCTTGTCGCACCAACCCCGGGTATAACACCCCACAGCTTATCCCTACCATCCCCGGACATAACACCCCACATATTATCTCCACCATCCCCGGGTTTGACAGCCCTCAGCTTATCTCTACCATCCCCAGGCATAACATCCCACAGCTTGTCCCAACCACACATGGGTATAACACCCCACAGCTTATCCCCACAATCCCCGGGTATAACACCTCACAGCTGATCACCACCACCCCTGGGTATAACACCCCACAGTTTATCCCCACCATCCCTGGGTATAACACCCCACAGCTTACCCCCACCATCCACGGGTATAACACGCCACAGCTTATTCCCACCATCCACGGGTATAACACCCCACAGCTTATCCCCACCATCCCCGGGTATAACACCCCACAGCTTATACCCACCATCCCCAGGTATATCACCCCACAGCTTATACCCACCAACCCCGGGTATAACACCCCACAGTTTATCCCCACCACCCCCGGGTATAACACCCCACAGCTTAACCCCACCACCCCCGGGTATAAAACCCCACAGCTTATACCCACCATCGCTGGGTATAACACCCCACAGCTTATACCCACCATCCCCGGGTATAACACCCCACAGTTAATCCCCACCACCCCTGGGTATAACACCCCACAGCTTATCCCCACCACTCACGGGTATAACACCCCACAGCTTATACCCACCACCCCCAGGTATCACACCCCACAGCTTATACCCACCACCCCCAGGTATCACACCCCACAGCTTATCCCCACCATCCCAGGGTATCACACCCCACAGCTTATCCCCACCATCCCCAGGTATAACACCCCACAGCTTATCCCCACCATCCCCGGGTATAACACCCCACATCTTATCCCCACCTCCCCCGGGTATAACACCCCACAGCTAATCCCCACCATCCCCGGGTATAACACCCCACAGCTTATCCCCACCACCCCCGGGTATAACACCCCACAGCTTATACCCACCATCCCTGGGTTTAACACCCCACATCTCATCCCCACCATCCCCGGGTATAACACCCCACAGCTTATACCCACCATCCCCGGGTATAACACCCCACAGCTTGTCCCCACCATCCCCGGGTATAACAAGCCACAGCTTATCCCCACCCACCCCGGGTATAACACCCCACAGCTTATACCCACCATCCCCGGGTATAACACCCCACAGCTTGTCCCCACCATCCACGGGTATAACACCCCACAGATTATCCCCACCATCCCCGGGTATAACACCCCACAGCTTATACCCACCATCCCCGGGTATAACACCCCACAGCTTGTCCCAACCACCCGTGGGTATCACGGCCCACATATTATCTCCACCATCCCCGGGTATAAAACCCCACAGCTTATACCCACCATCCCTGGGTATAACACCCCACAGCTTATACCCACCATCCCCGGGTATAACACCCCACAGTTTAACCCCACCACCCCCGGGTATAACACCCCACAGCTTATCCCCACCATCCCCGGGTATAACACCCCACAGCTTATCCCCACCACCCCCGGGTATAACACCCCACAGCTTATACCCACCATCCCTGGGTATAACACCCCAAATCTTATCCCCACCATCCCCAGGTATAACACCCCACAGCTTATCCCCACCATCCCCGGGTATAACACCCCACAGCTTATCCCCACCACCCCCGGGTATAACACCCCACAGCTTATACCCACCATCCCTGGGTTTACCACCCCACATCTCATCCCCACCACCCCCGGGTTTAACACCCCACATATTATCTCCACCATCCCCGGGTTTGACAGCCCTCAGCTTATCCCCACCATCCACGGGTATAACACCCCACGGCTTATCTCCACCACCCCCAGGTATAACACCACACAGCTTGTCCCCACCATCCCCGAGTATAACACCCCACAGCTTATACCCACCATCGCTGGGTATAACACCCCACAGCTTATACCCACCATCCCCGGGTATAACACCCCACAGTTAATCCCCACCACCCCCGGGTATAACACCCCACAGCTTATCCGCACCACTCACGGGTATAACACCCCACAGCTTATACCCACCACCCCCAGGTATCACACCCCACAGCTTATACCCACCACCCCCAGGTATCACACCCCACAGCTTATCCCCACCATCCCAGGGTATCACACCCCACAGCTTATCCCCACCATCCCCAGGTATAACACCCCACAGCTTATCCCCACCATCCCCGGGTATAACACCCCACATCTTATCCCCACCTCCCCCAGGTATAACACCCCACAGCTAATCCCCACCATCCCCGGGTATAACACCCCACAGCTTATCCCCACCACCCCCGGGTATAACACCCCACAGCTTATACCAACCATCCCTGGGTTTAACACCCCACATCTCATCCCCACCATCCCCGGGTATAACACCCCACAGCTTATACCCACCATCCCCGGGTATAACACCCCACAGCTTGTCCCCACCATCCCCGGGTATAACAAGCCACAGCTTATCCCCACCCACCCCGGGTATAACACCCCACAGCTTATACCCACCATCCCCGGGTATAACACCACACAGCTTGTCCCCACCATCCACGGGTATAACACCCCACAGATTATCCCCACCATCCCCGGGTATAACACCCCACAGCTTATACCCACCATCCCCGGGTATAACACCCCACAGCTTGTCCCAACCACCCGTGGGTATCACGGCCCACATATTATCTCCACCATCCCCGGGTATAAAACCCCACAGCTTATACCCACCATCCCTGGGTATAACACCCCACAGCTTATACCCACCATCCCCGGGTATAACACCCCACAGTTTAACCCCACCACCCCCGGGTATAACACCCCACAGCTTATCCCCACCATCCCCGGGTATAACACCCCACAGCTTATCCCCACCACCCCCGGGTATAACACCCCACAGCTTATACCCACCATCCCTGGGTATAACACCCCACATCTTATCCCCACCATCCCCAGGTATAACACCCCACAGCTTATCCCCACCATCCCCGGGTATAACACCCCACAGCTTATCCCCACCACCCCCGGGTATAACACCCCACAGCTTATACCCACCATCCCTGGGTTTACCACCCCACATCTCATCCCCACCACCCCCGGGTTTAACACCCCACATATTATCTCCACCATCCCCGGGTTTGACAGCCCTCAGCTTATCCCCACCATCCACGGGTATAACACCCCACGGCTTATCTCCACCACCCCCAGGTATAACACCACACAGCTTGTCCCCACCATCCCCGGGTATAACACCCCACAGTTTATCCCCACCATCCCTGGGTGTAACACCCCACAGCTTATCCCCACCATCCCCGGGTATAACACCCCACAGCTTGTCCCCACCATGCCCTGGAATAACACCCCACAGCTTATCCCCACCATCCCCGGGTATAACACCCCACAGCTTATACCCACCACACCTGGGTATAACATCCCACATCTTATCACCACCACCCCCGGGTATAACACACCACAGTTTATCCCCACCATCCCTGGGTATAACACCCCACAGCTTATCCCCACCATCCCCGGGTATAACACCCCACAGCTTGTCCCACCAACCCCGGGTATAACACCCCACAGCTTATCCCTACCATCCCCGGGCATAACACCCCACATATTATCTCCACCATCCCCGGGTTTGACAGCCCTCAGCTTATCTCTACCATCCCCAGGCATAACACCCCACAGCTTGTCCCAACCACACATGGGTATAACACCCCACAGCTTATCCCCACCATCCCCGGGTATAACACCCCACAGCTGATCACCACCACCCCCGGGTATAACACCCCACAGTTTATCCCCACCATCCCTGGGTATAACACCCCACAGCTTACCCCCACCATCAACGGGTATAACACCCCACAGCTTATCCCCACCATCCACGGGTATAACACCCCACAGCTTATCCCCACCATCCCCGGGTATAACACCCCACAGTTTATCCCCAACACACCTGGGTAAAACAGCCCTCATCTCATCCCCACCATCCCCGGGTTTAACACCCCACATATTATCTCCACCATCCCTGGGTTTGACACCCCACAGATTATCACCACCATTCACGGACATAACACCCCACAGCTTATCCCCACCAGTGCTGGGTATAACACCCCACAGCTTATATCCACCATCCCCAGGTTTAACACCCCACATCTCATCCCCACCATCCCCGGGTGTAACACCCCACATATTATCTCCACCATCCCTTGGTTTGACACCCCTCAGCTTATCTTTACCATCCCCAGGCATAAAACCCCACAGCTTATCCCCACCAGTCCTGGGTATAACACCCCACAGCTTGTCCCCACCATCCACGGGTATAACACCCACAGCTTATACCCACCATCCCTGGGTTTAACACCCCACATCTCATCCCCACCATCCCCGGGTATAACACCCCACAGCTTATACCCACCATCCCCGGGTATAACACCCCACAGCTTGTCCCAACCACCCGTGGGTATCACAGCCCACATATTATCTCCACCATCCCCGGGTATAAAACCCCACAGCTTATACCCACCATCCCTGGGTATAACACCCCACAGCTTATACCCACCATCCCCGTGTATAACACCCCACAGTTTAACCCCACCACCCCCGGGTATAACACCCCACAGCTTATCCCCACCATCCCCGGGTATAACACCCCACAGCTTATCCCCACCACCCCCGGGTATAACACCCCACAGCTTATACCCACCATCCCTGGGTATAACACCCCACATCTTATCCCCACCATCCCCAGGTATAACACCCCACAGCTTACACCCACCACCCCCAGGTATCACACACCACAGCTTATCCCCACCATCCCCGGGTATTACACCCCACAGCTTATCCCCACCACCCCCGGGTATAACACCCCACAGCTTATACCCACCATCCCTGGGTTTACCACCCCACATCTCATCCCCACCACCCCCGGGATTAACACCCCACATATTATCTCCACCATCCCCGGGTTTGACAGCGCTCAGCTTATCCCCACCATCCACGGGTATAACACCCCACGGCTTATCTCCACCACCCCCAGGTATAACACCACACAGCTTGTCCCCACCATCCCCGGGTATAACACCCCACAGTTTATCCCCACCATCCCTTGGTGTAACACCCCACAGCTTATCCCCACCATCCCCGGGTATAACACCCCACAGCTTGTCCCCACCATGCCCTGGAATAACACCCCACAGCTTATCCCCACCATCCCCGGGTATAACACCCCACAGCTTATACCCCACCATCCCCGGGTTTAACACCCCACATCTCATCACCACCATCCCTGGGTATAACACCCCACAGCTTATACCCACCACACCTGGGTATAACATCCCACATCTTATCACCACCACCCCCGGGTATAACACACCACAGTTTATCCCCACCATCCCTGGGTATAACACCCCACAGCTTATCCCCACCATCCCCGGGTTTGACAGCCCTCAGCTTATCTCTACCATCCCCAGGCATAACACCCCACAGCTTGTCCCAACCACACATGGGTATAACACCCCACAGCTTATCCCCACCATCCCCGGGTATAACACCCCCACAGCTGATCACCACCACCCCCGGGTATAACACCCCACAGTTTATCCCCACCATCCCTGGGTATAACACCCCACAGCTTACCCCCCACCATCCACGGGTATAACACCCCACAGCTTATCCCCACCATCCACGGGTATAACACCCCACAGCTTATCCCCACCATCCCCGGGTATAACACCCCACAGTTTATCCCCAACACACCTGGGTAAAACAGCCCACATCTCATCCCCACCATCCCCGGGTTTAACACCCCACATATTATCTCCACCATCCCTGGGTTTGACACCCCACAGATTATCACCACCATCCACGGACATAACACCCCACAGCTTATCCCCACCAGTCCTGGGTATAACACCCCACAGCTTATATCCACCATCCCCAGGTTTAACACCCGACATCTCATCCCCACCATCCCCGGGTGTAACACCCCACATATTATCTCCACCATCCCTTGCTTTGACACCCCTCAGCTTATCTAAACCATCCCCAGGCATAAAACCCCACAGCTTATACCCACCAGTCCTGAGTATAACACCCCACAGCTTGTCCCCACCATCCACGGGGTATAACACCCACAGCTTATACCCCACCATCCCTGGGTATAACACCCCACAGCTTATACCCACCATCCCCGGGTATAACACCCCCACAGTTTATCCCCACCACCCCCCGGGTATAACACCCCACAGCTTATCACCACCATCCCGGGTATAACACCCTACAGCTTATCCCCACCAACCCCGGGTATAACACCCCACAGCTTATACCCACCATCCCCCGGGGTATAACACCCTACAGCTTATCCCCACCAACCCCGGGTATAACACCCCACAGCTTATACCCACCATCCCCGGGTATAACACCCCACAGCTTATACCCACCACCCTCGGGTTTAACACCCCACAGATAATACCCACCATCCCTGGGTATAACACCCCACAGATTATCCCCACCATCCCCGGGTATAACACCCCACAGCTTATACCCACCATCCCCGGGTATAACACCCCACAGCTTATCCACACCATCCCCGGGTATAACACCCCACAGCTTGTCCCCACCATCCCCGGGTATAACACCCCACAGCTTATCCCCACCAACCCCGGGTATAACACCCCACAGCTTATACCCACCATCCCCGGGTATAACACCCCACAGCTTGTCCCCACCATCCACGGGTATAACACCCCACAGCTTATACCCACCATCCCCCGGGTATAACACCCCACAGCTTGTCCCCACCATCCACGGGTATAACACCCCACAGATTATCCCCACCATCCCCGGGTACAACACCCCACAGCTTATCCCCCACCAACCCCGGTTATAACACCCCACAGCTTATACCCACCATCCCCGGGTATAACACCCCAGAGCTTATACCCACCATCCCCAGGTATAACACCCCACAGCTTATACCCACCAACCCCGGGTATAACACCCCACAGTTTATCCCCACCACCCCCGGGTATAACACCCCACAGCTTATCCCCACCACCCCCGGGTATAAAACCCCACAGCTTATACCCCACCATCCCTGGGTATAACACCCCACAGCTTATACCCACCATCCCCGGGTATAACACCCCACAGTTAATCCCCCACCACCCCCCGGGTATAACACCCCCACTGCTTATCCCCACCACCCCCGGGTATAACACCCCACAGCTTATACCCACCACCCCCGGGTTTAACACCCCACAGCTTATACCCACCATCCCTGGGTATAACACCCCTACAGCTTATACCCACCATCCCCAGGTATAACACCCCACAGCTTGTCCCCACCATCCACGGGTATAACACCCCACAGATTATCCCCACCATCCCCGGGTATAACACCCCCACAGCCTTACCCCCCACCATCAACGGGTATGACACCCCACAGCTTATCCCCACCATCCACGGGTATAACACCCCACAGCTTATCCCCACCATCCCCCGGGTATAACACCCCACAGTTTATCCCCAACACACCTGGGTAAAACAGCCCTCATCTCATCCCCCACCATCCCCGGGTTTAACACCCCCACATATTATCTCCACCATCCCTGGGTTTGACACCCCACAGATTATCACCACCATCCACGGACATAACACCCCACAGCTTATCCCCACCAGTGCTGGGTATAACACCCCACAGCTTATATCCACCATCCCCAGGTTTAACACCCCACATCTCATCCCCACCATCCCCGGGTGTAACACCCCCACATATTATCTCCACCATCCCTTGGTTTGACACCCCCTCAGCTTATCTTTACCATCCCCAGGCATAAAACCCCACAGCTTATCCCCCACCAGTCCTGGGTATAACACCCCCACAGCTTGTCCCCACCATCCACGGGTATAACACCCACAGCTTATACCCACCATCCCTGGGTTTAACACCCCACATCTCATCCCCACCATCCCCGGGTATAACACCCCCACAGCTTATACCCACCATCCCCGGGTATAACACCCCCACAGCTTGTCCCAACCACCCGTGGGTATCACAGCCCACATATTATCTCCACCATCCCCGGGTATAAAACCCCACAGCTTAAACCCACCATCCCTGGGTATAACACCCCACAGCTTATACCCACCATCCCCGTGTATAACACCCCACAGTTTAACCCCACCACCCCCGGGTATAACACCCCACAGCTTATCCCCACCATCCCCGGGTATAACACCCCACAGCTTATCCCCACCACCCCCCGGGTATAACACCCCACAGCTTATACCCACCATCCTTGGGTATAACACCCCACATCTTATCCCCCACCATCCCCAGGTATAACACCCCACAGCTTACACCCACCACCCCCAGGTATCACACACCACACAGCTTATCCCCACCATCCCCCGGGTATTACACCCCACAGCTTATCCCCACCACCCCTGGGTATAACACCCCACAGCTTATACCCACCATCCCTGGGTTTACCACCCCACATCTCATCCCCACCACCCCCGGGATTAACACCCCACATATTATCTCCACCATCCCCGGGTTTGACAGCGCTCAGCTTATCCCCACCATCCACGGGTATAACACCCCACGGCTTATCTCCACCACCCCCAGGTATAACACCACACAGCTTGTCCCCACCATCCCCGGGTATAACACCCCCACAGTTTATCCCCACCATCCCTTGGTGTAACACCCCCACAGCTTATCCCCCACCATCCCCGGGTATAACACCCCCACAGCTTGTCCCCACCATGCCCTGGAATAACACCCCACAGCTTATCCCCCACCATCCCCGGGTATAACACCCCACAGCTTATACCCACCATCCCCGGGTTTAACACCCCACATCTCATCCCCACCATCCCTGGGTATAACACCCCACAGCTTATACCCACCACACCTGGGTATAACATCCCACATCTTATCACCACCACCCCCGGGTATAACACACCACAGTTTATCCCCACCATCCCTGGGTATAACACCCCACAGCTTATACCCACCATCCCCGGGTATAACACCCCACAGCTTGTCCCACCAACCCCGGGGTATAACACCCCACAGCTTATCCCCCACCATCCCTGGGTATAACACCCCACAGCTTATCCCCACCATCCCCGGGTATAACACCCTACAGCTTGTCCCACCAACCCCGGGTATAACACCCCACAGCTTATCCCCTACCATCCCCGGGCATAACACCCCACATATTATCTCCACCATCCCCGGGTTTGACAGCCCTCAACTTATCTCTACCATCCCCAGGCATAACACCCCCACAGCTTGTCCCAACCACACATGGGTATAACACCCCACAGCTTATCCCCACCATCCCCGGGTATAACACCCCCACAAGCTGATCACCACCACCCCCCGGGTATAACACCCCACAGTTTATCCCCACCATCCCTGGGTATAACACCCCACAGCTTACCCCCCACCATCCACGGGTATAACACCCCACAGCTTATCCCCCACCATCCACGGGTATAACACCCCCACAGCTTATCCCCACCATCCCCGGGTATAACACCCCACAGTTTATCCCCAACACACCTGGGTAAAACAGCCCACATCTCATCCCCCACCATCCCCGGGTTTAACACCCCACATATTATCTCCACCATCCCTGGGTTTGACACCCCACAGATTATCACCACCATCCACGGACATAACACCCCACAGCTTATCCCCACCAGTCCTGGGTATAACACCCCACAGCTTATATCCACCATCCCCAGGTTTAACACCCCCACATCTCATCCCCACCATCCCCGGGTGTAACACCCCCACATATTATCTCCACCATCCCTTGCTTTGACACCCCCTCAGCTTATCTAAACCATCCCCAGGCATAAAACCCCACAGCTTATACCCACCAGTCCTGGGTATAACACCCCACAGCTTGTCCCCCACCATCCACGGGTATAACACCCACAGCTTATACCCCACCATCCCTGGGTATAACACCCCACAGCTTATACCCACCATCCCCGGGTATAACAACCCCACAGTTTATCCCCACCATCCCGGGTATAACACCCTACAGCTTATCCCCACCAACCCCGGGTATAACACCCCACAGCTTATACCCACCATCCCCGGGTATAACACCCTACAGCTTATCCCCACCAACCCCGGGTATAACACCCCACAGATTATCCCCA